>NC_081423.1:26186908-26509548 GCF_949786415.1 Peromyscus eremicus
CTGGAGCGACATGTGGCACAAAAGAAGAGTCGTCTGAGGAGACGTGCCTCTCAACTGAAAATCACCATCCCTGACTTGACTGACGTGAATGCCATAGATCGGTGGTCCCGCATTTTCTTCCCAGTGGTGTTTTCCTTCTTCAACATTGTCTATTGGCTTTATTACGTGAACTAAACTACAGCCTCCCATGGGACGCAAGGACTAGATTACTCCTCAAACTGTTGTACAGCCTGATGTAGGACTTGGAAAACACATCAATCCAGGACAAAAGTGATCTTAAAATACCTTAGTTGCTGGCCTATCCTGTGGTCCATTTCATACCATTTGGGTTGCTTCTACTAAGTAATGAATACACTAAGGTCCTTGTGGTTTTCCAGTTACAGAGCAAGTGATACATACACATGCTGGAAAGATTGAGTGAGAAGTATTCCACTTTATGAGTTTAGTGCACAGCCTACTCAGAGGGTTATTATCTAGATTCTAGAAGATGTTAAAAAGCTGAATAGTACTGGCAGTCAATTCTCTGAGACATGATTATTTCGCTCTCCATCATTGTTCCTAAGAATGGCATGCTGTTGGGACAGCACTGTGCTTATGAAGCATTATCTGCAATAATGGAAACATGTTACATCAATATGGTCAGTGAGGTCTGTGCCAGATGATAATGGTGTCATGGACAGGTGATTCACAAGGGTCTAATAGACTCACATGTATTTGGAGAACAATCAAAGTAGGGAGGTGGGGCAAAGCTTCAAAGAAGAAACTCAGGAAACCAATTTATCTGCTCTGTTCACTTGCCTACAAAGAACCAGCTGCAACGTCTTTCAATTTGGCATTGAGACAGAGGAAGACTTCAGAGGAGACCATGCATAGCAGCAAAGATGTATGTTTTGTCAGAAAACTATTTCTGAGGTGGTTAAAATATAAGTTAACAGCATGGATCAGGCAGGGTTAAAAATCCAGAAATGACTTGTAGTTAAGAGAAAGCAAGACAAGCCAGTGCAGCCCTAAATCTGTGGCACATGGCATTGGGTCTGCAGACAGTGCTGATCATAAAAGAGTAGAATGAGAGGGATGGCTTTGCCAACCTCATAAGCATAAGCTGAGCAAATGTAAGGAAGGTGCTTTTTCATCGTTTATCTCATCAACAGGTAGCTATCAAATAGCTAGTGAAGAGAATTAAAAGTATCTTGATAGGTTAGATTGAGAATCATTCTAATAGTCAAACACAGAGCACAGACGAGCAGGTCATTTTTCTCAGTGTCAGCTGCCCCTACATCATCTCCCCATCAGTTTATTTCTGAATTGAATACGGTATTTCAAAAAGAGAACTTTTTCTTTGCTCTAAATGATTAATCATCATCTTTAGCGTTTCTTGCTTTCAAAATTCTCTTTTTACACTTAGGAGACAGACACAGCGAGGTATTTCAGAGACTGCAGGAGCTGGGTTTTCTTAGTTGCCCTGAACTCCGTCTTTGTATTTGCCAAGGCAGGTGTATGTGCAAAGGGAATCTGTGTGTCAGTTGGGTCTGGTGATTTAAAGGGTGCTTGCATTGTATATATTGCAACCTACTTAGTCAAGCAAATCATAAGAACTAGTGGACAATGGGATTGGAACAAAGTCGTGGTAAGTGTTGAGCTCTGGGTTGACACTGCAGAAGTGTAGACAACTGACAAGCAGGATGGTGAGATGTGTTGTTTTTATTCTACCTTTCCAATTATATCATTCTGCATCTTTCTATATTGGGCTTACACATTCATATACTGGATAGAAAAGAGAACAGGCTGATAAATTTTATTTTTTGTCAATAGGGGTCTCCTATCTGGCTTTCACCTACAGAAAATACTGAATTACTAAGTTTTCTATAAGTTTGGCTCTGATTGACCATTTCCTCAGAGGATGCCTGCTATTTCTACTTTCAAAATAATCCAAAAACAATTCTGTCCTCAGAGTAAGGTCCCCAGTAAGTGCGTAGGCGTCAAGGCTAGTATCATTCTGCAGGTAAAGTACCCATTTTCTTCCCCTCATGATTCAGAAACTTGGGATATTAAGCATTATTGTTCATTTCCATTCCAACAATTAGAGAGAAACAAGAAAAAGGGAAAAATAATTTATCACTCATTTTCTAAATTTTCACAAAGTTGGGATGGTAGGGTGGTTTGGTTTGGTTTGGTTTGGTTTGGTTTGGTTTGGTTTGGTTTGGGTTGGGTTGGTTTGGTTTGGTTTGGTTTGGTTTGGGTTGGTTTGGTTTGGTTTCAGTCAGTGCTGGGAAGTCTGGCTCCTGTGTTTTGGTTATGTACCTGAACACCACTAAGTTACTGGACCACAGATCTGACAAAGAATCTCTGCATGCACTCAGAGTAGAGATCCTTCAAGCTTCTCCATGCTTTCTCCTACGCAATCATTTCTGTGGATCACAGTAATAAAAGTGCCTATCCCTTGTCACCAAGGGGTGAAGTTCGAATCGAAAATAACATGAAAGAAGCATAACAATAAACTCAGGGGCACACCTGTGACACGCCATTCTGAGAAGATTTTTCTAAAGACAATTCAGAGCCTAAATCTAGGCTCCCATTTGCAATTTCCATAAAAGCCATAAAGAATCCTAGATATTGTCATTTGTGATTATAACAAAATCTTAGATGTCCAGGGAAGTCAAGCAAACTATTTAGATCAAAATGGAGGGAAGCAGCCTCACAGCATGGGCCTCACATGCATATGACTAGGAAACATCTCTGCATTTAACTAATGCAGAGAGAAGATGGAACCTTGGAACCAATGTTCTAGAGTGAAACCATATGTTGGCATTCAATAACCATGTAGGAAGAAAACACTGATTCATCCTGTCCAGGAATAGTGATCCATGTAGAATTTATTTTTAAGCTACATATTTAGTTGAATTAGAAATGCAGGAAAGGGTGCTAGGTCTGATGAATCTGGGAAAACCAATTAGTTTGCTACCCAGTAATTAAACTAAAGGACCACCAAGGTGTGTTTTGGCAATCTTAAAATGGCATTACAATAAGTTTATACATATGTATAGTTTTTTCTTTTGTTTATACAATAACCAGATAGCCAGCAATTAAGGTGTTTTTTTTCATCTCTGAGAAATTAATAGGCAAAATCCGACTCTCAAATGCACAGTCTAAAAGAAATCTCTGATCTCAATCTGTATATATATATATTGTACATGACTGCTTGTAGGTATGAAATGCACTTCTGAACTGAAATCTCATGCAACATACCCATGTGTTTGCATAGGAATGTTACAATTATTTCTACTGCAATTTAACAACAGGGGATAGGACTCAAGCAGTGTCATCTAGTCCTTCTTTCTCTTCATCTCAACAAGAGCAGTGCTAAGTAAAATAATAACAACAATAATAATAATGATTGTTTTTTTAAACCAAAAGACTCTACATTCTAGCATTAGGACCACACAGAAATGATCTGTCAGCTTACAAAAGCACAAGACATCACAAAAGTGCAGTGGAATAGTTAATGGAGAAATGAATCATGGTTATTTTAAGCAAGACCTGCTTTAAATTGGCAACTATGACCACTTCTATTTTCTGTAGGTCACTGTGTTTCAGTCTTATGGCTAATTTCATGCTAAAAAACAAAAACTGAAAACATCAACATAGACAGGTCTTATAGCATATCTACATGTGTATATGTGTATATAGAGATCCGTGTAAACACACATGCATATGTATGCATTCATATGTCAGAAACAAAAGGAATAAGCTAATGAGTTGTTCCCTTCATTGAGCCTGTATATGAGTATTTTTTTTTCTAATTTGGCAACCCACAGTCATCATTCTGACATAAGTAATACAGGGTACTGAACATCTCTCTCAGCAAATCAATGCCTACAGTTCCTAAGAACATTGTACAGTTTGACACTACACTAGAACTGTACCTCAGAATAGCAGATGTTAACTAGTTTCTGCATTGCTTGTCAAATGTCCATTTGCTCCCTTTCTAAGGACACAGATAACGTTGTTCATTGGTGATTTAAAATTTAAAAAAAATAAGAAAATGGAAAAAAATCCTCCTGGGAGGAGAAAAAAAGAAAAAAAAAAAAGAAACTAACCCTCACCATGTTGGTCAGGGAAAATTACAACTGTAGCAATCACGCCATTTTGCCAAGTGTACAGAGTCTGTTATGTAAGCAACCATGACTTTCACTGAGTGTGTGTAAATATTTAAACAGATTTCTTAAATATTTTTAACTTCTAATTTGTATTTTATGGTAAGGCAATGTACTAATTCTGTTTATGGCTTACATTGATGTGTTACAATATGTATATAATTAAAGATGCTGTAAATTAATAGTCAATAGATACAAATAACTGTTTAGGGTTTTTGTCTTAATTTTATCTATTTTTTTTTTTTTTTTTTTTTTTTTTTTTTACTGAGTATGTTTACTGGAGTGCCCCAGCAGAGTAATTTAAACACCCTTTTGCATAAATGATTTGGGAATCCTAGACAGAAGGATTTCCATTGCTGTCTCTCACATAGAGGTATGAGTATGCACACACACACACACACACACACACACACACACACACACACACACCTGTCTTCCACTCCCTTCTTTTCACTCCTATTTTCTCACTCTCAGTGGGAAATGTAGCATTGTTTTGGTGTCATATTAACAACCAAGAGATGCTTTGGAAATGGCAACTGGAGAAAAGGAAAAGTGGTTAGGGTTAACTTAGTGGTTTTTCTAAGCTAGAGTTAAAAAAAAAAAGCCAAAGTTTGCTAATGATAGCTTTTCCCCAAAACTAGAGGTTTGTAGCCGTACTGCAGATAACAAAAAATGTTTATTCATGCCAGCTCCAGAAATTTGTTACATACAGTGCATGCTAGATGAGTTTTTTTAATGTATAGTAGCATTCTGTCTTTAGATAGTATTATTCCTTTCAACCAAAGACTCCAGAATTATTTTTCAAAAGGAAAGAAAAAAGGAAATGGGGAAAAAAAGACACTGCTTTACACCAAAGTTTAAATATTTTTTCCAAATGCAGTAGGAAGATGGTTTTAAAAAATAGTAAGGAGTCAATAGAGGGTAAATTCAGATACTGCCCTAAACAAATTATTGTTTGTTTGTGTGTTTGTTATTTTTAAGTTGGAAAAAGTTGTACCCTTTAATAGCTTTAGTTTTTGGAAATTCAATGAGAACATTTCTCTGGATATGTGCAAGATTTTGACATCAATTTCTAATTTGATTTAAGAAGTATTTTTTGTGATAAACATCCAAAACAATGAAAAAAAATTACTTTGAGTTCTAAGGCAAAATGCCATTCCCAGTCACTCCACCTTACATCTGATGCCACACCTCTGTCATTGCACCATTTGAATCAAGTCAACATTTCCATCAGCTTGTATTCTTTCTCATTTTATATTTTGGTTCAATGATTAAGAATCCAACCATGTTTATTTTAAACACAGTTCACGCAAACAAAGTTGCCTATAATTTAAATTCCATGCCACTTAGAATTTTTCTTTGCACGGGTGTTTAAATAGTTCTGTTATGGAATTGTTCCTGCATAGTTCTGAACTGTCCTTTCCTAAGGAGTGATGATCTAGTTTCTTCACAATGTAGTGATTATCAGCCTTACAATGACCTTGTAGCCTTTCTGAACACACACTTCATGTTCACTCCCCTACAGCTAGACAATGCAAAGCACTAGCGGGATACATTGCATCCGTTTTCACGTCTTTCTAAAAACAGGACTTCTAAAATCTCTGGGATACATGCAGTAGTAAAAATCAAAGGAAGATTATCAATGAATAGCACATAAGAATTATTTTCATGAATTTCAACTTATTGCAGCCAGTTTCCGCATGTAAATATATAATAATGTTGGCTAGTGTGTAATTCTTGAGCTAAGAAATATAAATAAAAATTAAAAGTTCTATGTGTGGTTTTATTGTGCATGAATGTCTGAATCTGTGTCTGTGGCTTACACTGTAATTATTTTGTGAGAAGCACGGGAGTTTAGAAGTTTGGAACCCATTGTCTTGCAGACTTCAACTTGAGTTCTTATATGATGCCTACTAAGCAATAATTATGCACATACTTAATTGTAATCTTGAGGCATAAATTTTTCTTACTCTTAATGTAATTTTAAAAATGAAATGACAGAGCTCTTAACATAGTACAAGGTGCAGTAAGTGGTCTGTGAATAATATATGCTATTGTTCTTACTTATCACCTTTGACCATTCAGCAGTTATTTCACAAATGCTTTCTCCACCTCTAAAATATCTCAGAAATTACTATGTTCCCTTAGTTTAGCTCTCAATGCTGTATGGTAAAGATAACTAATTAAGAACTTGGGGGGCGGTGGTGCATGCCTTTAATCCCAGCACTCGGGAGACAGAGCCAGGCAGATCTCTGTGAGTTCAAGGCCAGCTTGGTCTACAGAGCAAGACCCAGGACAGGCACCAAAACTACATGGAGAAACCCTGTCTCGAAACCCTCCCCCCAGCCAAAAAAAAAAAAAAAAAAAAAGAACTTGGCAGGCTTTCTTCATGAAAACATGATATGCATAAGACTTTCATGTACTTAACCTTCAACATGTAACTGAAGACAAATAACTAGATGGAAAGGATCCCTGAATCTTTACTATAATTCTAATAGAAAAAGGAACTCATGTTCAACAAAAATGAATATCTTGTCTATATGTTTAGAAGGACAGCCTGGACTCACTCCCAAATTCTTACAAATGATTTCTACTTCATCACTGTACTGGCTGGTTGTGTGTCAACTTGACACAAGCTAGAGTCATCAGAGAGGGAGGAGCCTCGGCTGAGGAGACGCCTTCATGAGATCCAGCTGTAAAGCATTTTCTCAGTGATCAACGAGGGAGGGCCCAGCCCATGGTAGGTAGGGCCATCCCTGGGCTGGTGGTTGTGGGTTCTACAAGAAAGTTGGCTGAGAAAGCCAGTAAGCAGCTTCCCTCTACGGCCTCTGCATCAGCTCCTGCTTCCAGGTTCCCGTCCCGCTTGAGTTCCGTTCTGACTGCCTCCAATGACAGGCTAGGATTTGGAAGTGTGAGCCAAATAAAGCCTTTCCTCCTCACTTGCTTTTTGATCATGGTGTTTTGTTGTAGCAAAAGAAACATTAACTAAACAATCACGAAAAGGGGTGAGCAGGTTTGTCTGATCTTCACTCATTTGGTTACTTTCAAGATTTGTCCAGCGTATCCACAGTTTGTCTGGCATGGGGAAAGCAGACATGAACATATATGGTCCTTGACCATTGCACACAGCTGAAATTCTTTTTTTTAATTAATAATTTTTTTATTCATTTTTACATACCAACAACTGATCCCCCTCTCTTCCTTCCTCCAGCCCCAGCCTTCCCCCCTCAAACCCCTCTGAGATTCTTAGGTCCAATGGACACTCCAGGGACAAACTCAGTATCCTTTACCCTTAGTTATTTTAAAATTCCAAACATCATTTTGGTGGAAGATGCTAGCCTGAAGGAGGTATCCTTCCAGCACACAATTTTCCAATAAAGTCACAGATTTAAGAGAGTCATAGATCTCAAGGAGTGAATGCTATGGAAAAAGACACTTTATAGGATATGTGAGGTCTCTGCTCCTCATTGCCTATATTACAAATTAAAATCTAAGCACATGAAACACAATTACACTAGATCTCTCCTGTGTGTGTTTGTGTTCCATCAGAGATTTTAATGGGAAACATTAAAGTTGCTAAGGCAAGCTCAGAAACACTCTATTCTGTTTCAGAATTATTGAGGCAAATAAAAGTACTTTTTTAGAGTAAAACGAGACAGTTTCTCAAAGACTTGGAAGAAGAGGAATAGGTTACCTGTCAAGCAAAAACTTAAGCTTTACTCGCTGGTTGTGACCCGGGGAAATGGCACAACACAAAGCAGATGGCACAGTGACATTAGAAGGCCAGGTTCAGAGCCCTGCCATAGGCATGCTGCTAAAGCAAGAGAGGCCTGTGACCACAAGCAAAGGAGGAATCAGAATGAGCTATCTCAACAAAGACATTGGGCATTGTCTGTGCAGCTTCATTAAAGAAGTAAGACTCATTACTGTGTTCCTAGTTGGAACCTAGTTAATCTGTGGTCAGTCCAGAGCCCCAAAGTGATGTGCAAAGTAAGAGGATGGAATTGATATGATAATTTCATATTCCCAGAAAGTTGGGTGTTGTCATTTGTTCTGAAAATTCAAGTAGCAACATGAACAAAATTTGAATAGAGGATTAGTGTAGCCCATACCCTTGTGTGTTGTAGACACACTTACAGAAAGCTTAGTCGGATTGTAAGCAAGTAGTATGGGCTGTCATCTTATAAGAGGAAGTGAACTTCTGGGAAGACATGCTTCTCCTGAGAAGTACCATCCAACCACTTTGAAGGATTGCATGCCCAGCGTTGCTAGATTAATCTTAGACTGCAAGAAACCCAACTCTCACCTTGACCCACACCAAAGAACTGAGTTTTTGCTATTGAAGACAATAATGGGCTGATTAGAAAAATTCAGTCTTCTTTTCATGTGCTCAAGTGGGTACGCCAAGTTTCTGTCACTGCAGGGCTCAAATTGAGTTGAAGAATAGAGTATTAGGACCTCCAGGGGACTGTGTAGATAAGATTAGATGCCATTGTAACTGTGACAGGGTCACTCTTCTTCTCTTTTGTGGAGGCTGAAATTTCTCAAATTTAAGAAAATTTGTTCAAGAATGTGTGTGTGTGTGTGTGTGTGTGTGTGTGTGTGTGTGTATGTGTTCAGGCAAAGAAGCTGCCCAGTTTTCACTATGTAAACTGGTATACAATTTTGTTGAAGGCCTATATATCTCTGTCCTGTCACCTGGATCAGAGTCCCTTGACCCTCTGCACCAATTCCCAGAGCTATCCAGCAGTGATATAGGCCTGACTGAGAAACAAAATCCCTTGTGTGGCAGAGGTTGTGAAATGGAGGGGCAGAAGTGCAGAGTTGGAGAGTGCGCTGCATCCATTTAAGGTTTAAGGGTGCCTGTGATGGACATAAGGGCAGAAATCAAATGGATAGTGGAAGCTACTGAGAAAAACCCATTGCCCACCCCCGCAGCAGCACCACCACCACCAAATGAAAACAACTGGAGTACCTAACCAAAAGTTTATCTGTGGTCTGGGGAGATGGGCCAGTAGGTTAGGAACACTTGAGAGTTTAAATCCCCAGAAGACACACACACACACACACATACACACACACACACACATCAGGCATGGCTACATGTGCTTGGGAGATGGAAAGGATCATGCTGTGAGCACACCGGCCAGCCAGCCAGCTGAACTGGGGAGTTTCAGATTCAGTGAAAGATTCTGTCTCAAACAAACAAATCAAGGTAGTAAGCAATACCAAAAGACTCCTGCATTTCTCCTCTGGCCTCCACCTCAGTGCACATGGGTATGCATAACTGCACATGTAAGCACTTCTCTCTCTCTCTCTCTGTCTCTCTGTCTGTCTCTCTGTCTGTCTCTGTCTCTCTCTCTCTCTCTCTCTCTCTCTCTCTCTCTCTCTCACACACACACACACACACACACACACACACACACACTTAGTCCAACATTTCTGTAATAAAAAAGTGAATGATGTAAAGAAACTAAATACAAAGGAGAAATTTGGTCCTAACTGCAATAAAACTACAGTTGATAAAACAGATTGAAAATCAATTCAAGGCAGTGAGCTGAAGGATCCAGTCCCAGGAGAAGACCAGGGAGAGAGGAGGAATAAAGGAAAGAGGTAAATGGAAAAAAAAGAAAGATCAAATTTGGAAATGAGTTCAGGCACTGACACCCCCAACCATGCTGCACACAATAGGGTGTGTGGGGAACTCGTATTTGTCATAGCCTGCTGCACAGCGTGTAATAGGGCCACAGATTGCACTGCACCCTCAGCTGGCCGACTCCCAACCTTAAGTACTCAGCCCCTTTGTTTTGCTGCTTGCGACACAACTCATTATCGTTTCAGTATACCTTTGGGGGCTACACATTCTGCAAGAGGAAAGTCAGAAACCAGGCCAAAACTTTTAAGAAAAAAAAATTGAAAAAAATTTTTTTCCCAAGTTTCCTTTCTAACTGTAGATGTCCATGGGTAGAATTCAGAGAATGACTTTGTGGGGCTGGTCCTCTCCGTCCACCTTTAAGCAGTGTGTTGTGATTGAACTAGGGTTGCTTGGCTTGCACAGCAAATGCTTTTACCACCTGGTTCATTTCACCTGCTCTAGGTTTGTATTATTTTCTTGGTATTTTGAAAACCCAAGAACTCCCAAATTCCAAATTCTAGATGTTTTGATTGCCATCCCCGATTTATTGAAGAGAAGAGGGGCGTGGAAATAAATCAAATGAAAACCTTAAATATATCATCCAAGGAATCTGAAAGCCCAGCTTTCTCACTCTATAAAAGTTCCTCTTTTCTCTGTCTTCATTAAAAACAATTTTGAGTTGTAAAAGTAATATATCACAATGTGAAAGATTTCGTTAGCTTCCTTCTCTCTTTTCTTCCTTTCTCTCTTTCTTTCTTTACATCTCAAAGTTAAAGGGCAGGACAGAAAGAGAAGACACCTATTGACACCTGGCCACCGAGACCTGAGGAGGCTGAAGCCCCCCAGGAGGTCAGAGGAGGTTTTTCACATGAAAGTGAACAAATGCTCCTCCTGGGATCCATAGTGGGGAAATCCTTAGCTCCAAGAACATCAGTACAAGAGTGGATCCTACCAGAAGAAAGTGGAAAGGTTGGCTGTGATGGTTAGTGTTGTCCATCTGACAGAACCCGAGAGCTAGCTGGGGAATCGGCCTCAGCTGTAGGGGATTGTCTTCATTATACTAGCTGATGAGAAAACATCCATTGTAACAGTGGGCTGGACCATTCCCTGGGCTGTATCAACGGGAAAAGAGGGCAAGCAGCAGAATGGAAGCAGTTACTGCTCCTTTCGGACAGCCGGTGGGATGTGATCAGCTGCTTCTCACCCCTGCTTCCTTGACTTCCAGCCATGATGGACCTTCAACTGTGAGCTTCATAAACCTTTCCAGTTTTAGTCATGGGAAGGGAAAGGAAATGAAGAATAAAAAGAGAATAGGAGGGTGTGAGGTAGGGAACAGAGTAAGGAGGGGAGGAGAGGGGGGAAGAGAAGAAAAAAGAAAGGGGTAAAGGGAAGAGGGGAAGGCAAGGGAAAGCATGGGAAATGGAGGCAGAGGGGAAAAGGTTAAGAACAACCATGAAGGAACCAAAGACTCTGCTCAGAGCTGGCAACCTTTCAGAAGTGGTTTGCCAAATCTTTATTTATTCATTTTGATTTCTCATTCCACTTGCCAGGAATTCCTTTGAACATTTTGAGAATCTTACGAAATATATAAAATGAAGCTATTGATGCATATGAAGTACAAAATGATTAATAAGTAAAAACTTTTAAAATGTTTACAATGTTTCTGCTAAAATTAAATGGGGGGATTTTGCCTGTGTGAAGTGAGGTTTTTTTTGCATCCAGGGCTGGCAGATAGGAGGAAGCTGGCATCTGTCTTTGGCTCCTCTCCCAGGAGCCGTCCGGAGCGCCCAGGATGACCTCTTTGGAAACAGAGTTAGGAGTGGGCAAAGAAAAGTAAATGCTTGTGAGGCTTTCTCACTGTTCAAGGAGAGCCTGGGCCCGGGGCTTGTTATCTCCCTTCCCAGTTGTATTCAGCTTCTCAAGAGAACATAAGCAGCAGGGCGTATGTCGATACTTGGAGATACTGGATATGAGAAATTTCCTCAAATCATTATAGAAAGACGTGTTCAAACCCTCTAGTGTGCACCAGTAGGTTGAGGTTCAGAGGAACTGCCAATGTTTTGGTTCAAAGACCCTCTACTGGTAGAGTTCCTTCCTGATAGAGGATGCTCAGTCTTAGGTCAATTGATGTACCCACCACAATATGGGAATAGTATTCATTTAAAAAATGTATTTAAAACTTTTAGAGCCAGGCAGTGGTGGCACACGCCTTTAATCCCAGCACTCAGGAGGCAGAGCCAGGTGGATCTCTGTGAGTTTGAGGCCAGCCTGGGCTACAGAGTGAGTTCCAGGAAAGGTGCCAAAGCTACACAGAGAAACTCTGTCTGAAAAAAACAAAAACAACAACAAAAAACTTGGAGAATTTTATACTTGAGTACTATGAGTACTATATTTATTTACATCATTTCTTTCTCCCTTTGTCTCCCCAATTCCTCCAGTGTCTTCCCCTGACTCCCTTTCAAAATTATGGCTTCTTTAATTTTATGTGTATGTGCATGTATTCATGTGTGTATGTGTGTCCTACAGGGTCTGTTTAGAATTGCTTAAACGTAAATTCATTTGGGGCTGAGAATTTGGGATTAGGTAACCTATCCAAAAGCTCATCCATCAAGAAAACTGATTCTCCCTGTCTTTACAGTCAGTGATTGATCTAGCTCTTCATCTAGAGATGGAAACCTTGTGAAATGAACCCCATTCAAAATGGCATGTCAACTGGTATCGTCATTATGCAGGTCTCGTTTAGTCGACCGTATTATTGAGATTTTAAGTGTGCAGCCTCCTCTCTGTCATTAAAAATGTTATCTAGCAGCAGGTGTCCTGGATCTTGAGCTCTTATGATCTTTCTACTCCTTCTTCTGAAATTTCCCCTGATCCTTATTGCTGACTTTGCATTGTAGATGTATCAGTTGGGACTGAACAGCCCATAGTCATTTATTCTCTGCATTTTGAGCAGTTATGAATCTCTATCATAATCTCCATCTATTGTAAAAGTAAGTTTTATAGTGAGGTGTAAGCTACACTTACTTTTCTGTGTATATGGACATTATATTGATTTAGGAAAAGGGAGTACTAGGTTCTCCTAAAGAATCTCTGGCCCCGCCCCTCCCCCCCCCAGCCATGGGTAATTGTTTTGGTTTGCAGTAGCAGGCATGAATTGCTTCCCATTTAGTGAGGCATAGGCCCAAGTAGACAGCTGTTGGTTGCACCCAAACTAACTTTTCTACCTCAGGCGCTGTGTAAGTTGCTAAGGGAGAAAGTCATGAACAGTCCTACTCAGCTATAAGGCCAGTGAACCACAGAAACCACTGGCTTGGAAAGATAATCCTCAGTGATGCCATGATGGTACTTTTATCTTCCCCAGGGAAGACTATTTCTTGTACTTTCAACATTCTTAGGTTCCTTTTGTTCTTTGTCTAGGGTTGAGGCCTCCTGAGATTATCCCCTACCACATTAGAGTGCCTACTATTACCATCCTTGTTCAGGTCATGATTAGGCAACCATGTTAGAGAGACTTGCTGTGTGCAACTTCTCTGGTATTTCTAGGAGAGTTGATCTCACAATGAACTCCTTGTTCCTCTGACTAGATACATCATGGTATTTTACAATTGGTTTGTTGTTCAGTTTGAGAGCTGCTTCTACCTTTCTGCCCTTGAACTCAGGCTCCCTGATGATTGAGTTTCAATCACTTTCCCAGAGACACTATTCACACTCAGGTCTCTAGTCCTTTGTGTCATTTGTTGTTCCTGAACAAATATGGTCACCTGGACAGTGAGACTCATGGATGCCAGAGATTCCCAAGAGAACAAGTAAGTTTTAAATAAAAGCAGGCCTGCACCCATTTTCAAATTTGATCTCAGATTTCTGGTAAGGAAAGACCTGGCTCCAGGAGCATCTGTCTAAGGGTAGACCACACTCAAGTTCACTACTGTTATGTGAAGAATAGTAATTTCTCTGTGTATTTTTTTCTGGTAAAAAGCTGGTGATCTTGTCATTTGGTAAAGCTTTCTGATTCCTAACATCAATTCATTCTTGGCTTCCTCTTTTGCATAGAGCAAATGTGTCATAACCCTTTCATAAGTAACTGGGGAAATTATGGATGTTCTAGAGAATGCAGAGTGACCTGGGTATTTATCAGAGGACACTTTGATCACAGAAGCAACCTTCTCAGCTCTGACTTTTCCTGTGACTGCACTAATAGTCTCTTTTCAGAAACCTTTGTTAGTTTTTAGTCTACTCTGAACTCTTCATGTTAGAGTGCATTGAATTATGCCTAAAAAGCTGGGCAGTGGTGGTGCATGCTTTTAAGCTCAGCACTCCGGAGGCAGAGGCAGGCGGATCTTTGTGAGTTCAAGGCCAGCCTGGGCTACAGAATGAGTTCCAGGAAAGGCGCAAAGCTACACAGAGAAACCCTGTCTCGAAAAACCAAAAAAAAATTATGTCTTAAATGTATAACGCTCTTCTAGAATCCAAGCAACTTTTCATATTGTATTTATATATTTAATGCACATCATAAACAAAATATCCAAACTGATTTTTCTCCCTAATTTATGGGAATTTCATTTACTGTTGTCAGGAACTCTATGATAGTATCCTTTTACATAGTAACTTTATTAATTCCTTGATAATTTCATATATATATACATATAATGTGCTTAGATCATATATACCTCTTCCACTCTTTCCCTACCTCCTCCTAGATTCATACCCACCTGCCCACCCACCTCCAAAGTCTCACATTTTTGTTATTGTTGTTATAATCAATTGAATCTAATTTAGCTACCCATATTTTCATGGATGTGGGATCAACACCATTATGGAAAACAACTTACCCTCCTTCAAAAGACATCACCTGCCTATAGCCCCTTCATTAGGGGTAGGAGCTCATGAGCCCCACCTCTGTACCACACAAGAATGTTGACTAGATTTATCTTGTGCAGATCATATGCAGGCAGCCACAGCTGCTCTGTGTTCATGAGGGCAACGGTTTTCTCATGGCCAAAAGACATTGTGTGTTCTAGTCTTCCTAGACCTCTGCCTCTTATAATCTTTCCACCTTCTCTTCCACAGTGATCCCTGAGCCTTCACAGAAATAAAGTGATATGGATATAACATTTGTGGCTCAGCACTCCACAGATTATTTTTTTCCTTCACCAGTTATGAGTTACTGCATTAACCAGCATCCATTACACAATGAAACTTTTCAGATGAACAGTGAAAGTTACGTTAATCTGTGAATATAGAGATAAAAATTTAAGTTGCGGTTTGATACTATGTCCATTTATTTAGTAGACTCACTGCTGGGACCTGTGAGCTCCCCAATCGTGGGTTTTTGGGCAGATTTACAGTACCAGGCATGTATTTCCTCTTTTGTAATGGGTATTAAATCCAATCAGAAAGTGGTTGGTTACCCACATAACATTCATGCCATTATTTCACCCACGGGTACAGCTTTCCACTCTAGTATTGTGTAGTTCATAGAGTTCACCACTGAATAAGCTATTGATATGTACTCATATTTATTCTTCTGTTTCTTTACTTAACATCTAAACTATTAGAAAATTAGTATCTACCACTTTAAAATATATCTACTATATTACCACTACTCACTTCCTTCTGTATAGCCACTTGACTGAGTTACAACAATATCGTACCTGAATTATTTCAACTGAGTCTAGCTGGGCTTCCTCCTGTCCTTCATGCTTGTATCTACACAGTAAAGATTAACCTTCTTTCTCCACTTGACTGGGTTAGGAACGAACTAGGAGACATACCTGTGAGAATGTCTATAAGGCTGTACTAGCATGCTGAATAAAAATGGAAAAAGGAGAAAGCAAGCTGAACACCAGTACTCAGCTCTCTCTGATTCAGAAATATGGATCTAATGAGACCAGCTGCCTCAAATTCTTACTGCCACACCTTCCCCAACATGGTGAATTGTATCCCCTCTTAGATCATGAACCAAAATAAAACCTCCCTTCTTTATACTGGCTTGTCAGGTAGCCTATCACAGCAGGGAGATAAGTAACTAACCCCTGCACTGTTTTTATAGCATCGGGAGTGAGCCTTTTATGAGACAAGTCAAATCATGCAATCGCTTTGCTCAAGATATCTCAGTGGCTCCTAATTTCTAACAGAACAAAAGAGAAGTTTTAAAAAGTGATTCAGAAGGCAAGGCTGTTTATACTGTGATCTTATTGCATACCTTACCTGGTGCCACGTTCTCACTTCTCTAGGCTCCAGCTAAACTGATGTCATTGTTCAACCTCGATGATCAAGACATGCTTCTTTCCAGAGTTTCCTCTCTCTTCCCTCTGTCTAGAACTGTCCCTTCAGAACCCACTTTATTAGCTCCTTAAAGTCTTTGAATGAGGCCTGTCCTTGCCACATTATGCAGTATCATCACCTTCCTTTAACTCTCTAAAGTCTGCACCTACCTATTATCCTTCTGATTCTATTCTTTTCTTTACATTGTTTTTCTCCATCCATGGTATTATATGCTAAACTTATTGATTATACTTGTTTCCTTTGCTAAAATTTATTTTTATAAATGAAAAGATTCTGTCTACTTTATTCACTGATATTACCTGGAATAGAATATGTGTTATTTTTCAAATGCAAAGTATTTTATAGAATATTTATTGAATGAATGCCTTTAATAATCAATTTAGCAAGTTTGGAGTAAATAAGCAGCTTATGTGTTTATAAATTATCTCTATATTGTCATGATTATCAAAGTTTGCAAGCATGGCTGAAAATTTCTCAGCATCCTAATCTTCTCTGCTAGTATCAGTGTCTTTTAAAACTTCCTGTGTTTCCACACTAGGGCTCTGGATAGTGATTTTATTCTATCTTTAAACCATCAGCTAAGCCAGAGTGCTGCCCTAGATAGAGAGAAAAAATGTTGACCTGTTCTCATTTTAGATAATAATAATAAAATCTATGCCTGGGAAGGTACAAGCTGAATGGAGAAAAAATAGGTATGCTTTTATCAGAGTAAAGATGTTCCTAATACCTCTGCAAAATGGAATCTGTTATCCTGACACTTATCAACCCATCACCTCACATTTCCATGCATCATACTTATTTTTAACTCATGCTTTTCTGTTTACTTTTCTACAAATTGTGTTAGAAAAAAAGTACTGATTATGCAAACCAGACTCTGATGTTCTATTTGGTTTATGAATAATAAAGCCTCAGACTAGGGAAAATTAGCTTTTGGCTTTGATTTGTTCTACGACCCCATTAGCTTCATTTTGACCCAAGGAAACTTAGTTTCCTTTTCAATAAAACAAAAGGAGCAGTCTTTTGGAATCTTCATGACAATTTCCTGTTTTGTTTGGAATGAGATGCTATCAATATTATTAATCACCTTCAATTTCTGGATTAACATTCATAATGAACATTTTTCTATATTGTCTATATTCTTAAGAAGACAGTTGATTACCAAACATAAGAGGATTAAATATGCAAGCTACTCTCTCTGTGTATGGACAAGAAGAGATGCATTGTTGGAAAACTGTTTATCAAAAGTTCAGAGTTATTCTGTTTAATTCTTATCACCATAATAAGCCCTTCATGCTAAACCATGTCAGACCTTGAGCCAGGCACTTCAGTTGTTCTTCCCTGTCTTAGTGGATTCCCACCCTCCAGTACTCATAGCCCCATGAACTCCAGAGTGGACATGCAACCAAGGCCTGACCAGTTACCTAACTCTGGCAACTTAATGATTTACCAGAATACAAATCAATGACCAAGTCAGTCTAAGAATGACAGACAATGCAGGGGTTTGTGTATGTGGTGCTTGGGATACATCTTTATTTCATTTAGATTTGAAGAAAGACAGGGCATAATTGTGACAGTTTGGCAGCAATACTGCCAACACTTAGAGACAGTCTGGTGTTGAAGAAACACAAAGGAAAGCAGAGTGGTGAGATGAGAAAGGAGAGACTGTGTCAATATGACATCATTGGATTATGTGCAGACACCAGTCTGGATTTTCTGGAATGTGAAAGCCCCAAGCTGGCTTGAATTTTGTTTTTGCCACATTCTGGAAATCTCTAAAAAAAAAAAAAAAAAAAATCCATGAAAAGACTCGTCAGGTTTAGGCTTGGAGGCATGCTAGCTGAGGTAAAATACCCAGTGTACCTCTGCCAATGACAGAAGCCCAGGTTCTACTGTCAGCTCACTGCTACATCTGTTTTACCACCTGCAAATAAGGGAATGGAAGGCCAATAGATGACTAATGGATTGTTCAAACTCTTCTTCCACCTGTAAAAGTTTCCAAGCATCTCTCATGTAGGCTTTGGTACAGAAAAGAAACATTGGAACCTTGCCCAGAATGGAATGTAGGAGGACATTCAATCACCTGCAGAAGCACAAATTTATAAGACATAATGTTTGTAACACCTTGTGACACAGGACTGGAAATCTTAAGGCAATTAATGTGGCTTTGGCTGCCACAACAGCAAGGTGATTTTATCTCTTTTACAACTACATTTTGGTGTCAGAAGCAAATGGGACTTCTGTATTTATAGTTGTTCTGCTAATGCATTATAATTACAGATGTAATCAAAAAGAGAAGTTTGATTTTTTTTAAACCTAAATGACAATTTTAATGACTTCTGAATAAGGCATGACTCCAATTAGAGATGTCTCAAAAATCATACCTAATAGCGTCATTTATTAGAATACTAAACAGGAACTCTTTATTCCAATTCCACATCCCTTTAAATATGCTTTCCAAAAGAAGGGCTTGATTTCTCACACCTTACAACAGAGAGTGAGACTTTTGTGACTAGAATTCAGCTGAGTTAATATTACACCAAAACAATTATTGCTCTTAATTAAAATAAATTTATTTTTTTTACTAACTACAAAATACCAAACAGTATAGGTAATATGCAAGTGAACAAGCCTCCAAAACCTGCAGTAAAATGAAGGAAACAAGTATGTGAGTCAGGACATTAAAGGTCAGTAGTCAATGACAGACAGAAGTGTATTTCATGAAGACTACATGGCTGAAATCTGGGCAAAGAGGGGAAAGATATTATAAGTATAACCATATTAGAATAAAGTTATAAGATAGACCCAAATCCAATGACAGCATCCTAGGAAGAAGAGGATATTTGACCATGCTGCCACAGGAAAGTTGGCTTTTTTTAAACATGAAGCCAGATTGGAGCTATGCTAGTATAAACTGACAAAACCCCAGCAACCATGTGAAGAAATGAGGAAGCATTCTACCTTAAACTCTTCAAGACAGTTCTTTCTGGCTCTGCCATTCATCCGCCTGATCATGAGCTGTCTCAAGGAGCCAATGAGTGAAGGACATGTATTTACTCTTTTAAGCTATAAGGATTGGGAGTTCTTTGAAGGACATCATTATCACATTCTAAAACAGCTATTTCAGTACGCTTTGATTTTATCTTCTTTTCCAAACCTAAATCATCCTTTTTCAGTTTTTCTCTGAATCTTCTCCCTCCATGAAAAGCTGCTTTACCTGTGAGCCAGCATTTCCTTATCCAGTGACAGAGCACTGTCTTAAATGGCTCATAACCCAATGCTTATAAATGCTAGAATGGAAAGAACTTTTCCTGAAGTTATATGACAACTTGCCTTTGCAGATATTGTGCTATAAGATACATGAGTTTTGTTCATGGAAACGCATATCTGCAAAAGCATTTGAACTTTGACTGAAGCAACAAAGAATCCTCCATGCCTTGTATTATGCCTTGTATGAGACAGAAACACAACCAGTGTTCAATAAATAGGAATGATTGAATGAGCAGTGTGATTTTGTTTCAGGCAAAATGCATAAAAATAACCCAAGTGTCCCTTTATAAATATATTTGAAAAGTCTTTTGAGGGTAGCTATTCAAGTGGAATGAATGAGGTGAGATCTATATAATTGTCACCAATTCAATGACAAATATGGGCAGAGAATATAAAATGCCCTTCACAAAATAAGAAGTACTCTGGTTAGGAGCATGGACTTCAGTGCTGTAAACTCCAGAATTGTTTTAGCCCTCATACCGTGAACCTCTGGGGAGGTGGTCTAAACTCTTGGCTTTCTTTGTCTCACTAATAAACAAGAGATGAACATCATCACCAGTAGATTCATAATTTATTCGTGAAGATCATACAATACAATTAGATATTGAGTGCTCAGCATATAAAGTAGGAACTAAATAAATACATAAAAATATTGTTACTGTTCACATCATTTATGGATTAATCATGACTCATCTTAGTACAGATCACATTCTAGAGTGATTGCTATGAGATCCACATGTGAACAATCCCTATCTGATATCATTTGAATATGGGATCTCTGGAGAGCAATTAGGTCTCAATTTTTTGTAACATGGGACTTTCAAAATTGGTTTGTAATTTTATAATAGTAAAGTCAGGATTTCTTCCTCCAGGCATATATCAAGAAGAGTCGATCTGAGGCACAGTTAGCAAGAAATCTGTGAGCCAAGAGAGCCTGCCCCCATTATGGAATGACTCTTCAGTCATCATAGAGATCCCAAACTCTAGAATTGAGAAAATGAATTTCTTTCCGTGAGACATTTAGGCTATGGTATTTCTCATGTTAGCCCTATGATATCAACACTGTTTCCTTTCTTTATTTATTCTCCTATGTAGTCCCTTATTTATAATAGTTAATTCTCAAATTTATTCATCTTAGAGTTTGTTTCCTTAGCCACTTATCATAAAGCTTCTTATAAACTCAACATCAGTTACAGATTTTCAAAGTGTACATGACAGAAATCTAACTCAAAGTAGTTTAAGCCAGAGAAGAGAACACATTTGCTTATAGTGTACATCCAACCCACTGAGCACCAAAACCAAGCAACACAATACACTGTAGAGTGTGGCTCATTGAAAGCCATGACTCAAGGCTGCTGCCAAGCATCAAAACAGAGTATAATACTGTATGTGGCTATCCCAGCAACAAGTCAAAATTCTCACTGCAGTGTACAATTCCTACTGAATATATGTCATCTTAATATTATCAAGTCAATAACAACACCAGTCAAAAGATCTTAAGTTGAGGATCATAAGTACAATTAATGGAAAGCTATCATTTTAGTTTCTCTCCTCTGTTTACTGTGTTTTTAACTCGGCTTTCATTCACTCAAGAGAAACAGAGAGACAGAGGTACAAGATTAATTAGTCAGATTGCTAAATAGTAAAGAACTCTGCTTATTGGTATCACAAAGTGACTATAGTGCAACACTGAAGAAGCCACCACTCCATATACTGTAGGACCTCCATTTGTGATGAGAGCAAAATGTTAGATTAACATGTTATGAAGAGAATGGAAATGATAGTGTCAAGGAATGTAGGAAAACTATAAGCCAAGAAGCCACCACTCCATATACTGTAGGACCTCCATTTGTGATGAGAGCAAAATGTTAGATTAACATGTTATGAAGAGAATGGAAATGATAGTGTCAAGGAATGTAGGAAAACTATAAGCCAAGAATGAAGCTATAAGAACATATCATAAGTAGTAATTGATTTGGATAGGTTCAGTTTTGACCTTTCATAGATGACTGTGTAGCATATATTTCATTGCTATAGAAATGTTAACCACTAGTTTGAGAGATCAAAATAAACAACAACAATTGTTATTTATTTTTTGTTTTAAAGAGACGAGGTCTCTTAGCCTAATACACAAATCTTAATCCTCTTAATTTCTTCACTTGAGTGTTGAAATTACAGGCCATGGCCTACTATTGTAAGCATGGCAATAAATTTAAGGAAGGAAAGAGTAAAACTAGACAAGGGTAGTGTGCTTTGTGTCTTCATAAAGGCAGTAGGGATTTATGACCAATAGCAAGTGTGGAATTTATGGCATTGTTACATCAACAGTATCATCAGCATTTGGGTTACCAGCAATATGTGCCAACAACCTCCTAGGACCATAAATTTAAATGTGAATCACTTCAGTGCTTCTCTCTGCCCAAGGGGAGTTAGCTCATGATCTAAAATGTGATATACACTTCTTATATTCCAGTCAAAAATCCTCCCTAAAATATCTGCAATGTAAAATTGGTTCTGTCACAGCTGTTCAATGCAGCAACTAGCATAACAGCACTTACTGTAGCTTTTGTCTTGGAAGCTGGTACCTCATGTTGTGATGACTCCCAACCATGAAATTATTTGGTTGCTATGTCATAACTGCAATTTTGTTACTGTTAAGAATAACAATGCAACTATCTGATGTGTGACCTTAAAGGGGTCGCAGCCCACAGGTTGAAAGTCCTTACTTTTGATTACACCTTAATCTTTGGAAATCGGCTGTAGAGAAGTTAATATTTTCTCCCATTTGTAATATTTTATTATAGAGGACAATGCAAAGTCAAATGAATACATTTGATGAATGCCATGCACGCCACCATACCGTGCTGTTTGTCACCTCTAAATGAGAAAAAAAAAAATCTGCTCATTGAGGTCTTCTCAATGCAGTTAGAATTTTGTACATATTCAAATATTTTCCAATGTATTATTCATAGAAAGACAACCATTTTAAATGGAATTTATTTATCTGATTGACTGGTCAGATACTGTCTTTGTTTATTGCCCCCCCCCTTTTTTTTTTCTTTTCTGAGTTGCCTTTTGGAAACGACAAATTTGAAAATAAATATATTTCTGAGATATCAAGTTTATCAGAGTTGATCTCAATGAAAGACAAGCAGTTTACAATTGAGTCAATACTCCCAAATTATCCTCTTTATTGTTTTTACTGGCCCCTGGTTAAGTCTGTTACATTTCTCCTTCAGCTAACAAATGATCAAGAAGGACCTGCCTATTTTTCCTAGTCAATGTAATTTACAGTTTGCTTCCCAATGATTATGTGCATATTATAGATTTACATCTAAGGACAGGGAATCCACATCTTGGGTTTCAGAATATTGGAAGAAGTGAGGGAAAACAGACTAAGCTTACTATTCAAATTCTATCAAGAAAAAAAATCCATGATTATACAAGCCTGAGAAGTGTCTTTGTTCTTGACTCTGGATTCCCAGTCCACTATCAGTCTATTTTTGTTTCCAATATAGTCTAGCAAATATAAGCTGTATTTCTCATCTTCATTTTGCCTATGAGAAAACACACATAGCAAGTATCAAGGTATCCCCTGATTCCGAGGTAGAATTATTTTAAAGTGATGACTCCTGGTGGGTCCCTTATACTTGTGTCACCTGGGTTTGTCCTAGTCCTCACCTACCAGATGATAGCCCCAGGAATCAGAACTTAAGTAAGATTTTTTTTTTTAAAAAAATAGGCACTAAGGAGATGCTCTGTTGCAAACCATCCTGTGAGCTATTTTTTTTATTACTTTTTTTTTTGTTGTTGTTTGTTTGGTTGGTTTGGGTTTTGGTTTTTTCTTTTTGCAAAGGAGAAGGTTGGATTCAAGTGACTCAATTTTGATTTCAGCCTCTTATAGACTTTTCTGTCATGTTCTTGCACCAATCATGTTAAGTCACCTGCTAATTTATCTAGAATTAAAGAGCGAAACAATGATATGAGAAATTCAGGTTGCAGGCCAAAAGATTTCAATGAACACTGCTCTCCAATCTTGCCAAAAAATACAGAACATTCCTTATTTAATAGGACCTTCACTTAACTGTTTGATAAAACCTGTTCAAGTGAAAGCCATCATTGCAGAAATGACAAAAAACACATTAATGTGGTGTCCTGAAAGATGGACTAGATGAACAGAGAGCAAGACAGGTCTGGTATGAATCCCAGCTCGTTTTCTCATTAGTTCCAAGACATTGCTTGAACAACTTAAACTTTCTAATTTTCAGTTTTGCGGCCAATAAAATATGCCTAACACATTTTCTTCTTGGTAAATTTGTAAATAGTTTAAATGTCCAAATATTCTGTAGAGATTTAGTGAAGCATAACATTGAAAGTTATTAATAAAAAATAGAGGCCATGGACAATATCTAAGAAAATATAATGATGTAATTTAAGGTGTTAAATTTGATGATTATTGCTTATAGTTTGTTATGGTTTTATTGGACTGGAAGATGTACTGACTAGATGCATTGGGCTGGACTGTAGTAACATGAGTACAATTATCAAGTTTCTTTTATTAAGCAAAAGGTGATTAGCTCCTAACTCCAAAATAATTGTTTGGTTACTAAAATCTTCTTGTGCTAGAAAAGACAAATCAGTTGATCCAGTGAGGAGAAAAATCACTATCCCTCATCAGTGTATCTAGGAGTAAGCACACAAATAAGGAGTTGAATAAGCTCTGTCTGATAGAACCACCATAGGACATGATGTGATTTTGTTGTTGTTTGGTTGGTTGGTTTTGGGTTTTTTGAAACAGGGTCTCTCTGTGTAGCCCTAGCAGTCCTGGAACTTGTTCTGTAGACCAGGCTGGCCTCAAACTCAGCTATTGTTTGCTTGCCTCTGCTTCTCCAGTGCTGGGATTAAACGTGGGGAGAACCACAACAACGCAGGAGATGATGACAAGAGCAAGCCTCTAGCCTTGGGAACAAAAATGGGAGAAAACACTGGGAAAGGAATAATTCTCCAGGGAAGTACCATTTTGCACTGCCTTTTCTCATGGAGCTATGAAACCCTGTTCAATTGCCAGGATTCTCACTGGGAAGGCAACTGAATTTCAGAATCTTCCTGTATAAGTTTAAGTTTGACTGTCAATCAAGATCCCCTGTACTCTAGAGTGTACACTACCTCTAGAGTGTGCTTTATGCAACAATCCACCAATCTTTCTAGCCTAAGTGATGTGTACTGCTTGACCTATCATACATAGGATACTGGGACTTTTCTGTGGGGACATTAGTATGGAATTTGAGAAAGAAGAGAGAAGGAGAGATCTTTATCAGAAGCCATGAAGAGATTCCTGGCATTATTTAGTGCCCAGATCCAACTATTAGAAAACCTAAGCACTTTTCAGTTTTGTGAGTCAATAAATTCCTTCTCTGTCCTTGAGCTAATTTAACTGGACCCATTAGCAGTCTAATTTCATTGATCTGAGTAATCAGGAAAAAAAAATTAGAATCAACAACATCTTCCCACATCCTTTAATTCTGTCAGCTAATGCAGTGGTCTTCAGCTAGGCAATGGTTTCCTATGTTTATGCAACTTCAGAATGTAGTACAAAGTACTGCTGTTGCTTTGTCCAGTGTTACTTTGTTAACATGAAATAATGAATATCATAAATATGCATTTAACCCACAAATTTTGACTTGACCCAGGAAGATTTGTACCTACAGGCATCTGTGTTCTTTTGATTCTGAAGCTCGGGTGAGCTTTAGAGCATGCAGTCAGCTGGAAAGGGCATAAACAAGACTGGCTGTGAGAAAGTGCCTGCCAGGAATATGCCACCAGCATATCGTGTGAGCAGCTGGCTTCAGCAGCAGTGAGAATCCATCAGAAACTATGATGGGAAAAAAGTTCTCAAGCAACAGTTTGAGGTCAAGGGGATACAAAAGGTAGAGCCATTGCCTGCATCCTAGGGAGAGGTCCCTGACACTTCCAGCCTTGGGCATGGAGTCACAGGTTTGCTAGAAAGCAATCTGCAGTATGAATCAAATTCATCTTATTCCAAAGGTAATGGATGATTCACTCTGCATTTGGACCTCCTCCACTGACAGGCTGTGCAATCTCTCCTTGACTGCCAAGTGTGGACGGCATCCAGGTTGCTTCTTTTCTCATACCTCTGCCTCCTTCCATGTTGAACCTTCTTCCATGTTGAACCTTCTTCAGTTGTAAGTGGCTACCTGAGTCCCTGAGACCTAGTCAGGCAGCCTCAGGAAAAATGGAGATGTAGAGCATAATGGCAAGGAAAAGGAGGATGAAATTTCAAGTCAGACAAGTCTGGATCTGAGATTGATTTTTTTTCTTTCTTACCTCTGCTTTCTTGAAATACATAAAAAAAACCCTCAGTGAATGAACACCTTTATAGATTCTTGTGTGTTTCCATTTGTTTGCTCTGTATTACTCTTGTTTTCCTCATTCATAAAATAAGAAGGAGAATTATGGGTTTTACATAATTGAATTATAGTACTTCAGTGATATTAGACATGCAAACAAAAAGTAAAGAAGCCCAGAGTCAAAAGACACAATTCTTAAGAGTGTTAAAGCTACTGAATGTGATCTGTCAACCAAATTGTAAAAGTCCCAGAATTTATCTTCATGGTTATAGGACCTATGCAGAAAAAAAAAATCTATGAATTTATGGGTCAGATGATCTCATGTATTATTCATCCTGAGAAACTTTTCAGGAAAATAATAGTGTAACTTATTTCAACATCATCAAAGAATAGTAAATTAGTAATAAACCTATAAACTTCTTAAAGAAAGAAAATTTAAAGTATTGGTTTTATTGGGATAAATCTCCCTCCCATACATACACATACCTTTAAACTCATTGGCAGGTGTTTTGGTTACTATAATTGGTAGAGTGAAGTGTTCCCAGTGTCCTTGAGTAAATCCCTGACTGCTTCTAAACATCTTAGAATGCAAAGGATAGCCTAGCAGCTTCCCTCCACAGATACCAAAGGGTAACAGGGACTTTTGAATTGAGAACACATACCATAGAACACCACAGAAATGAAAACTAATATTCCTCCACTTTGCCCAGAGGTTTGCAATTAAATGTAGTGGATCAGGAGAATAGAAAGCAACAGGCACAGTACAGAAAACAACACTCTATTCAGATATATGCAAACATTGTGGAGGGAAAAGACTCACACTAGAAAACAGTGTGTGGGCAAGAATATCTCATACTCAAGTATGATATATATATGTATATGAAATACAGATGAAAACTCTTCCAGATAGACTGCGGACTGTGGAAATGATATTTATTCTCTACTGGTTACTGTTTACCATTGGAAATGGACTACATGGTTCTCTGGGCAAAGTTCAACATGTTTACCATTTCATTCTCCATGATTACAATTGATAGTTTGTGAAAAGTATAGTAAAATGAGCACAGATTTTTTAAATTCAGTCAGACTCAAAATGGTCTCCCTATGAGATGAGAAAATGCAGATAAACCATGCAAATCTTCTGAGCATAAGCTTTAATTTTAGTTACCAGGATAAACTATGGATACCTTTCAGCAAGTATTCTGGCACATCATATATATTATTTATAGTTACATATATTATGGGCTGTGAGAGTCCTGCATGTATTGGTTTGTGAACTTGCTTCCACAGTACAAAAGTGTGTCCCACACGTTCTTCTTATTTAGTGTTATGGACAAGTTACTTTCTTTGGAAAACATGCTCACTTCATTATTAGGCACAATAATCATTGGCCTAAAACTATTGGGAGTTACATGTGCCCCTCTTCCCTACTGTTCCTACCTATCTTCAAGATAGCTTCTCCTTCTCCATCTCTAGGCCTAAAGAAGAACCAGTTTCACCATTAAAATCAGCACCAGGACAATGCTTTACTTCTGCCAGTTTTAAGAAAATACTTGAAAAGTAATTAAAGAAATCTAGAATCAAAACTATTTGACTTAAGGATGAAAAAAGCATAGCAGACAGGTTTTGAGACTGAGGAATGTAACAATTTGGGAGAAATATGTGTAGTAGAAAAACATGTGTGGGTGGGATGGTGCATACAGCACCGTGAATACACAAGATAAAAAAATAAGCTTTAATAAGTATTAATCTTTATCAATGAAATCAGTATGTTAAATAGATTTCTACTTTCCTAGGTACAGAGTAGCACTGTGAACAGTAGCCATCATCTGGAATCATCACAAGTACATACCACAGCTAAATGGATAAAGGAAATGTGATGAATGTGTGTATGTGTAAATGTGTATGTATGTATATGTGTGTATATGTTATACATATATGAATATGTATGTATACTAGAATATCACACAGCAAAATGAAACCCTGCCATTTGTACCAATATTGATGCATCAGGAGGGCGCTATGCCAAGTGAAATAAGCTAGTCACAGAAAGATAAATACCAAATAGTTTAATTTACTTGGAATTTAAAATTGTTGAACTCACAAACACAGATTGTGGAAAGGTGAGGACAGGTGAACAGTTAGTCAGAGCATTCCAGTTGCCAGGACAATAAGTTCAAGAGATATAATGTAGAACATGGACATATTGAGTTAATATATCTAGTTGATATTAATCTATCATAGACTTAAAAAATGCTAAAAAAATAGATTTTTGATATTTGTTGAAATGTCAGTGTAAATGTTACAGGAAGGAAACCTTTTAGACTGAAGGCTAACATGTAGATGTATAGATTAGTACAAGTCAGATATATTATGAATGAAGAGATGCTTGGTGTGATGAAAGCTGGCTTCATGACTGTAAATTTTTCTTTGTTTCCGAATGAATATAAATAGGAAATAGTATGTACCCACAGCAATGTTGCTTAAGAATGTACATTTCCTCAATATCAATGCGGGAGTGGAAAAATCCTTCTGATTCCATCAGTTATCTCACACATTAAGTCCATTAAGTCCCAGTTATTATGAGTTCTCCAAGATTCATTCATACTGTATTCATTCATTCCTTGGGCCTTGAAAAATGAAGCTATCCCACTAATTATTTAGCTGTAGAACCTGCTCAATCTGTTTATAATTGGCAAATTTGATTGTTTTTAAATGCAATTGAAAAATATAAATGATAACTTACTTTTGAAGAATATAAAAAGGAAGCTCATTACCAAATAAAATCGATCACTAATTACTAAAGTTACCTCAAATTTCCTTACAACTGGAAGTATCTCTTGATAAGTTAATTTCTGGAACTGTTTTCTGTTATGCGTATATATTTCTCAGAAATCAAATATTCTGGACGTTGACATCTCTTCTGTGAATTTTTAAGGAGCTAAATGAGATGTTTGCATCTGGATTTCCCAAAAAAGTCCTCCTGGATTCATTCCAGGTCAAACTTAGGATGGAATCTTCCAGAATGTTGCAGGGTACATTCTGTCTCATTCAAAGATGTTCTAGAGAATGTCAGTAAAGCCAATTGTGAACCATTGCATGGCCATATTGTTGTAGTTATTCTCTTGATGTTATGAGAAAATACATGGATGAAATCAACTTAAGGGGGAAGGGATCTATTTGAGCTTCCAGTTCCAGAGGGATCCAGTCTACCATGGAGAGGAAGACACAGCAGCAGAACCAGGAAGAGGGCAGGTTTTCCTGTAGTCATGCTTAGGGAGCAGAGAGTGACCAGAAAGTAGGCCCAGGCAATAACATTGCAAGCCCCACCCTCAGTGTCTCACTTCCTCCAGCAAGGCTTCATCTCCTAAAGGTTCCTCAACCCTCTCAAACATGTGAGCTTAGGAAGGACATTTTACATTTAAGCCATAACACACACTAACGGCTATTCTCAGTCCTTCAGAAGTATATTTAAACAGATAGAAAGTGGGTTTCTTTTACCCTGGCTACTTGATCTATAGGGCACTGCCCCTCTGGTAAGGAATGTTGCACAATCTACTCTGGGAAGACTGTTGATGCCATTCAGCTATTTCATGAATGAAAAGGCAGATGTGGCATATCCCTTAGGCCTCGTAACACTGTCTCAAGAGTTTAGAGAAGTCTGGGACAAGTGCCAAGTCACATTAAGTATAAATTGGTAACAAATAACACTTTTCAATCGCATAAAGTAATTGATATCATGTTAACATTCTAATACATTTTAATTATGTCATTGATGTTGTCATAACTATGCTATTTCTTGAAAGCACTAAAATCTTTAAAAGGTTGTTATTGAGATATAGCTTACTTGCCATAAAATTTGCCCATTTGAAGTAAAAAAAAAAAAAAAATCAGTGGGTTTCTGAAAATTCACACTTGTACAACATCATCATCACTTTAAATTTTAAAAGATTTGTACTAATTCCCTTCTTTCCATATGTAAAAACATATCCATTGAAAATCATGCTTCATTTCCAATCCCTAATGCTCAAACATGCCTCAGAATCATTTAATCTACTTGTTCTTGCTATGGACTTATTATTTTGGGTATTTAGGTATTTCATATAAACTCATAAATTAAATTTTTGTGACTACTGCTGAATAGTATTTTGATGTGTAGATATTTTGTTTACCCACCGAACAGTTGATGGACATTTGAGTTGTTTGCACTGGGACTATGGGTGTTATGAATGCCTTTTACTGATTTTAGTTACCAGGAGAAACTATATATATATATATATATATATATATATATATATATATATATATATATATATATATATATATATCATATAATACTGATTTTTGGGATAGTTTCTCTGTGTAATAGTCCTGGATGTCTTGGAACTCACTTTGTAGACCAGGCTGGCCATGAACTCATAGAGATCCACCTGCCTCTGCCTCCCAAGTGCTGAGTTTAAAGGTATGTACCACCACCTTCCGGATCTTTTACATATTTTTAATGTGAACATGTTACAGATTTTCAAAGTACATATATACCTAGGGAACTCTATTTGATATACTGAAGACTGAGCACATGACTTTCCAGTATGGCCATACTATTTAAAAACCTTATTTGAACAAAGATTTAAATCCCCCTGTATATGTGTCTACACTTCTCTTGTCTGCTGTTAACAGCATATCCATTTAGCAAAGGAGAAGTAGTATTTCACTGAAATTTTAATCTACATTTCCTTAAATCTGCTTTGTAATTATTTGCTGCTGGAAGCCTATCTCCAGAAGGGTTCAACGACCTAGGATGGATGTGTGAAGTCGGCGCAACGTAGAAATTGTGACTACCTGCTGTTCAAACAAGTGGCCCCGGATAGCCTGGGTTGTTTTTATTTATATACTTTCAATGGTTTGCATGAACAGTTTTACAATCAGATTTGTTCCTTTACGCTTCTAAAAATGGTTACCATAATTACCAGTTTGTTGCTTCTTTCCCCTCCCATCCCCCAACATCCCACGGTAACCATTACCTATTTGACCCACAGCTCTACTGTCAGAAGCATAAGCTGTGTTGCAAACGACAAAGGAAGTTTTCTAAACAGGCACATCTACAGGTAGAACAGTGTGCCCAGTTGGCAGCATTTGCAGTGACAGCATCATGGAGAGCGAAGGACAGTTTTGTCTCCAGTGGTTAATATTTACATCTGGCAGGGCCTGGGTTCTCACAATCAACTCTCCAGCCGAAGCTAGATCAATCCATTTACATTCTGTACTGCTCCATCTCCTCTGGGGATATACCAGGTTTTTCCATTTATTGTGTAGGCAACATAACTTGGAAACTTACTCTTAGCAGTTGGCACTGTTTACCTCTTGTTCTCATGTCCTTTTCTCTTAACTTCTAGTGTACTGGCACAGCTATGAGAGAACTGTGGTCTCCTATGATCTTACTTCATTCCCTGTCTCTAGACTGTTCCCATTAATTCCTAATATCATCTATTTAATAACATTTCTCAAAGACTCTGGTGGTTAAAATCATTCTTTCCAGAACACTTACGTAAATATGCAATATTAAACTTCATGAGCTACTGTGGATTTTTCAGGCTAGTCACAGGGTGTATTGGAAAGGCAATATCCTGTTCTTAAAAAAGCCTGATTTCATGGTCACATTTGAAACATCAAAGGTTTAGGGGCTAAATCAGGTCCATTGTATATTCTTAACAACATTCCCTCTGGCTCACTCAGAGGAGAGTCATCAGGGGAAAGTTTTCCTTTTGTGATAGCTATTTTATCCTTAACTAAGAAAGTGCAAGTAAAGGTAGCCAGCCATATGACTAGCATAGTGAAAGCAGGGGGAGCAGGAAGCACATACACTCCCAGGGTCATGCCCAGAATTATGTAGTGAACTGCCCACAGGCTTTGACAAATTGTTAGGGTCTCCAGGGACTTGCCACAAGAAGAACTGTCCATGCTATCCTCAGGTCTTCTTCCCCAAAGAAGCCACATTGCTCTCACCAATTTGCTACTTCTTTCAATTTTTGAAAATATTATTTCAGGTTTCTCACCTGTTTTCTAATTGGGCTAATTATCTTACCATTGTTGAATTGTAAAAATGTTTTGTATATTATGGCTACAAGTTCCTCAATAGATACAAAATTATTACCTTTTCTTGAGAAATCATGATTTTATTACTGTAATGTTCAAAACATAGCCTAAATTAATCTATGATATCCTCTCGGGAGATTAGCTACTGGATTTGTGGATGTTGGTGAAATGTTGATGATTCCCTTTCTTGATCTGGATACTGATGACACAAGAGCCCTCCTTTGGTGGGTGTTTCAATCCCTGCCTCCGACTCATACAATCAAATCAGTATATTATCAAGAAAAGTTTTAGCACAAAGGGAATAATAACTGATAAGGAGTTTAAAATCTATTCTGCTTTGTTATGTGTGTTTCTTATATCATATCTAATAAAAAAAATGCCTAGTCCCATGGTAATGAGGAGTTTTTCCTATTTCTTCTGTAGTTTTAACTATAATGTCTCCAGTCTCTATTTACTTTGTACCTATATGTGATATGAGTCCAACTTCATTTATTTGTAAATAGGTGTACAATTGCTTCTTTTGTCCTCACAGAGCTTTGCTATGTAATAATCCTAGCTAGCCCCATACTTCCTAAGCAGAACAGACTGATGTCAATTTCATGGCAACTCCTGTGCCTTAATGTTCTGAGTGCTGGGATATCAAGCTTGTACCACCATGCGTACCTTGTCGTTTTACCATAAATATTACATTTATGTGTTGAAAAGATTACTCTTTAACAATTTAATTGAGGCCAGGCATAGTGGTGCATGCCTTTAATCCCAGCACTCAGGAAAACAGAGGCAGGTGGATTTCTGTGAGTTCCAGGTCAGCCTGGTCTACAAAACAAGATCCAGAACATCCAGGGCTATTACACAGAGTAATAGTCTCAAAACAAAACAAAACAATTTAATTGAATTAAAACTCCTATGAAAAAATCATTCAACCAGAATTGGTGGAATGTTTTTCTTGGCATATACAAAACCCCAGGTTCTATCCCTGTCAAAAAAACAAAAATCTGTAGACTGTAAGTATAAGGTTTATTTCTGAAATCAGTTCTAGTCTACTGATCCATGTCCCATTATCAAAGTAGCACAAAATACTGTCCTTTCCTTACAGAAAACATAAGTTTTAGGAAATGTTAGAATCAGGAAATCTTAATCATCCAACCTTGTTTTCAGTGTTCAAGATTATTTTGAATATTCTATGTCCCTTGCATTCCAGTATGACTTTTCAATGTATATTTTTATTAATTCCTTGAAATTTGTATACATTTTATTTTGACATATTCACCCCCTTCTCTCAATTCCTCCCAGATCTAACTTTTATTTGAGACCCATCCAATTTTGTATCCTCATTTTCTTTAACCTATCAAGTCTTGCTAGTGTTGATAATATACTTTTGGGGGGTGTTTGTATATGCTCCTGATCATCCACTGGAGAGTGTTTGACCTGTTCGAGGCCACACCTTAAAACAAAACTGTCTCCTAGTTGCTATGTATTGCCAGTAACTCCTGGTTTCATCCCTACTGTCTAGCTTTTATAGGGCTGAAAGGTGCCTTGCACATTACCAGAGGAGAAAAATAATCATCAATATAAACTAGTACAACTTCTAAAACAAGATTGACTTCTTCACCAAAGCCATTGAAATTTCAATAGGAATTGTGCTTGAGTGTATGCACCATTTTGAAGATAATGCTCACATTGATAACACTCTGCTATCCTGATAAATATGGAATATGTTCCATTTATTTAATCTGAATTTTTTTTGGTTTAACTTCAACAACTTTTAGAATTATCAGCACACTAATCTTGTACTTCTTTCAGGAAACTTTTTAAGAATTCCATTATTTTGGGCGACATTTTAAATGTAATTATTCTTATAATTTCTTTTTTGAATTATTTATTACAAGTACACAGTAATAAAACTGATCTGTATACAGAGTTGTTATTGGATGTTTTGTTTTCTGAAATTCAGTTGAACTTACTTGCTGCCTGTAATATTTATCCATTTTAGAACACTCTGTGTATAAGTTACCTGCAAATAAGGATAGATATATATTGGCTTCAACAAGCTAGACGTCTGTTACTTATTTTCTATGACTAATCATCTAAGACTTCCAGTCAGCAACATTAGATATCTCTCTCTCTCTCTCTCTCTCTCTCTCTCTCTCTCTCTCTCTCTCTCTCTCTCATACACACACACACACACACACACACACACACACAAATTTGGGAAGATTTATATTACATATATATATATATATATATATATATATATATATATATATATATATATATATAAAATTGTTTTTATGTGTCTGATATAAGTAGTAAGCATAGATGTCCTGGATGCATTCTTGATTGTCAAAGAAAAAATATTAGTCATCCTCTGTAAAGTATGATGTTAGTTTAGCTGTAGGTTGTGTGTACATGTTCTTTAGCAGCTTGAGGAGGCTTCAGTCTGTTTCTAAGTTCTTGGGTATGTTTTTATTATGAAAGGATGTTTAATGTTTTTAATGCTTACTGGCTTTTGTTCGATGCTTTACAAAAAAACTTTTGACATCTATGAAGCTGGTCATATGTTCCATTGTTGTTTTTATTTTATTTTTTCCTACATTCTATCAATATAGTATATTGCACTGATCTATATTTTATACATGTTAAGTTTGTATTTTAAACAGACTATAAGTTCCTAACAAGTAGTAAGTCTCACTTGTTCATACTACATAATCCTGCATAGATGGCATTGATTATACCTAGTCAGAAATTTTTTATGAAAAATTTCACCTATATTCTTAAGAAATATTGGTTTATAAATTTTATAATTTGATTATTTTACCACGTGGATATCTGTGCACCACTTGCCTGTAGGGCTCACAGAGACCAGAAGAGGGTGGCGTCTTCTGGAACTGGTGTTACAGAGGGTTCTCAGCCCCATGCTAGGTTCTCGGAGTTGAACCTAAGTCGTCTGGAAGAGCAACCATTGCTTTTAACTGCCCCTGTATTTTCTTCAAATGTTTGGCAAAGTGCACCAGTGAAGCTACTGGTTTTCAGCTTTTCTTACAGAAAGATTTTGGTTAGTAATTCAACCTCTTTACCTTTTATAATTTTACTCCAAAATTCTATTACTTCTGGAATTTGTTTTGTTGTTTTAATGTTTATTGAAATATTTCCACTTGATCAATAATATGAGGTTACTGGCATGCAATCATTTTATGATTTTTTTTTAAAATTTATGTAAGGGTAGCAAAAATGTACCTCTTCCTTTGCCAATTTTAGTAATTGAAGTATTTTCTCTTGTTTGCATAATCATCTTGAAGAAATGGCTAATCCTTAGTTCAGGTTTATATTTTCCAGCATTTAGAATTTTCTGTCTCCCTTCTAAACTGTAGAAGTCTTATCTTACAGAGCAAAGCAAATTTGATTTTATCTCAGAAACTACCTGCTGAGGACAGGACATCCTGTGAGTAGAACTTGGAACCAAACTCCAGATCAACTGAATCAAGTCTTTACTGTCCACAGGATAATATTCATGGACATTAAAAATGAAGAATTATGATTTAAATGAAAAAAATTTATCAAAATGGATCTTTCTGCATTTTATTTTGTCTGTATTACATTATCATCTTTTCTCTTGTACCACTTCCCCCAAAAAACAAAACAGTGACACAACACAACAACCCATGAGAGGGTAGCCCTGATAAACCTACAGGGTAACAGTATTAGAAGCATCTCCCCTGATGATAATTCTTTCCACTCTGGAGCACCCCACTTCTACTGCCTCCTGAAAGAGGAGACCCAGTGTGGTGTTTATATAAGATTGACCTACATAGGCGCATATATTTGAATGCTTAGTCATCAGGGAGTGGCAGTACTTGAGAAGGAATTAGGAGGTGTGGCCTTGTTGTAGGAAGTATATCACCGAGGATAGGCTCTGAAGTTTCAAAAGCCCAAGCCAGGCCCAGTGTCTCTCTTTCTTCCTGTTCCCTGCAGATCCAGACGTAGAACTCTGAGTTACTTCTCCAGCACCATGCTCCCTGCTATGATGATAATAATTAAACTTCTGAAAATTTAAGCAAGCCCCAATTAAATGTTTTCTTTTATAAGAGTTGTAATGGTCATGGTATCTCTTCATGGCAATAAAACACTGACCAAAACACCTAATGTTATACCTCTGGTAGTTGGCCTCATGGTTCTTATTTCAAAGTCTCACAGAGCTTCAGGCTTTATTGAGACCTTCATAATGGTCTCTGCTCCTTGTGGAAGGTTTCCAGGTGCCATTAATAGTAAGACTCAGCTTCACCAGTGCTGCTGTTCTCTACTAATGACTGCTCAGGAAGACAAATACGGCTTCTCCTTGGAGACAGGAGAAACTGACTGGATACCGAAGAATCACATGTACAACTTCTAAATGATTTTGAGCCAGTCCCTAAAAAGTAGAACTGATAACTGCTGTGGGATGTTCTGTATGGCAAATGTGTTGCTCTGATTGGTTAGTAAATAAAACACTTATTGGCCAGTAGTCAGGCAGGAGGAAGTATAGGTGGGACAAGGAGGAGAATAATTCTGGGAAGTGGAAGGCTGAGTCAGGGAGACACTGCCAGCCGCCGCCATGACTAGCAGCATGTGAAGATGCCGGTAAGCCACAAGCCACAGGGCAAGGTATAGATTTATAGAAATGGATTAATTTAAGATATAAGAACAGTTAGCAAGAAACCTGCCACGGCCATACAGTTTGTAAGCAATATAAGTCTCTGTGTTTACTTGGTTGGGTCTGAGCAGCTGCAGGACTGGTGGGTGAGAGAGATTTGTCCTGACTGTGGACCAGGCAGGAAAACTCTAGCTACAGATAACCAACCAGAAACAAACCCAACAACATTCCCCAATGGTATCTCTTCTCTAGTTCACTGCTGAGAAGCTGTTTGGCAAAATTATCGTACCTAAAATTTGATTGTATATGAAAAACCCACTAGTCATCAATGGTTCTTCAATTTTTGTCTTAAGAGAAATGATTTCATCTTCTGTGTGTTTTCTCTGATACAGTAGTTTTTTTGCCTCTTCTCCTTATATAGTAGTTCTGGTTGGCATGGTAGTACCTATTACAGAAAAGTAGGCAATCAGACCTATAATCCAGCGAAAGTCACTCACTGTGTGGAATACAAACTCTCCCAGTACTGTGCTGCCACAGTTATGAATTTGGCCTCTATTATGAGACAATTTAGAATAGTCTGGCTTTCAAAAGTCGACAAGAAAAAGATACTCATTTTGAAAAGTATATTTTTATGGGAGTTTAATGATTTATTACCCTAAATATTTCCTAACTGAATTGTATTAGGAAAGAAAACTCAAGGAATAGTTTCATCAGGCTTTCTGTTTTCTGAAAGAGAAATGTTTGAGCTTTGTCATTTAAAACAAAAACAGGGGAAACATGTATTAAAATTTTGACACCTCACAAAAGATCTCTTCAACTAACACCTTTAGGGCCACATTCTTTTTCCGTTGCCCTTGGCCTTCAAACTCCCTTTAGTTCTGCTGCTCTTTGAGTATAACTAAACAAAAACACCCCTCCTACAAGCTTTCCAGACCTGATCATTGACTTTACACACACACACACACACACACACACACACACACACACACACACACACTCTCGCAAGTTTAAATGCCGTCTTAGTTAAAATACATGAGAAACTAAGTACCTGTAAGCTTGCTCAGGAGAGAATATCACCCCTACATTATTTGGACCTCATCTTTATCCTTGATCTGGGAATCACTTCCAGAAACGAATAGAAAAACATGGGTTGGGTTGTTGCCCCCAAAAGCTGTCTAATTATGTATTTCATGAGAATTTCTCACCTTTGCCTTTTCATTTTACAGTAGTTGCCCATACTTTTTCTTTTTCCCTTTAACATTTGAAAGGATCAATTCCATCAGTCTCAACCCTTTTAAGGACGAACAGAACCAACAATTCTGTCACAGAAGCTGTGAGCTGGATAAGAATGTGGCAAATTTGTGGTATGAAGAGCCTAGAAATCGTAATGAGATTTACACACAGGGCAACTGAAGGAGGTCTGCTACCCTGTGGAGTTGTTGATGAACAGATATTCCATTCTGTGGCTTCTGCACCAGGCAGTTCACACATAATGTTACTGCTATTAGTCTCTCTCAGAGCGATGTCTAAATAATGTAATAACATTTCACAGTTATTAGCCTTTTCTAAGTTATTGCACTTTGCTCGTTCCTGGCAAGAGGCCCATGGCCTGGAGCAGAACTCAACTTTTAAACACTGTAGTGAATGTCGTATTTTAAATAATGGACTTGCCAATGGAGACAAAGGAATTTTATGCCCCTTCAAGAATCATTTACTTATCTATTTTAAGTGTTAGGGTTTAATGCTCTGAGGTGATTAAATCAAAGCTTGGCAGTATGTTCTTTCTCTACAAGTGTCAGAAGAAATGGCAAAGCTACATTTCTGCCTTAAAGTTCATGATCTGTGGGGTTCTAGCACCCCAAAAGGTATATTTTCAGAATCAGAGAGGATTAAAGTTATGGAAATTATTGAAGGGGATATATTTATAAGACATGGGGGGAACTTCATAGTAAAAAAGATAACATCTGCTATCTTAAATTTCTTATTATGACCTCTAATGACATGAGCTCTCTTCTCCATGGTATAATTACCTCCAGTTTTTTCTGGGTAACATTAGAAAAGCCCCTTACTGCTGTGGGATGTCTTTCTGTATGCTGTGAATATGTGTTTCTCTGATTGGTTGATAAATAAAGCTGCACTTGCCTACAGCAAGGCAGCTTAGAGGCAGGTGGGAAATCTAAGCACATAAAAGGGAGAGGAAAGGAGTGGAGGGGGAGCTGCCAGCACCCCCAGGAGAAGCAAGATGCGAAAGTGGTAAGCTTCTGCCTCACAGCAACTTATAGAGTAATAGAAATGGGTTAAGTTATAAGAGCTAGCTAGCGAGAAGCCTGAGCCATTAGACCATCCAGTTTGTAAGTAATATAAGCCTCTGTGTGTTTACTTGGGTCCAAGTGGCTACAGGACCAGGTGGACACAGGAAAACTGGCTACACCGTACCATTCCATATTCCTCATGCCTGACATGTCAAAGGAGTATTTTAATGAACACCATTACACCTAAATGATTCCGAGTTTCTCTTAACACACGTTGTGCCTTTCTAAAGTTGTCAACATTCTCTTCCCCACCTGTACTTCTCATTTATGAAATATTCTATCATAGTATAGAAAAGATGAGTTCATTTATCCTTGTCCCAGAATATCTTCCTATAGCCAACTGAACACGGAGTACATAGCCCCCTCAAACATGCCATCTTGACAACTAAGAATTTAAACAGAAACCAATGTTGCCAATGGAGATACAGGACTCATAGTATTTGGTCATATAGACTTTGGAGACCTCAAATGCCACAATACACCCTGTGAATTCTAGAAGAATGGGCAGAGATGCTGAAAAAATGAATTAACCAGATGTCTAAAAGAGACAAATTTTACGAAAAATGAGAAATGGAAAGCAAACATCTAGGAATTTGACAGCTGTCCTTATAAAATATGGGGTGGTACTTTATAAGTTTGATGAGATATCTAGGCTTTACAATAGATCTTTCTTTAGTAAGTTAGCATTTTAGTTACTCTCCTCATGGCTGTGATCAAACACCTAACAAAAGAACTTAAGAAAGATAAGGTTTAGTTGGTTCAAGGATAGACAGCACCTGGGAATGCCTGGCTACAGGAACTTGAGGGAGCTGGTCACATTGTATCAGAAATCAGGAGCCAGAGAAAGATGAATGGTGGTGCCGAACTCACTTTCGGCTCTAGCCCACTGGACAGTGTTGCCCATAGATTTTTAACATAAATCATCTCACCTCAACCCAATCTAGAAACTTACTCAGACATACTCACCGGTTTGCCTCCAGGGTGGCTCTAGAGCCCATCATGTTAGTTATATTAATATTTAGCTTAAGTCAACTTCTAATTCTTGAGAATTTCCTGCTATTTCTCATGGATTAGAGCACATTAGATAGAACAGAAAAGAACAAGAACATCCTTGTGAACAAATAAGGCACAATTTCTTCAAAAATAATGTGGTCAAATGGCTTTCATTGACACTGAGAAACTTAATCCCACATAATTCTATATAAACAAACTCATGTATGGCAAAGGGAAGGAGGCCTGGAAAGGACAATGATTCTGAACCTTCATAAATCATGTATCAGAAACAGAAGTTGGCTGAGGTCTTTTTCTGTCCTCATTCCTATGCTTTCTGTGGTGTCTTCGGTAAAGCAGAGATAAGCTGTGTGAGTAATGCCAGCTGCATACACGGGATTCCTAGTTTATCATCAGACAATATATGAAGCATTTCCTCCAACACCATTCTCTGCACTAATCACTGTATAGAGGCATCTGAATCTTCATACTTGTTTTAAAAACATGTTTTAAAAAATGTTTCAGATATTGAGATTGTAGATAATAAATGGAAGAGCTTGAGATCGTGCCTGACATCTAGTAGAGTGGTAGCAATGCATTACAATCAGCGCCCAGAAGCATCTTTGTTCTCCCTTGGTTTTCTTAGCTGTTTGCTGGTATCAGAATAACCTATGGACCAGAAGAGTGTTAGGCTTCAGAAGGGCTACTTTTCTGTCTAGAGTGTGGACTTTTTACTGTCTTGAGCACTGGAATTAGTTGACTTACCCAAGCAGGTACTCTACTCTTCACCTTCAAACTCTTCCCATTGGTTATTTTCAGTAACTCTACTCTTCAATGTATTCACTTTCAGAAAGATGCGTTTATACCCTTTTTCCCCCTCTTACTACTTTACCCATACCAGCTATTAATTCCATTTTGTGATGTCATATACTAAATATCTTCAAAATCATCATTACCACACAGCTATTGCAAGTAATTTGGACATTTGGACAATTCCTTCTTTGTCTCCTCTAAAGAGCATATGAGCAAGACTCATACGAAGAGACCAGATCAAATGGAAAAGAGCATGTGAGCTGAGCACAATCGTTCACCATCTCTGCTTCCTGACTATGGACACCATGTGACCAGCTGCCACCATGACTTCCCTGTCATTATGGACTGTACCCTGAACTGAGGTCCAACAAATAAGCCTTTTTTCCCTTAAGTTGTTTTGACTAGGATATTTTATCACAGTAACAGGAAACTAATAACTAACACAGTACAAACAGCAAAATTGTGACTAGTCAGAGCAGAGGGATCCCTTAAGCACAAATGACTTCAGTAGACCTAGACCCCAGGAGTAGTGAAATCTGATACCCAGATGAAAAGGTTGAAACTTCACATTACTGCATTTACATTCCTGTATGCTACACTTACATTTTCAGTAAACGTTGGTTAAATACTGCAACCCAGCCTTAGCAATGCTTACCAGTATGGTATATGTCCAGTTCATAAATGCAATTAGGCAGCTAGAATCACATTTTCAGGAAGAGGCAATGACCAGAGTAAGAGAGAACAGAAGGAGCAAAAATTGGGCCCAACAGAACAGATACATGGCGGTTCTCAGAGGATCCACACAACTTGCAAGACTACAGGGGACACAGGGATAGACCCTCTGCATTTGGATGGTAGAGTCCAAGACCTGTTTAGAGATGGTAGTTAATGCTACAGGAGTAAATACATTCAGGCTGCTGGCACACAGGCACTGTGTTTCTTCAGCTGTCATTAGCTTAGAGATATGACATTTGTGGACATGTCCCTCTTGCCAATTGATTCCTTTGATATGCTGTGTGTCTGCTTTCCTCTCTCACAGACAGCTAGAAGATGAATTTCCACATTTCTGTATTACATGATTAGATTCAAAATCAAGTTGGTCAAAGTCAAATCCCTTCAGGTGAAAGGTACAGGACAAAAGGAGGCTGAGGTGGAGAAGGGATAGGAGGAGAATCGGGACAATTAAAGGAACATGGAAAATGGGAGAGAGGTGCAGTAGGGTGAACTTCTATTCAGGCTACACTGTGCAGTGTTCATTTTCTTAGAACTGACTGGAGTTATGACAATATATCACTATCGTCTAATTTAATTAATTGTCACCAACTGCCACATAGCAGTGAAGTGAACCTGAAAGGTAATATTTGCATTAGATTGCATCATAATCCAGGAAGCAGAAAGAACCGATGCAAACTTTTAAGAGGAGCGTCCGAGGTGAAGCAGGCCGGTTGGGTGCAGCTGTATGTGTCTTTATTCTATATGTCTAAGAGAAGCTGCTAGTGCATGCACAGCAACATGCTCCCACCCCGCCCCGCCGTCTAAGGATTTGCTGACATTGACTGAGGACTTACTGAGCACCCAGGCTCAGGCTAAGTGTTGTCACTGCATCTTCTCACTCCCACCAATGATCACAGCGAGGAGAGGGCATGCTATTACCATTCATGTTTAAATAAGAAACAAGGTTCGGAGAGATTCAAGAGCTGATTCAAGGTCACAGAATACAGTGAATACCGAAGACAGGACGTAGTCTGCATTCTCCAAGCTGTATGTCAGCCCCCTACACTGTGTGCTTTCTCCTGCCGGGGTTGCAGCCATTTCTTTCTGGCTGCTCATCTCTCTCACTTTCCTTCTAGCAAGTGAAAGTCACTTATCTCAGGTGAATATAGTTTTTAACTACCTCCTCCCACCTCCAATAGCTAAGGCTGGAAAGAGTACAGTCCTTATCCATACCTGAATTACTCTCTCCTGAAGACACTTTTCAGTCTAAAGAGCCCAGGGCAGGTTGGGAAACAAAGGGGTGAGCACTCAGCTCTTTTAGTATTGTCTTTCAATTCTTATTTAGGATAATGTGACCAGGACCCAACAAACAGGTAAAGTTTGAAAAGTTTAGCATGATGTTAATATGTTTCATCAAAAAAAATGGGTATTGTGACCTAAAGTTGCTTTGGAAAAAGATACAGCTGTGCTGAGTGTACTATAAAGGGTGATTGGAAGTCTGAGGTTTGTAGAGAGATTATAATATAGGTTCCAAGCTTAAGTACAAATAATCTCGGGCTGCCTTAAACTCTTAAAGAGTCATTGTTGTTCTCTGTGTGTGACCTAACATTTTTGTGACTACTGGGGAAGTCTCTGAGAAGGGATAAACATACCGCCTAATTTTTACCAACCCAAAAGTGTGGTGGTATTGTGTTCCCCAAAAGATTGTGCACTCTAATAAACTTATCTGGGGTCAGAGAACATAACAGCCACTAGATATAGAGGCCAGAAAATGGTGGCACACACACCTTTAATCCTAGCATTCCAGAGACAGAGATCTCCTGGATCTCTGTGAGTTCAAGGTCACACTGGAAACAGCCAGGCATGGTAACAAGAGCCTTTAATCCCAGGAAGTGATGGCAAAAAGCAGAAAGGTATATAAGGCATGAAAACCAGGAACTAGCCTGGTTAAGCTTTTAGGCTTTTGAGCAGCACAGTTCAGCTGAGATCCATCTGGATGAGGACTCAGAGGCATCCAGTCTGAGGAAACAGGATCAGCTGAGGAATTGGCAAGGTGAGATGGCTGTGGCTTGTTCTGCTTCTCTGATCTTTCAACGTTCACCCCAATACCTGGCTCCAGTTTGTTTTTATTAATAAGAATTTTTAAGATTTGTGCTACACAAAAGTTAAGAATGGCATCTGAGGCCTATGATAGAGGTTGTTCTTTTGCTGTAACCCACCTGCATGGTATTTCCACCACCATATTTGAAAAGTGCCTTGATGGCTGATGTTCTTTGTTCTGTTACTATAAAACAACCTTACAAAACTATTGCATGTTGGAAGCTGAAAGCTGGAGTAACATGTGTTCCTAGGTCAGAGTAGTTTTTTTGTTGTTGATGTTGTTGGTTTTTTGTTTTTTTTGGTTTTTTGTTTGTTTTTGGTTTTTTGTTTGTTTGTTTTTTTTTGCATGGACATTATCCAGTGGGCCAAATTACTTAAACCCTACTGACATCTATCTGATTCCCCACCTAAAACGGAGCCTCAAAGGTGTTGTGGGGAACAAAACAGAGGAAGTAAGAGACATTCATAGTCCCAGGCCTGAGGTAACATGTCTGTTTTAGCTGTTGTCATTCACTAATAATAATAATTAGAGGAAACTTCTTGTTTGGTGGGGGAAGAAAATGAAATGTAGCAATGAGTTTTCTTATTTCCCATTGCACAAGTAGCCTATGTCAGAGGCAAACGCAAATCTTTTAATAAGCATGAACTAATCACCTCTAGTGTTGCCAGGCCCTGTGGTCCAGGCTGAGGACACTCCAATTAATATGCACTGTGTCCTACAGGGTGGATTTCCCTAAATATTTATGACTATTCCCAGAGGGGGAAAATGAAAGCTAAGGCTCCTCGAGAAATGAATTGTCTTTTCAAGGTCAAATATCATAGACCTTTGTGTGCAAAATAATAAATCAGACCTAACACCTGGGCTCCTGCACACTGCACACTGCCACGCTGCCTCAACCAGACATAATTAGAAATGAAGAACTTGAGAAAACTAACACCCGGTATACAATGGATTCCAGCCTCAGCTGTAAATTATTCTCTCCACCAGTGCAGGAAATTGGGTATTAACTGTGTTTAAATCGGAAAAAAAAAAAAAAGAAAAGAGTTGATTTAAATTCTACACGAGACTATCATTTAGAAGTTGAAAACTCAGTAATAAGGAGTCATAGATAGATTTTTCAAGCACTCGGTTCAGGCCCAGCCTGTCCCATGTTGGTTGGTCTTATGTAAATATTTCTGATGCCAAGAGAGTGCGTGTTGGGGGCAGGGGCAGGGGCGGTGGTCAGGAAAAGGAATCAGCTGTGGGCAGGGGATATTTGGCACTTGTCTTTACTACTGATACTGTCTTTCTATTCATTTCATTTTGTTTATATTAGCCTCAAACTCCCAAAGAGTCAGCACTTAACAGCAAGTCCTTATACACACAGACCAGAAGAGAATGCAGCCACATTCAATGGGAGATCTTTCACAGACTTCCTAGGTGGGAATTTCAGAGCTAAGTCCCAAAGAAAGGAGCAGGGTGAGAGGGGAGTAGCCAATGTTTTCCTGGCTTCAGAAGGAAACCAGTCTACAGCAGATTTCCTCACTTCCCTTCCTACCTCTAATGTGAAGCCGAAGGCCTTTTCCTGGCCAGAGACAGAAGGAGGCCATAAGCAGAGATAAGCAGCCTGGGTATTGTGATGCTATGAGAGAAGAACAGAAGAAATGGAAATGTAAAAGATTGGTATGTTAGAAGTAGGCAATTATAATTAATACTAATGTCTCCTGTTATGAATGATTTCAGTGTGCCAAGAATTGTTCATAAATTGTCACTAGCATGTAAATTGAGTACTCCATCTGCATGTTAAGGGATGACAACATAAAGAGTCTGGCAGTTCTAATAGCTTACTTGAGGCTCAACAGTAGTTGTTAGCTTAAAGAAAACTCCTGTCTGTTTCCAAAATCTACTCATTTTCTACATGGTGTGATACTTGGCTATTAAAGAAATAGAAAAAGAAAAAAAGTAGAAAAAGACTGAGAATGTCCCAACTACTCCCTGAATTCAAAACTCAAAGTATTTATTTTCCTCCCCTGTAAAACTAAGAAAATTAAAACCTCATCCAGAAGCATCTTTAGACACACAGAAGCTTAATGCCCTCTGAAATCTGCTTTGGCAGAGCATACCTTATGATATTGCCAAGGTTACCTCATCTAATTCTTAGTATATAAAATCACTTTGGTTTAAACAGGATAAATACAATGAGCACCATAATGATGTGAGATTCTGCAAGTGGAAATAACTATGTGTATGAACAAATAATTTGCAGTTTCGTGGGGCCCAAAATAGAGACAGATCTTTGAGTCTAGTGTCCTGACACTAAGTCATGGAAGAATGATTGGAAGGCATTATTTAATGTCACATTTGTTATATGCATCTTCTTGATCTTCATGCCCTCATGTACTCTAGGTTTAAACATGTTCATAAATGTGAGACTCAACTCGACTTCTTTTGAAAATTTTTGCACTGAGTTCAACTCACTACCATTATAAATCATAAAGTATATCATGCTTAAAATTTCAGTTTTAAGGACCATTGCTCCCTTGGCAACATCTCTGACTTTCTCAAGAGCAAGTTAGAGAAAAGGAGAAGTAAAGACTGGAATATTGTGGTGGAGGTATTCAAGATAACGTGTAATCAGAATAATGTGAATGCAAGTGTAATATTGGTTTCTGGAAACATTTGTCTTATGAAATGAATCATAATCACAGTGCAATGACTTGGAATGAATAGGAAAAAAAATGTAAGTTCTCTTTACAAATTCTCCCCCTCCCCAATAAGATCTAGCTGAATGACTTGTTGATAGCTATTTCCTGAGATGTGTCATCAAAAGTATTCTTTCTAGGCTCCAGCTTTTCTCTGTGGTTCCATGTGTTTAGATGAGTTGGTTTGATAGACAGACAGCGTTGATTTCAGTTGGCTGATTTTGGGAAACATACAAAGAACTAGTGCCCTGAGCATTGCAGTTGAGTGTGGGTCACGCATACTTGTTACACTATACCACTTACCTCCACCTCACCCCTTCCAGCCCCAATATCTAAACTTCCAATCAGATGGAATCATATTCAATTCATCCAGTCTAAGATCTTGCCTTCCCTGCACCAAACCAGTCTGCCATGCCCTCTACACTAGCCGATACAATCTTTGAAAGGCAAGGCAAACATCCTACTTTCCTGTTTCCCTCAGTGGAGCCCAGTTGCACTTAGGTCCAGATCAAAGCTTTTAGTCTGACTTGTGGGTCTTTGCATGACCTAGTGCTAGCCACTGCCTCCATCATCTTGTATCACGCTCCCCAAAGATCTTCTTCCACCTGCATTGGACCCCCTGAGTGTCTTTCCTGCCTCAATCTTTCCCCCCTAAATATGTCTAACCTCCCTTAACTAGGTTCTCTTCCAGGTTCTTTTCTTTCCTAGAAATTTAGTGGGTATGTTCATTTTTCTTGGGCTGCTTCATTATACTAAACCACATAGACTCAGTGGATTATCTGCCATTGTATCCTGTGTATAGCACAAATCATGGCAGGGAAGTACTTGTTTAATGAATATTTTTCCTCGATCAGTTGCTTTTACCTCCATTACTTTTTCGGCTTCAACCTGACAAACACTCTTCAGAAATCCTCCTAGAAAATGTTCTTACAAATCAAGGACGAAAGCTCGTCTCCTGCATCTTAGTAACCTACTTAGTTAATGCTCCCTTCTGCTAAGCTATGTTCTCTCTAAGCATATGGGCTACAATTTCCCACTCTTGCACTATCAAGCAGAGTATAGGATCTAGCACTAACAAAGCCTTAGACATTATTAATATGAAAGTATAGAATACAAATGGCATGTTGACTGCTTCTAAAAGCAAAGTTCCACTTCTTCAGAAATGAATCTGTGAATGTGAGCATGCATGTGTGTATGTGTGTGTGTTGGAGGTGCTGATGGGCTGACGTTGTCTGGAATATGTCCTTGACATTGTCCACGGCAACAGCCTACATGTTTGAACAAGCAAAAATAAAATACAATCTTCTCAGCAGATCTATAAGGCTGGGTGGAACTGTTGTAATGAAATTGATTCATTTCTTGGGCATCATCTACCTACCTGTGCAGAATGCCTCCAAGGACTCAGCTATGGTGTCTTCATTTGCTTTTGAAATATGAATAGGCTTGGCATTGCTTGGCAAGAATTATCCTTTTTGCATTCTCCCTGAGGTAATAAAAATGGGAAAAAAATCTTTTAAGGGAAAAATATGGATTTGAAATGATCTTTTCAAAATGAAGAACTGAATTAAAATGCAAACACGCTCAGAAAACTGTACTCTATACCCTGGCAGTGAGAAGGAAGGCGCCAGCGTTGTATTTGTGTGATGTAATCCCCTCACATATAAAGAAGTACCTCGCAGATGATGGATTTAAGTAGGTTAATTCCAACTCCTCCCTCAGGGATCTTGAACTGACATTTCAGAATTTGGCCATCTTTTACTTTTCTTGAGTTGGGAAGATAAAAGCTGAGGAATTATAAGAGAAAGAAGAGAAAGCCAGTCTACCAAGAGAAAGAATGAAAAAGCATAGGAGTCAAGCAGAAGGAAAGGATGACACAGGCACCATAGACAGACAGGTTAGGTGAGTGCTTGATGCCTTGAAGCCTGGCTGGTACCTGTGTACGTTTGGCCTTCTCACACAGCGCAGCCCAGGCATCTTAGGATATATATGTGTGATTCCTTGTGAGTTCCTATGTAGACTCTATGTAGTTTGAACACATCCCCCATTCTGGAAATGGAAGAATTATATGCTGTTTGTACTAGTTTGCTTTCTTTTCTACAGTTTTTTTTTTTAAAGAAAATTTTTTCATTCATTTTACACACCAATCAAAGATTCCTCCTCTTCTGTCCTCCCGACTCCCCAGCCTCCCCCTCCCACCAGTAGGCGAGGCCTCCCATGGGGAGGCACATCTAGTAGAGGGAAGTCCAAGCCCTTCCCCCTGCCTCAAGGCTGCACAAGGTGTCCCATCACAGGTAGTAGGCTCCCAAAAGTCTGCTCATGCACTAGAGATGGATTCTGATCCTATTTCCAGGGAGCCCCCAAGCAGATTAAGCTACACAACTGTCTCACCATGCAGAGGGCCTAATTTGGGGTTTTTAATACTATAGTTTATCTGAAAAGTAAAAGTTTCTTTAAAATGTGGAAAAATGAGCTGAGACCAAAAGGAAGTAAAGAGAGACCTACAGGGAAGTGAAACATAAAGCTGAAATCTGGGATCCCTCTGTCCAAGTAAGTGGCTGGGGGGGGCGGGTAGCACCTATTCTAGGCAAAAGGAGGCATCAAGTGGACTGATTGAATTAGTATTTGTTTCTCTATGTTATCAGACAAAGGCAAATAGTAAGTAGAAGGCAAGCTTCAAGTTACATAGAAAATGGAATACTTTACTAATTATGTATTGATTAAATAACTAAGGGAAGTTTTTTTTCTCCCTGGCTCAGGCACTGCTTTCATTGTTAATCCACAGTATTTTATATCCATAAGCAAATTATTTTAGACTCTACAGTCAACTTAGCACACAATGGTTCCTGGTGAATGATATATAAAGACGCATGTGCCCCCAGAATTAAATCCTCATATCCCATTTAAAAAAGCAACAATGTCGGGTGATCAGTGAGATGGCTTCAGCCTGGTGTCAACACATGCTACCTCTTAATAGAGGAAGTATTTACTTAAGCGTAGAACTAAAGTGAGTTATTTGCAAAGTTGCCCTTGAAATGTGTCCATGTAGATGTGACACAGTTACAGGACTTTTCAAGGCAGACAGGTCCCCGTGTGGTTCTGAAGGTCCCACTTGGTAATGACATGAGTTGAAAATGACATGAGTAGCAAGTACCACCTGAGAAGAGATTACAAGAGGCTAGGCATTGTACAGATCACTTCCTGCAATATTCATTAGAGCCTTTCTACAGGTCTCTACAGTTTTATTTTAATTTTTGAACAATTCATATATATATATATATATATATATATATATATATATATATATATAGAGAGAGAGAGAGAGAGAGAGAGAGAGAGAGAGAAGGGAAACTTTTTAAAAAGGAAATCTACATTTTCACATAGGTTCGAAATAGGACTTATTCCATAAATGACTGCAATTTGTCCAAGTGTGTGGAAGACAGAACCCAGACCATTTAAATAAGTTGTACATACACTGCCTGTGGCAAGCCTTAGTGTAAATGTCATCAAAGGAAAAGGAAGATGACTCACATCCTTAACTCTCACTTCCCAATATTGAAAACAAGGGAAGCTTCAAGTTTTCCATTTCTAAAGGGTCTATTCTGTCATGGAGTCTTTCTAGCTGATTTTTTTTTCCCAAATAAAATGAAAGCAGAGGGTGGAGATTGCTCTGTGGTAAAGAACTTGTCTCAGTGTGATGGCCTGAGTTCAGATCCCTAGATCCCCCATAAAGCCAAGTCAGGAGTGGGTCTCCATAATTTGAATTCCAACAGAGACAGGACATTTGTGAACCAGGAAGGCTGTCTTGTGCAGCTGTGGACAAGAGACTCTGTCTCAGACAAGGTAGACAGCAGCAGCTGACACCTGAGTTTGTCCTCTGTCTTCACGTGTACACTGTAGCAGCCACAGGCCTGCATTTAGTCTCATACACACATACACACAACATATGCAGAATCCTCAAAGCTCATTACTCCAAGTCATTTGTGTACCATAAATAGGAAAAGATATATGATAAACATGTAAGGGAATTCAATTACAGTTCTGTGAGTTTCCTTGGCTGTATACACTAAGATTATAATAGGGCTTTCATATACCACATCTCACATCTCTAAAGTAGACATTATAATGTAGATAGTCTTTTTTTAATACAAGCTGCTGGTTACAACATAGTTCTTTTCATCCCATGTGGAAGCTGATCCTCACTGACTACGGTGAACGTCCCCATTGGAGCTTTCTCCAATGTACATTTTTCTTTATTTTTGTTTGTTTCTCCCCCCTCCTTTGTCTTAGGACTTTTGTAAGCATTATTTGGTGGGTGAACTGCACTGTCTTTGAATGGTTAATAGGAACCCTTTTGTAGCATAAAAATCATACAATTGAAACAAATGGAGCATTGAAATCAATAACAACAAATCATTAAAGCAGTGGTGATTAGCCTGTCATTTCTGTGAAGGATTCTGTAGCTAGAAAGGCATGGAAGCATCTTGTATACAAGTGCCATGTTAGTGAAAACCTGCTGGTCCAAATGCTGTTTTAATTGTTAGTTAAAAACACAAAATGGGGCATAAGTCAATTTGAAAACTGATGTTTCTCAGATGCAAAACTTCCCGGAGTGACTGCAGATAACAGGACAGGCTTCTCCAACTCCACAGCAGCACTCGTTGGTAGATTAGAGTATATTTTTATAAACACAATTTATTTAGATTCTGCATGACTAGGATAAGGAATAGCTTTTGAAAAATGAGACATATATCATATGGAATGATAAAAATACTATTCTAAGCAAGGGACAGGACAGACATTACCCTTTCGTCAAGTGAGATAATCATCAAACCATTTTAGATAATCCTCGCTGTTTTAGACTAATGTATCTGTCACCTTTGCACAGATCTCCAAAGAGTTCAAGGTTGGTTTGAAATGAGCCAAACAAAATGAGCAATAGATCTGGTGCATACCTTACTTTCAGCAAGACAACAAAACAGAGACTCCCTACTAAGGCTACTGTACAAAAGATAATATTCATTTATTATTCATTTACTTTACAAAAGGTAATAGTTGTTTGTTATTCATTTACTGTGTGCATAGCCTTTTAAAGAATACTGGGAGGATACAATGATAAACTTACATCTCTAAATTTAAGGAATATATTATATAATAAATGATAAAGGGAAACTACTATAATAAAGCTAATTACTGGATAAAATAAGGCCTCATGGAAACTCTTGAAAGCCTAGAAAATGTCAAGGTATTTAATTCAATACCATAGGCATGAACAGTAGTTGACTAAGGGAGAAAGGGGGTCCTGAAGATATGCTTAGAGAAATATCAAAAAATAAAAGTGGCAGAAAATTGTACAACCATTCATCTTACAGGCATGAGGTTAGAGGTCACTGGAGGGAAAGGAGAAAGATGTGGGTGAAAAGCGGCAGATATGTTGGACAGTACCACCTCATCCCATCAAACTTTTAGGGGTGGGTTCACTAATATGCTTTTGCCCATTCAAGTCTCTACCCTCCAGTCTAGTTTTTGGTTATTTGACCTTAGGTTTTTTTTTTTCTTTTTAAATCTTCATTGTTTTGAGATGTTCTCATGACATACTCCATAGTAACCTAGAATTCACTATGTAACCCAAGCTGGACTCAAATTTTCTAGCCTTCAGCTTCAGAGTCCCAAGTTCTGGGATTGCAGTTATTTGCTACTTGCCATTTTTGACCAGAGGTGTTTTTTTTTTTTTTTTTTTTTTTTTGCTTTTTCGAGACAGGGTTTCTCTGTGTAGCTTTGCGCCTTTCCTGGAACTCACTTGGTAGCCCAGGCTGGCCTCGAACTCACAGAGATCCACCTTTGACCAGAGGTTTTAAGTTGCAATTAGATTATCCAAGGTCATCTTGCATGTCTTTCAGGGTCTTACTATTAGACTTCTCAAGCAACATCAGTTGTCTTAGAATAGAAGATTCTAAAAACAAGAAAATAAGATTCTAACCATTGGGAAACTCGGTGTTTCACAACGACCCATGACTCTGCCACCAAGCCTGGGTTGCTAGGGCTGCCTTGGATCAGCCTGCTCTCTGCAAAAGTCACACTTCCCTAAGTCTCTGGGGACAGAGTTGGAAGATAATTCAACCTGCTTAGAAGGATGATGTAAAAGTTGGGTTTCAAAAGGCTTTGTCTTAGAGTTTAACCTACAGAGCATCCTGGTGCGACCCAGCACACTTTCAAAATAGAAGGTCCATTTGCCATCCAGAGCTCATAGGTAAGTCTCCAACAACCTTGGCATCAGATGGGGACCTCTGGGCTGGCAGAGCAGATGAGTTTCAACCTCCCTAATTTGGATCCTGTGAGGAGGGTACCTGCCATTCTTCTGAGGCCATGAGACAAGATTCTTCAACTCAGAGTCAGCTTTGGTGTTCAGGGGATAGTCTCCATAAATTACCCTTAAATTATGAGAGAAAAGCTGTTTCCTTGCCAACGCCTGTGTAAATGAGGCTGTAGAATAACTGAGCCCAAGCAGAAACTCATACCTCAGTAGAACAGTCTCTTGACCTGTATCGCTGTCAGAGGAAGTATGGTCCTTATTGCATCCCAAGGATCATGCAGGTTCTTGTAGATGTGAACCCGGGGACAGCTTAGGTGGCCAAGTTGCTGCTTTTTCCAACACCACTACAAGCTTAAAACAACGTATCACAGTATATTTCCTGGAGATATACAAAATAGTAAGCACAAGATTTGAGAATATTCTCTTCAGAAAATTAATCATTTATAAAGCTAAAGAAGACATCACTAGACTAAAGCTGGACAAACAACTTCTACCACATATAGTCTATAAGAAGTGCTGAAGGGAGATCTTCAGACATAAACAGAACAGAGGAGGTTAGCTGAAAACTCACCACCAAGAGTAACTATGCACAAGAGTTTCCAAATTGCCCTAATATTTTATATGTGAGATGTAAAGTACTCATATCAACTGCATTTGTAGCACAAATCTTAAAAGGCCTCATTAATAAAATCAAACCTGAAGCCAGGTATTGGGGTGAATGCTGAAAGATCAGAGAAGCAGAACAAGCCACAGCCACCTCACCTCACCAGTTCCTCAGCTGATCCTGCTTCCTCAGACTGGAAGCCTCTGAGTCTTCATCCAGATGGATCTCAGCTGAACTGCTGCTCAAAATCCTAAAAGCTTAACAGCTTCTAGTTCCTGGTTTTCACACCTTACATACCTTTCTGCTTCCTGCCATCACTTCCCGGCATTAATGCCTTTAAAGGCATGTGTCACCATGTCTGGCTGTTTCCAGTGTGGCTTTGAACTCACAGAGATCCAGATGGATCTCTGCCTCCCAAGCGATAGAATTAAAGGTGTATGTGCCACCATTTTCTGGCCTCTCTGTCTGTCTAGTGGCTGTTCTGTTCTCTGACCCCAGAAAAGTTTATTAGGGTGCACAGTATTTTTTTTGTTTTTTGGGTTTTTTTTTTTTTTGTTTTGTTTTTTCCGAGACAGGGTTTCTCTGTGTTGTTTTGGTGTCTGTCCTGGATCTCACTCTGTAGACCAGGCTGGCCTCGAAGTCACAAAGATCTGCCTGCCTCTGCCTCCCAAGTGCTGGGATTAAAGGCGTGTGCCACCACCACCCGGTGGGTGCACAATATTTTGGGGAATATAATATCACCACATGCATTAATATATTATCTTTCACTTACATAAAACTTACTTCTTTTCTAAGGTCTCAAAAATGAGACTAGGAGGACAGGATAAGATGTTCCCTGAAAAGTGGAATATAAAAAAAAGTAGAAAAAAAACATGTAAATCAAATAAAGTAAATGTTTTATCAAAAGCAGTAAAAATCACAGAGAAAATAATTACAGAATGATAGAGGGTTAGTGAAGTAAGAGAAAAATAAATATGCTCAATATGTGTGTACCCAACAGAGGAACACTCAAATATGTAAAGCAAATGTTAACAGACTCAAAGGGAAAAATAGCTTCCAGTAATAATGGTTGTGAGCTTTAACCCCACTTTCAGCAAGAGACCGATGATTTGGGCATTCAGACAAAAATCACAAGTAGAAAAGTTAAGTTGTACCCTTGACCTTGTGGACCTAGCAGACATTACAGAACATCCCAGCCAGCAGTCACCAGATGATTATTTTTCTCATCAGCACATGGAGTACTCTCAGTGGTCCATCATGTGACAAAGCACAAGTCCTATGACCTTTCTAAGAAAGTGAAACAGTTTAAAGTGTCTTTTCTGACCCACATGCAATGCAAGTAGAAACGAATAGTGACAAGAACGGAGGGGAACTGTGGTCGGATGTTTTGTACGAGAGAAGAATCGATTTTCAATAAAAATTTAAAAAGGAAACTGTATCAACATATGGATAGTTAATGATTTGCTTTGGACAATTGGATCAAAGAAGAAATCAAGAAGGAAACTTTTTAAAACACCCTTGAAACAGAGGACTATAGAAGCCCAACATACACAAACCAGTGGGAGAGACATCAAAAGCAGTACCAGAGGGAAGTTAATGGCAAACGATGCTTGCTCAAAGCATTATTATCTCCTTCCCACAAAGCTCTCACTCTACCACTGTACCTCAAGGAAATACGAAAATAAGAACAAACAGAACTCTAAAGTAGTAGAAAGAAATAATAAAGATCACAGTAGTAATAGACAAAATGGGAAAGATCAATACAGCGTTTAGTGAAACAAAATACCAGTTCTTTGACAAGATACCCAAAATAGAAAAACTCTTAGCTAAGGTAAGTAAAAAAGAGATACAACTCAAATAAATAAAATCAAAAGGATCATTTAGGACTGGGATGTCTTCATAAAACTCCTCCCCTCAGGGACCAGGGACCTATGCAGAAGAGGAGGCAGAAAGATTGTAATCGTCAGAGATACTGAACGATAGGAAGGAAATGGTATCTTTCAAACCCAACAGGACTGGTGTGCACATGAACCTACAGAGACTGTGGCAGTATTCACAGTGTCCACACATATACATGAAGTCAAGAAGGGGATGTGTGAGGCAGCATCTTGGAGAATGGGGAGACAGGGAGTTGGAGTGGATATGTGAAATTCTCAAAAAAATAAATATATAGTATTATAATTTAAACAATTACATGAAAAAGATAAAGAAGAAAATCTAGGAAAAACTGTAATTTTCTCTAAAGCAGTATCTTCACGATTTCTATTGTACTCAGGTAATAGAAAATTCCTACAAAGTTATTCATGGCATCTTCATCCTTAACATGATACTTTTTGCTGCTCTTCTCTGTTGCATTTCATTTAAGCATATGTAGTTTAAATATTCTTTGTAATTTTACCATTTTCAGATTCCCTGAGTTTTTAAATCCAGCTAGGGTTGAGGAAGAAGAGTCATTCATTTTAATTCCACACTTTGAATTGAGAATAAGAACTTCTTGTTGAACAGGAAAGCAGTTGGTTAATCAAAACCTTTCTTACTATAGAGGAAATGTCATTGAAATATTGTTGGTTACAATAGTTGTCAATGCTATATGACCAACAAGCAGGGAAGTGTTCCCAAACCATCCAGAAGGACCAGGTGTTTTAAATTTTATGCAAGAAGAAAACATGACAGAGCAGAAGTATTTTTTAAGTCACACAGTGTAGAGGAACCTGTCTACTTTGTTACTCAATCCATTTTGTCTTTTTTTTTTCCTTTTGGAAACACATTCAAATAAAATTTCTCAGCTTTCTCATTCAGCTGACTGTTAGCAAGCTCTAGCCAAAGACTCAGAGAGGAGTGAAGAGTTGTACCTTCAAACTTGATCCCCAACAAACCCCTGTACCTGCTGTTTCTTCCTCCTACTTTGGAAGGCATCTGCAGGGTATTTGATTTTACATAGGCCTCAAAGTTTGTGTTCATGTATTAATTTAGGCTTGGTTTTCAGAGTCCTCTGTGCAAGAAGGTGGTGAAAACTTTAAATGTGGGGCTTATTGGAGGATGCTCTAAGTTATTCGGGATGTTTACTTTAAGGGACTGTGAATCCTTTGTCTCTTTCCTCACTCTTTCTTTTGATTTCTAGCCATGAGGTGAATTCTTGGAGTCTTCAGTGTGCTCACACTTTGACATGCTACTACAGACAGAAAGCAATAGAGCCAACCAACTATGGACTGGAATCTCCAAAACCGTGAGCCAAAACAACCCCTTTTCTCTCTGTAATGTGACTGATTGTATTGGATATTTGTTATAGAAGTAGAAAACTGAATATTATGCTTTCTTTGAAAATGGATAAGTCACAGAGTGAATTCAGCCTGTGTTCTGGAAGCATTAACTTGAAGAAGAGCTATGAGCAGTCAAAGGTATTTGTCTTGTACCTCGGAGAAGCAGAATGTTTTTTGTTTAAATTATTGAGATTTATTACAACACCCAATGTTATCCAAACAAGTATATAGTTAGAATTGAAGGAGATAGGATTTAACAACAGGCAAACACTGACTCATGTCAGCTCACAATGTGTCCAGTGTGTTCCAGGCTTCCCACAGTGAACACCATATCCCTGGAAGCATTATAAAATTGTTTCCCAATCTGAAGCACAGGGCTGATGCCATTCAGGTGGTTTAATGGGAGAAATCCATGGAGTCTATTTAATGAGCAAAGAATTTATTTGAGGGTTAACTCACTACCATGGGAGATTTATTGTATGAAGTGAAGGCCACGAGTATGTGCATCCCAGGTCTTAAGGGTCTTCAGCGGCCAGACCTCAGGGGCAGGTATTTCGAGGTCATAGGCAGGTGTAGCAGTTGCCTGCTGCCTCACTAGGGGTGATGCTTCAAGGTCATAGCTGGAACAGCTACCCACTACAATGGTTTTCTTCTGTAGAAAATTGGAGCCATAAAAATTATGACCTCCCTAACTGATAACAGAAGGGTAATAGCAATAGTTGTTTGCGTAAAAGACATAATCATTGGAGCTTGACTGAGTAAACCAACCCAGGCAGTCATTTGTCAGCTAGCAGTATGAGATTTAGAAACTCAACTGGGCAGTGGTATTTTATAAACTATAGGGGAAATCAGTTCCTCTTTCTGGGTACACTTGTGATATGAGTTCAGTGAAAATATCCTCCAGATGAGATTGTGCAAATCTGCTGTTCTTCACTTAGGAATGAAAATTCTTTTATAGGAATTGATCTTGTTCACATCAAGGAAATAAACTGTACTCAGAGACTTCATGATGCCCTCTGAAATCACAGTTGGCATCCCCCAGCCATTCAGTTCCCCACCTCAAATCAAACAGCTTGTCATAGGTGTTCAGGAAGAAAGGTTAGATTGACAAGATCACTGGAACAACCACTTTTATGTTCAATCCATTTCCTCCCCACAAACTGGGAAGATGTTGCTCTGAAGAAATGTGCTTTTTTATGTTACATGGAGCTTTTATTGAGGCATAATCTACATATGTATTGAGTACACCATGGTAATTCAGTGGATGTATACTTGTGTAATAATCAAGTCAGGGTAGTGGGTGATTCTGTTGCCTCAAACATTAATCATTTTGTTGGAAATGTCATATTTGTATATTCATTTTGAAGTGCATCATAAAATTTCAACCAATGGTTGCCCTGCTGTGTAATGAAAATTGAGAAGAAAATCTTCAGTTCTGTGCTTTAGTGTTTTTTCAATAAGCTCTATCCATTACTTTCTCTCTCACCCTTTGCCCTGTTGACCAATATTCTATTCTTCTTCAAGAGTGACTCTGTAGTTTCCAAAAATTAAGTATAGTATGGTATTTCTCTTTGTATGAGTTATTTCACATGACATAATTACCTCTAGTTCTATCTGTGATGCTGCAAATGACAGTGTTTTGCTCTTTTATGACTAAATAACATTCTATTGTGTATATACCACACATTCCTCATCCATTTATTCAGAGATGAACATCTGGATTAATTCCCAACAGTGACTATAGTCGAAAGTATAGAATCTTTAACCCCCAAGCAACACAGGAACAGCCACAATTTCATTTTGAAGATGGAGGCTTTTGATTCACTATGGGTTGATTTTTCTGTTTAGTGAGAGGGAGGGATATTATTTCATCCTATTGAATGCATGTATTCAATCTTGTCAGCATCATTTCTGAAGAGACTGTCTTTTTTCTGCTATCTGTTCTTGGTACCTCTGTCAAAAGCCAGATAATATATGAATGGGATTCACTGCTGGCCTGTATTTGATTCCTTTGGTCCATGTGTTGGTTTTTATGCCATTACAATGTTGTTTTACTTACTATAGACCTGTATGTAATATGTTTCAAAGTCAGAGATTATGTTGCTTCCAGTTAGATCCAGCCCAGAAATTCCTTGATTGTTCAATGGGACTAATGTTATTTGAAGTACACAGTTGCTAGTTTTTATTTAAACATCTTGGAAAGTAGGACAATTATTCTACCTAAGAAAATGTAACCCTCAGCTCCTTTGTGGTGTGTAAAATGGAGTATAAAACTAATCTCACATAGGCAGGAAATATGGGAATCAAAATTTAAACTTCCTGAAAAATAACTTTATTTCATGTTTTTCAATTGAAATCAGCAGTAAAAAGGTAATATTGATAGTTCAATGTCACAAGGGCAGTAAAATAATCAGACAAAAGAAACAGTAACTCCCATAAACATTGCTCTCTTCCCTTTCCTATTCATATCTGGGCCACACTGGGAAGCAAAATTTATCTCTGTGAATGTATTCATAAAGTAGAAATTAAAGTTGAAAGGATCCTTTGGTCATGGCCATGTTGCATGAGCAGGTTTTTCCCTCGCTGATAAACTATTTAACACTAAGAAGCCTTGAAATAGAAGCTTAAAAAAGCTTCACATTGATGATTATAATTCATTTGCAGACTTATTCAGTGGTAACTATCACATTTAAAACTCATTTCCATGTTGTATGTGTAGGCCTGGGCTTTAGTATTCAAAGCACTTTGCTTGAATTTCCTTATGCTTATTAATCATATACAATATTAGGAACAGAATCTCAAAATACCATTGCTTCCCAGAGAGTAGCCTTGTCACAGATTCTAAGAATACATTAAGTATTAAAGTATAACATGAGAAACTATTCTTGCATGCTTACCTATTATCTAAAACACTTGAAAGAGTACCACCATTCCATCTAATGCATTTTGCAATAGCTGTGTTCTCACCAACCCAGTTCCCGTCTCATGGGCAAGATGGTACTTGAAAAGTAAGAAGATAAATATAAGTTAAGCTCAGGTGGTTTTATTTTAGGTCCCACTTGTGGGACCTAAATCTTTAGGGTTTCAAGGAGCTGTCCTTGAGTCTCTTGAAATCAAGTATCAAGCAATATTATCATCTGCGTGTTTCAGAGAAAGACTATAGCTTCCTCAAATTTGATAAAGATCTTTGTCATGAAAATGTTAAGAGTTGCTGATCCTAAATTGTTTTACAGACTACTGACTGAATTTCCACTTCTGCCCAGTAATTCCAATACATTTTCCAAGTTTAATACAAGTTTATATCTTGCAAGTGCTTCAAATCCAGTTCAAAGAGAGTTGGGAGTTGAAGGAAGCCTATGTTTCTTGATACCAAAAACTGCAGGAATATTGCAGATGTTTATACAATATCACTAGGACTAATAGTTTTCTCTCTTTCTCCATCTGCTGACAATAACCTTCAGTTTCAGGAGTAGCCTTGCCAGCTGGTGACAAGAAATCCGTCGCAATTCTAGCCTAACAACTGCCAAGCTGGGCGAAGCCAGTGAAATTTCACATCTCCTACCCAGTAATTCCAATAATTGATTGGAACCACCTGAGTCATATCTCCAGTCCTTACGCCAATCACTCTTGTCCAGTAGATGTCAACAAGGTACAGTTTTGCACGTTTGGCAATGTCCCAACTTGAGTGTGCTATTCACATCTAGTGAGGCAGAGGACAGGATAAAACTCATCATTCTACAGTACACAGGTCAGTCTCCCACAACAGAATTATCCAGCCCCAAATTCAGCAGTGTGGAGGCAGGGAAACCCTGGTGTAGCCAAGATAATGAAAGACTGCTCAGTCCTGTAACTTGTGTATTTTTCCGTAATGGGAGAGTTTATCTGGACACAAAGAATACAGAGTGAGATAACATGTAAAGGAAAATAAAAACATGTAGGCAACGGAAGGATTTGTTCCAAGCAAGCAGAATCATAGAATTTGTCTTTGAATGACATCTTAAACAGAGATGTGTTTCTAGTCGTGGAAGGCTGATGAGTTAAGCATTGTAGTAAATATATTCTGTAATTGTTTACTAATCACCACAAAACAATGGAGCACCTTTTATTATACATGTCTTATAGATTTAGTACTTAAGGCATACTTAGCCAAGAGACAATAACATCTATCAAACTTGATTTCTAAGTCCGTAGCCTGAACTGTCTTCATGTATTCTGTGTCTTACAATACTCACTTTGGGGGACAGTAATCTTCCATTACTCAAAAAAAAAAAAAAAGAAAAAAAAAAGATAATTTGGTCAAAGTAGATTTATCTACTTTGCAAGAAAAAGGATGCCTGCTTCCCAAGGATATTACCTATGTTCTGCTGCTCTGTGTATGAATGCATGCACTCACTGGTTTTCATTTATGCATTTTGGATTATTGAATAATTCCCTTTCATTTTACTTGCATAAACTGTTTATTAGGGGGAAAAATCAAAAGTCTTTTAGCATATATATTCTGAATTTTCATCTATTTTTCATCACCAAATGTCAAGTTGCAAACTGCTTGCCACAGGGCAACTGTGATTTATTCTCCTCCTGAACTACTGTTAAATGGTAAAAATGTGAGTGACAAATATCATCCAAATGGGAACACAGATCTGAATTATTGTATGTTTGTATTGTTTTGGGAGTTGTGCATGAGGAATTAATGGCTTTATCAGTACACTATTAAGTACTGACTTTGAGTCTATCTTCTCAATTACTAGAGTACATTTTAAATTGTACTAGATTTTAAGCTGGTTATTTTGTAGATGTCATTATAGAAATTATTAATTGTATCCCAAATAGAATGGTAAAACTACCCCATCTATCAATTCCCCAATTACACAACTAGCAATGTTTTGTATTTCCTAATTTAATGCAATTCTTTGAGATTTTCTGAAATATTTTATTGCAAATGTTAGCTGTAGAATTACTTAACTGTAAGATATTTGAATGTACATCTCAAAAATGACTTTGTATAACCACAATGCTGTGTCATACAAAGTAAAGTCAGCACAAATTTCTTAATGTTTAATTTCAAAACCAGATCAAAATTTCTGTATTTACCTAGAGTCATATCTCCCCTCCCCACTTAGTTTATTCAAATTAGTATTTAAGTGAGGTCTACTGATGGCATGGAGGGATTCAGACTGTCAGTAAATAATTCTCTTCATCTCCTGTCTTTGTAATGCTACGTTTTACTTAAAATAAATCCAGATAATGTTTGCTCCTGCACATTCTAAATTTGCAGGTTGTTACTTTACATTGTTCTTGAATTTATATTTCACAACTTTTTTTCTGGAAACTAGATTAGGGTGCTAAAACTCTTAATAAGAGAGGAATTTCAATGTTTAGGAATCCACCATGGAATTATATCCCTCTATTGCAAGATATGCAATATAAACATCTCTGTTTTAGTAATACTAATTTATCAGCAATTATAGGTAGAGAGAGTGAGAGTTTTTTCATTATAAGTACATCATTAATCTTTTACTTAATAGTTTTCATTATTTGAGGACCTTTTATTCAAGGCAACTGTTTTATTTTGGGTTATAAAACAGTGGCTATTCTAATTATGCAATTACTTTTATAATTGCTAGCTGGAATACATCATAAAATAGTTGTCCTTATTCATCTGGGTTGCTTAACCCCTCTGAGGTCATGTTCACATGGCAAAAATGAGATTTTTATTTATTACCTCTTAGAGACCATCATTCTAAGTAATGGTTAGTATCCTAGCGATCTTCAGTGCTTACCAAGAATGTGAGCTTTGTCTCTACAAGTTATTTCTGGGGTGATAAATTCTGTTTTATTATTAATCTGTAGGTTTCTTATGTATTTAATCTTTGTATATGTGTTTACACATGTGTGTAATATATGTATGTGTATACAGGTATGGATGCACCTGTATATGTATGTGTGTAAAGGCCAGAGGTCAACCTTACGTATACTCCTCTATCACTTGCCACTTTTTTTTCTTGATAAAGGGTCTTTTACTGAACCTAGATGTTGTTAGGCTTTGCTAGAGTGGGTGACCAGGGAGCCCTGGGAACCCATCTGTGTCTGCTACTCCCCACTCTCATTGTTAGAGTTATAGGTGTATGCTATCATGCCTTGGTTTTTACATGTAGAGAAGAGGATTCTAACACAGGTAGTCATACTCATATAGCAAACACATTACCCGCTGAACCATTTCCCAAGCCTCTATATTAGTCTCTTTCAATGAGTGCATCCACTATCATTTTTTCTACCTAAAATAGAAGATAACTAAAGCTTGAAACTTCAATTATGTACAAGTACACAAAACAGAAAATTCATTTGTCTGTCCCCAGCCTCAAGGTCAATATCAGCACATTTTTGTCCTGTGCTTGAATAGATAGTCTCTCTATAGATAGATATTCTAGATAGATAGATGATAGATAGATAGATAGATAGATAGATAGATAGATAGATAGATAATCTGTCTATAGATAGATATTCTGTCTATCCAATCCATACTTTTTTAAATTACAAATGCTTGGCCAATAGCTTAGGCTTGTTACTAGCTACTTCTTACACTTAAATTAACCCATATTTCTTGTCTATGCTTTGCCATATATTAGAGTTTCTGGATTGGTAACTTTTAAAGCATTAGCAAAAGGAGCTAATTATATATATATATATATATATATGTGTGTGTGTGTGTGTGTGTGTGTGTGTGTGTGTACATATATATATATATATATATGTTCCAAAATTACCCCGTCTGCTATCCTCACAAGAAAGAATTGTTCATTAATTAATTTCAATTATTTAAAATATCCTAAAGCTATGCAAAATATTATACTTAAAGGGAAACTAGGAAATTTAAGAGAATAAAATGTAAACTTTCCCAAATATTGAAAAAATTTCTTTTTAAAGAAAAAATTGTTCACAGTGAAAGATTTCACATATACCACAAAGAAAATCTCTAATAGAACTTCAGAACCGAGATCAGATATTGTTTTATGTCATTATAATGAATAATAACCCCTTTCTATAAAAAATTATTTTTAATTCACAAACAGCACAATACACTTTGCTAGTGAAAATAGTATGGTAAACTACAACAAAGGAAACGCCAAAAGATTGAAACAAAAGGACACCTAAGACATACTATGCAAATTAATAAAAAAAGGAAATCAGGAGTCATCATGTCACTCTCAAGCCAAAAATAAATAAATAAATAAAATTCTGACCAAAAATACAGCCAACAGAAAAAAATATAGTTGTTATTACATGTACACCAAATACCATAGGCACAACTTTTCAGTAAGAAATTATAGGCAATGTGAAAATAAATAGACAAGATATATTTATCATAGATTAATAAAGCCATTAGTTCAAGTATCCTGCATTGAATGAACTATCACTCACAACATTGAAGACCTTACTTTAATTCAAGCTACTATAAAAAATGATATGATTGGTGCCTCAACAATAGACATTATTTTTCATAGGTTTAGAAGATGGTTTAAGATCAATGTGCTGTCAAATTCTGTTTCTAATAATGTCCCACTTCCTGACTTGCAGAAAGCCACATATTTTCCCTGTGTCTTCATAAACTGAAGAGAGGGTGCTGATGTGTCTTTTCCTTCTAAGGACACTAATCCAATGGTGAGAGCTCCCCCACCATGAATGCTTGCAAAATTAAGTCCATCTCAAAGGCACACCTCTTAATGTCATCATGTGGGAGATTACAGCTTCAGCAGAAGAATTTGAGAGGACACATTCAGTTCACAAGACTTGAACAGTGTATCGATAAGCAGATATAGCACAATGAAAAAAGTCTAACCCTTGACTATAGAGTTTACATCGTTGTAACTGTGTATAGAACATTTGTGAATACTAGGTTTAATATTCTATTACTTTCCTCCCCACAGTGTAATACACAAAGTTTTTCAATGATTGTTGTTATAGCTACTCTTCTTCATTTTGTTTTGTCTGCGTGACACAAACCAGGGTCCCTGGGAAGAGAAGATTTAAACTGAGAAAATGTCTCCATCAGGTTAACTAATAGGGCATTTTCTTGACTAATGGTTGATGTGGGAAGGCCCAGCCCACCGTGGATGATGTCACCCCTGGGTCTACAGACCCAATAGACTTGTGATCCTAAAAGACTCTCATTCAAAACTTGAATCAAATGATAGTGTATTCTTTAACATTAAATTGAAGGTAGAGTAAATGATGATGGTGGGTTTTCTTCCTTTTTACTTCTTTATATTCATTTACCTTATTGATAATTCCATGTCACTTTTGATAATTAAAAGCATTGTTTTATTTAAATAATATTTAAAATCAGTTTGTCCAAATCCATACAGTAACAGTTTCAGACCCTTATAATCAGCTCAACACCTTGCCTGACTGTTTCTCCCATCTTGTTTACTACTCTGTCCCATTCAGTTCAATACATTCTAGTTCATCTGACCAAATGGAATTACTTCATGTTCCATGAATGTCAAGCAGCCCTCTACAACAGGGACTTCAGAATTTTTTTGCTCCATTCTAATGTCATAGAATTATTATATATGCCTAGGAATATCGCTAAACCCATGGAAACAGCACTCCACCTATGCTGCCTCACCCTCCTCCACCATCTTTTATTCATCTGTATTATTACACTTACACTTGACTTACTGTGTGCACCTATATCGTTTTATGTGCAGTCTGCTTATAGCATATCTGAATGCCTAAAAGCACCAGCACACAGGCTTCACAAACCTGCCATTGAGGTTTGGTTACTGCCAAATTTCCCATGACTAAACTGATGCTGGACATACAGTGTTCAGCAAAAATTTAGTGAATAAAATGTGTCTATTTTGTCTCAAAGTCACTATTGAATTCCTGGATGGCATTTTACTACTGTCCTTTTTAAAAAAAAAAAAAGACTCTCTTTCCTCAATACTGGAGGCCTCAGCCTTGTTGGACATTCATAGACCTTCTACTATTGCATATTGAGCACTCCTCCCATCCCTTAACATATTGTGTTTGAATACAGTGTTTCTTTCTTATGACACCAGCTGGGGATTTGTGCTCCTTCCCATAAGTCACTTTGGTAGCCAGAAAAATACCTGTGTATTTAAAGGCAATTTTTAAAAGAACCAAACATGGGAATGAATATAATGGCATTCATTTAAAAAATGGGAAAACGAAGATATTAATGATCTATTTATCCTGGGAATAAGATAAAATTACTTATTCTTATGTGCCTATTGTTATCATTCTAGCACATGCAAGAAGGAACTGGAATAAGAGACTGCTGTCTCTTGTGGAGATGATACTTGTCATACCTAATCTTAACAAGGATTGTCAAAACCTTTATGTTGAACCAGAGCTGTTACTGTTACCCTTGGATGGGGCACATTTATCAGCCTGTATATAATTTCCAAATGTATAAGTCAAAGCAATGTGGCAAAGATAAAAATAATTTTTAAAATTACAATTAATTTCATTTAGTTCCTTAGTTTAAATTCAACAAGAAGACAATAATTGTATATTAATGAGATTTAAAAGGATTTAAACTGAATCAACATGTATTAATGTTATATTTAGACATAGAAAAACCTGTTTAAGAGACCAGTATGTGTATTAATGTTATATTTAGACATAGAAAAACCTGTTTAAGAGACCAGTATGTATATGAGTATAAAGCCATCTACTGGAACATGGTAGTCCCATAGGAGCCACACCTCTGAAGAAAACTGACTCTTTCTCTCCCAAGAAGCCATCAGTTGCCAATAGTTCCTCAGCTAGGTTGTGACTTTGTGAGCCTCTCACCCACCCAGGCTAGAATTTTGGCAGGCTTGATCTGGTGCAAGTCTTGTACATGTAGCCACAGGTACTATGAGGTCACGTGTATAATATTTGTGGGAAGTCTGGAAAACTTTGAAAAATGAATATTGTCTTCTACTTATTGCTTCAAGTTCAGACAATGCTGACATTACTCAAAATTACTTGAACATTCTTTGTCTTGTGTGCAGTGAAGACTTTTGTTAATTGGTCTTCTCCCTGCAACATTCTTGAGCACTGATTTCTATCTAGAAAGAAGTCTCTTTAACAGTGTGCAGCAGGGCTCCTGATTTGAAGTAGTGACATTGCTGTGATTCCCACCTAGAAACATCAAATTACATTAATGTATTAAAGAAAATGATTATATTCTATTGTAAATTTAAGTAGAAAAAAATCCTATGTCTGTGATTGATAGATGGTTAGACAGATAGGCTTTTACTTATCCCCAAGACAGAACTATTTAAGGGTTTTGACTCTCTAGATCATGCCAGCCTTTTCTATTTAGGGACTTTATCTAATTTGCTTATTGCTGTTATCTCTACTATTTTGCATAATATAGTCTCTACAAATATTTGCTAATTAACTAATAAATATATTGCCTGAAAATTTTACCTCTGAAAGACTTTTTATTATTTAATCTCTATAAAGTATATAAGTGAGTAAAACTGAACTTTATCATAGGTGCACTTATAAAATAGAGGCTTTCTCATTTCAACATATTTTGTTTATGTTTCAAAGCATCAATAAATTTGCTGATGTTACTGTGAAACATCAAGGCTCTCTCATTCAAAGATGAAACTTCCAATTGGAATTTTATTTGTGGGGTTTCCTCTGTCACTGACAATCCACAAATCAAATTATTTAGGTATTATGAACTTTAAGTAGTCTCTAGAGAAAACCATCCTAATAGCCCTTGTTTTATTGTTAGCACAACTCTAAGGAATTATGGTCAGCTCTTACTGAAAAATTCATGAGACAAGATAATAAAAAGTGAGAATTGTACAATAAATCATTGTGACCAGGTAAGGAAGTAATAAACATTGATCACCCGAAAGGCCAGCACATTGACTAATGGCTTCATCACAGTCCTTTCCCCAGGATACAACCAGTTCATCTCTTTGCTACACACATGCCATTGAAGAAAACAGGGTCATTCTGCTTATTATTAGTTTTGCTGTTTTTTCTTTTAGTATTATGACAGCTTGTGCATAGTTTAGCAGTATCAAATGATCACAATTTGACTATACATAATTTTAAGTCTACTTAGTAGCTATGTAATCACATTTCCATTACTTTAATATTAATCTGTAGTGTTCCAGATATTAACATTCTAGCATCTAAGAATAAGGTAATAATTCTTCAAAATTTGGTCATGGAAATTTGCGGGTTGAATTTAAATGGGGAAAGAACTTTATTCCATCATGAAGACTGAAAATGGACTTTCAGGAGTGTGCTTAATTATCTCAAATCCCTGGAACTTTTCATTCAGTTCAGTGGAGAAATAGAAGTCATTTAACTTCATAAGAAAACTTCTAAGAGGTACTAACTGGACTTGTGGGAAGCCACCTTATTGGATTCTTCAGACAGCTGGTGACAAAGTGTCATGAGAGTTTTGAGCTCTTCTGTTCCATTTAGTGTCAGTTATAATGTTGATTTAACAGTTTTATGATAGAACAAGTAACAGAGTGAGAATCATTCAAATTCCATGGCACCTAGAAGGGTAAGGTTGACCTTTTTAAAGAATTAGAAATATAAATATCATACAATGGATTACTTAAATTTAAAGTGTATAATTTGGTAAATATTGACATACTTGTTCACCCATGCCTATCCACAATCAAAGTAATGGACACCACTGTTGCCTCAAAAGTATCCTCAAGTCCCTATGGAATATCATTTCTTAAAAACCAGTAGAGTACTTGACAAATATAAGCACATGGTTTTAACATGCCTACCCACCCACACAGCACACACACACTCCAATGTACATTGAAAAATTATGTTTAATTTTATCAAGTATGCTAAAAGACTTATTTTCTTAATATAAAAAATTATCTTCACAACAATAAAAAACATTTCTGCCATTATGTATTGGTTTATCTTTTCAAAACTTTTACATGATAGAAAAATTCAATACATAGTCACTCACCTGACTTCATTCATTAAATGCTCATTATTTTGAGATTCATCCCTGTTTTTGCTGATGTTACTTATTCATTCCCTCTCAGTGATTGATGTCACTGATTATATGGATAGTATACAATTTATCTGTTAATTCTATTGTTATCAGATATTTTAATTATTACAAATAAAGTTGATGTCTAACAGTAGTACTCACCTTTAAATGCAGCACTTAGGAGGCAGAAGTGAGCAGTTCCCTGTGAGTCTGAGATCAGCCTGTTCTACATAGTGAATTCTAGGACAGTTAGAGCAACACAGTGAGACCCTGTCTCAAAACAAAACAAAACAAACAGAAATACGGCTAATATGAATAGCATCGCCCAACTTTTTATTGGAACATATATTTTCGTTTCTATTAGATTAATATCTAGAAGAAGAATGGATAGATAATGTTACCAGTCCTGTTTTTTTAAAAAAAAAAACTTTTATTGATTATGTTTGACAATTTCAAACATGAGTAAAGCATTTTCCAAGTACTATAAACTCCCCACCCTCTCTATTATCTGTCACCACTCATATCCCTCCTCTTTCCAACAAATTCCTTTCCCACATTCTTCTTTTTTGTTTGTTTTGAGACCAACTGAGTTTAACCAGGATCCAGGACCATATGTGACCATGTGTTTGAAACTATCCACAGGAGTCTATGAGCTCTCAGTGGGTATACAATTGAAGACAATGAATATCCTTCCCCAGAATTCATCAGTTGAATAGGGAGTGGTATAACCCCATGAATTCCCCCATGATCTTTGATTGAGTGTTACTAGGCTCTTTCTTGTGACGGCCCATTGCAGGTAGTCGCAACTGTTGTAAAGTATAACTTCATTGGCTGAACCATGCCCAGAAGACAGCAGTTCACAGCACTTGTCTCTATCTTCTGCCTCTTACATTCTTTATGCTGATGATCTCTGGACCTTTGATAAGGTGTTAAATGTTTTATTTGTGGTGAAGCACTCAATCATCACTTATTCTCAGCTTCTTGAGAAACCATATATCTCAGGATTAACCACTACTCATTACAAACAGAAGCTTCCATAATTAGATTGAGAGTAACATTTCTATGGTAGTAGTTAGAAGTTAGCTTGGCATAATGAGAGCTTGGCTAAATAATAGTAGTAAATTTATCCCTAGGGCATAAGGCCTCCTCAGACATGAGTTTTAGACTAGGTCTACAGTACCAGGCATGAATTTCCTCTTGTAAAAGAAGATTCAAATCAAATCAAAATGATTGGTTATTTCCCTAGCAGTTGTAACACTATTAAACCAGTAGGTGCATCTTGACTGCAAGGTTGATATTGTAGTTTATAATATTCACAAAAGGATCTTCCTAAGAAATCACTTTTTCTCCCTAAAGTGATTGTATAATTTTAAAACCTTAATAGTATATATGAGTTCCAAGTATTCACATTCTTGCCAATATTTGTTATAGTCAATCTTTCAAATTTTAGTTACTTTGAAGGGTATAGTATTTCCTATTGTACTTTTAATTTGCATTTCCTAATTACTACTGAAGGCAAAAGTCTTCTTATATATTTATTGATTCAAATTTTCTGTCCATTAAAAAGCCTAGTTCGTATGTTTTATTAAGACTTTTAAGAGCTATATCTGGATTTTTTGACACAATTGTTTATTATAACACATATCAAAAACTAGTTTCTCATGGTGTTTTTTCTTGTCATTTCTTAACAGATTTTTGAAGAGCAAATGTTTTTAATTCTGATAAAATTAAAATTTAAGTTTAGTCCTTTGTAGATACACTTTCTTTGTCAAATCTACAAATGGCTGCTTCACTCATAATCACAAAATTATGTTGTGATACTTCCTTCTGAACTTTCAGAACAACTTTATGCTTTTTATTTAACTCTATGCCCTTTGTTTACAAAAAATATTATACTTCAATAATATTAGATTCACTAAGATTCATTAGAGTGTTAGCATGTGTATTTTTTAGAGATGTTGTACTATGGATTTCTTTATCTGTACAGTCTTGAGTTTTAGAAGCTAGTCATAATGAATTGGGTAGCATTCTTTAATATCAAACTTTCTGGGTGAGATTATAATGAATGGATATTATTTCTCTCTGAGATGTTTGGTCAAATTCACCAATGAAGCCATCTTTGGTTTGCAGCTTTCTTTGGAAGAATTTTTAACTGCCGAGTGTATTTCTCTCTAATGGTTAGTGCTGTGTCTTTGTGAGTAATCTCCAGTATTTTATGTCTTTAGAAAATTAATAGAAAAGCATTCATAACACATTCTTATACTATTAACATCTGTACTGATACAACCTTCAAAATATTGGTAATTTGCTAGTTCTTTATACTTTTCCTAATTAGCATTGCTCTAGATTCATTTACAATGTGTCTGTTCTTTTTTTTTTAAATTTTTATTTTGCAATACAATTCAGTTCTACATATCAGCCACAGATTCCCTTGTTCTCCCCCCTCTCGCCCCCTCACCTTCCCCCCAGCCCGCCCCCCATTCCAATCTCCTCCAGGGCAAAGCCTTCCCCACAGACTGAGATCAACCTGGTGGACTCAGTCCAGGTAGGTCCAGTCCCCTCCTCCCAGGCCGAGCCAAGGGACCCTGCATAGGCCCCAGGTTTCAAACAGCCGACTCATGCAATGAGCACAGGACCTGGTGCCACTGCCTGGATGCCTCCCAAACAGATCAGGCCAATCAACTGTCTCACCCACTCAGAGGGCCTTGTCTGTTCTTAAAATGTTTGATTATGTTGACATTTGTCTTTAGAAAACCTAGTGTCATGTATATCAGAACAAAGTGGGTTTTTTCCCCTTCCATTTATGTTTGTGTGCTTTGATCCATGTTTTTCTAATTCTTGGGTTAGACTCTGCAGTCACTGATTTGAAACTTCTGTTGTTTAGTAATGTGAGAACTGTAATATCTGTGTGTAAGGAAGTGGGCAATGTCCCAGATTTTGTTTGATTGCTTGACTCACATTCAGATAAGGAGACTAAGTGTGAAAGTGCAGCTAGGATACAAGAATTGCTTCAACACTAAAGCCTCACCTCATGTAGGGACCTTGAATTAAAAGCAAATTAAATCAATAGGTTTGTACCAAGACAAGTGGACAGGAAAGTATCAATGGTCAGGCTGATCTTTGGTGCAAAGAGAGTTCATACTAACCAATAGCAGAATTAATTCATCAGATGTCCCGTGAGCAAAAGAGACTCCAAGTACTCAACACAGTTTAGCCTCATCCTGGAGCAGTGGTTCGCAGCCTTCTTAATCCTGTGACCCTTTGATATAGTTCCTCCTGTTGTGGCAACCCTCAACCACAAAATTATTTTCATTGCTACTTTATAACTGTAATTTTGCTACTGTTACGAATAGTAATGTAAATATCTGTCTGTGTTTTCTGATGGTCTTGGGTGACCCCTGTGAAAGGATCATTCAGTGTATAAATATATAAAATTATATTTATGTGTTGTAATAGGTTTCAGATCAAATATCCAGTGTGTATGTTGTGAATAAGAAACACCGGAGTGGTATATCCCAGCCTAGCGAATTTTATGTCCTTGCTCTGAAGTGTTAATATATGAAATATGGCATTAAATTTATGTGGGAACAGAGAAACCCTGTCTCAAAAAACAAAAAAAAAATTATGTGGGAAAAATGTATTTTGCCGTATGAGGACAAATCATGAAAAATAAAAATAAGGAGAAAGAAATGTAAGTTAACCAAGTGGTAAATACTGATTGAAATCTAGATGCTAATATGATCCTAAAGCAGACAAAAAAATGCAAAAGAAATGAACAGAAATCCTCATCAAATGAGGAATTATGTGTGTGGTGGGGAAGAAATGTTTTTGGAAATTAAGAAAAACTTTCAGCCACTATATCATAGAGACAATTGGAAAGAGCTGGAGAAATTGATGTTCATAATAACAGAAAGTTTGTTTTGAATATTGGTCTTTTGCTTTATTTTTTAAGGGAGATGAAGAGAGAGACAGACACAGAGAACATGAAGTTGGGTAAGGAGGTGGAGAAGTTCTGGGAGGAGTTGAGGGAGAGGAAAATATGATAAAAACATATTGTATGAAAAAAATTAATGAAAAAATAATAGGAAGTGGGAAATTGCTGTGGGGTGTTCTGTATGGCAAATGTGTTGCTGATTAGTCAATAAATAAAACACTGATTGGCCATTGGCCAGGCAGGAAGTGTAGGCGGGACAAGGAGGAGAATAAAGCTGGGAAGTGGAAGGCTGAGTCAGAGAGACACTGCCAGCCGCCACCATGACAAGTCGCATGTGAAGATGCCGGTAAGCCACGAGCCACGTGGCAAGGTATAGATTAATAGAAATGGATTAATTTAAGCTGTAAGAACAGTTAGCAAGAAGCCTGCCACCGCCATACAGTTTGTAACCAATATAAGTCTCTGTGTTTACTCGGTTGGGTCTGAGTGGCTGTGGGACTGGCGGGTGAGAGAGATTTGCCCTGACCGTGGGCCAGGCGGGAAAACTCAAGTTACAGGAAATTATTATTTTATTTAGATGTTCAGGAGCACTGGCTTCATTTTTAGTGATAACATAGACTACTAACATCAGGAACATAAAGTTCCTATATAGTCTGAATACCTGAAAATACTTATTTTATTAAGTGTCTATTTTTATTAGTTTCATGATTTAAAAAGTAATTCAAATGGTATTCACAATGATTTGACCAGATTTCAGCTTCCTAGTCCAGAAGGCCCTGTTGGTCTGAGAAATTTAACCACAACCGCTCTACGGTGTTCAAAATTCTGAAGATGAGGAAAATCTCTTATAAACGGATTTTAAAAAAAAAAATCAGAGTAGGAAATCATCCTGAGTATAGCTTAAAGACCAACAGAGTCCTTGACAAATGTAAGCATATGGTTGTTACATATCTACCTACCCACACAGCACACATTCTCTCCAAGGTACATTGAAAAATTATGTTTAATTTTATCAAGTATGCTAAAGACTAATTTTCTTAACATAGAAAATTATCTACACATCAATAGAAAAAACACATAAAAATCTCAGAAAAAAATAAATGGAATGAATATAGTTCACAGGAAATAAATGTGATTTTTCTTTATCAAAGAAGCAATTTAAATGAAAACTATTTTCACATGTATTAACATATATAAGTTTTAAAAAAGCAGGGTGATAGTGAGGCTTTGGGTCAACAAGCACATTTTTATTTATTTGACTGGCTGTTAAGTTGACCTCATTTTCACATTGCACAGTTTCACAATAGTTTCTCATTTAAATTTACATGTACCTTCAGCACAAAAAGAAACTCTAGTGATAACAAAAGTACATAGAGGAATATTTGATAAAGCTAATAGTTTATAAGAATCCTGTATAAGAAAAGTGACTCAAAAAATTGGACAATTTTAGTGTGTTGACATATAGCCTCCAGGATATCTAGGAAGGAAATAAAGGAGTAACACTGTTTATACTATGCTAAAATTAGTGCTGAAGATGAAAGAATCCTGGACAAAATTGCTAACAATATTGATAAATATTCCATCGAGATACTAGGTACCAGGCAGCAGACTAGGAGAGACATAACTTCTACTGGATGCCTTTCTGCAGCTTTTAAACGATATACTATTCTCACCAAAACTTAATCAAGATATTGAGTGTATCTGTCACTCTCAAAGCTGTCTTCAGACCCCTTGAAGTTCTATTTACTATTTTCTCTATCATCAAGTCATTCTTGATGAGTTTTATATTACTATAGATACTTTATACTTTCTAATTTTACTGTATGGCGATTGTTTCCTAATAAAAGAAAAAAATTCTAAGATAAAGACTCTGCAGAAAGGAATTTGGCCCTGTAAATTCATTATTAACAAAAGAATATAACACTGATGCTCCTATAATATTCTAATTACGCAGAACTGCATTTTCCAGTATTAACTGCTGGTGTCTCTCTATGGGGTGTATGACAGGAACAAGTGTCACTTGGAGAGTTTGAAGGAAGAAAATGGATCCTCAACCATTATTCCTCTCACACATAAACTCTCTAGACTTTCAATGAAGCATACCTGGACATGAAAATCTCTACTTTATACTGCCTTGCTTCTCAACTTGACTTTTCTCTCATTTTGTATTGAAGGACCCTTGCTTCTACTAGACCCTCACACCACCAATGTTAGAGACAAGACAAACGGAAAGGCTTCTGTCTGTCTTGTCTATAGACTTCCTGCTTACTCCTGTCCTCCCCTGCTTTCCAGGTGTCCTTCCTTCCCACAGGAGACAGAGAAAATGATTCTTCTATAAATCTTATTAAACTTGCTTAGAAGCAGTCTGAGTTTGGGCTATGAGAATCTAAATGTCTTTTGGCCTCAACCCTCGGCTTAACTTAAATTTTAAAATAGCAGGATTGTCCCCCATTATCCTGTTGAATTTTTCCTGAAGACAATGAAGTCACTGAAAGAGATTTAAGGTGGACTATGATGTAGGATTTGCATTTCAAAAAAATTGCTGTGATTTGTTATAGAGAGCCCTAAAGAAGACAATGGGCAGGATGTGTGATTAAGATGGTGTGGGGGCAATGTGGGAGGAGGATAATGCAGGAAAAATTGAAACACTATGACAGAGTTATTAAGGAGTAGATTCTGTAGCATTTGGTAATGTTTGATTATTTTAGCCCATGAATTAATTGCATTTTGTTAGAGAAAAGGAGAGGTGAAAAATTAGACCTAAAGTTGGAAAGGAAATGTGTGGAGTCTCAGTGGAATTAAAGGAAGAAATATACTTAAAATACATTGGATATATGTATGAAAGCCCCAACATATACGTTTAAAATATATTTTTAAAACAATGAGGAAATTGCTTATGAGAGTCATTCCAGATACCAAGACTTCTAAGTAGGAAAGTTGTTGACAAATATGTCTTTTCAACATCTCTCAACAATTTGGCAACACTCCACTTCAAAGGCAGATTATGACTCTCCTATATATTTTAGCCAGTGCATCAGTACTTCTGGACCTCTGGGAGTTTTTAGAAATGCAAAAAGCCGGTCAGCCTTATTCATTGCTATCTGGACTGTAATCTGCATCTTATAAAGAACCTTAGTAAATGACGTGCAAACAGAAACAGGCTGCAGAAATTCTCAATCGCATTGTCCTCTACCAACCCTTTCAACTGTAATGCTGCAGATGAAAGAGGAAGTAACTCATAAAAATGTTGAGAAAAGTTTCCTCCCCACTCTCATAAGCCTCAAGGGAAAAAGCTTCATGATCTTCACACTTATTACCTTCGAGGTTCTATTTCAGCCTCTTCTGACTTGCCGGAACAGGTGGGACTCCTGACATCTTAGCAGCATTGGTAATTTTTGAACATCACCACAGCCATGGCTGTCAGTGGGATTTTTCCAAAGCATTTGGCAGAGAGAGAACTCCAGCAATGCTAATAATAAAGTCTCCCTTGGGATGCTCAGAAGCAAATGTGAAACATTATCCAGCTATAACTAGATTAAAAATGTTCTTTCTCATAAAGGTATTCCCCCCTTTGTAATTTCCTCTTAATAATAATGAACAGAGGATAGGTGAGGCTATTTATATCACTGACTGCTTTTAATGTAAGCAAAGGTAAGCATTTGGCCTTGAAAAAAAAAGTTCTACTCTCAACCAGCCATCATTATCCCAGGATAAGAATGGTCCATTTTAAATGCAAATTAAAACAACTCTGAGATACCATCTTACACCTGTCAGAATGGCTAAGATCAAAAACATAGAAGACAGCCTATGTTGGAGAGGATGTGGAACAAGAGGAACAGTCCTCCACTGTTGGTGGGAATGCAAACTTGTACAGTCACTCTGAAAATCAGTATGGTGGTTTCTCAGAAAATTGGGAATAAGTCTTCCTCAAGACCCAGTTATACCACTCTTGGGCATATACCCAAGGAATGCTCAATCTTACCACAAGGACACATGCTCAACTATGTTCATAGCAGCATTATTCATAATACCCAGAACCTGGAAACAACCTAGATGCCCCTCAACTGAAGAATAGATAAAGAAAATGTGGCACATATACACAATGGAGTACTACTCAGCAGCAAAAAACAATGATATCATGAGATTTGCAGGCAAATGGATGGAACTAGAAAATATCATCTTGAGTGAGGTAACCCTGACTCAGAAGGACAAACATAGTATGTACTAACTCATAAGTGGATACTAAATGGGAGGGAAGGGATTGCCAGATTGCAACCACAATTCCAGAAAGGCTAGCTAACAGGGAAAGACCCTAAGAGGGACACATGGGTGACCCTGCGAAGGAGAAGTGGATGAAAACTACATGAGCAGACTGGGTATGGGGGGTGGCAGAGGGTGAGGAGTGGGGGATGAGAAATGGGAGGGTCAAGCTGGAGCAGGGACAGAGTGGGAGGGCAGGGAGAAAGATACCATGATATATGAGGACATCATGGGAATAGGAAGAGGCAGGGTGCTGGGGAGGCTCTCAGGAATCCACAAGGTTGACTCCACCTTGGTCTGCTGGCAGTGGTCCAGAGGGTGCCTCAACCAGTCTACTCTGGTGACCAGCCTAGCAAATAACCTAGCTGTCATCATAGAGCCTTTGTCCAGTGACTGATGGAGGCAGATGCAGAGATTCACGGCCAGGTACCAGGCTGAGCTCTGGGAATCCAATTGATGAAAGAGAGGAGAGATTCTGCAGGCAAGGGACATTGAGATCATGATGGGAGGACGTGCAGAGATGACTGGCCACACTAGTGGAAGCCCATGAACTGTGGACTGGTGGCTGTGGAGCCCCTATGGGACTGGACTAGGCCCTTTGGATATGGAAGACACTTGTTTGGCTCAAAATGTTTGGGGGGCACCCAGGCAGGGGGATCAGGATCTCTCCCTGGTCTATGGGCAGGCTTCTGGGAATCTGGTGCCTGAGGCGTGACGCCTTGCACAGCCTTGGTGCAGTGGGAAGGGGCTTGGACCTGCCTAGGCTCAGTGTCCTGGGCTCTGCTGACTCCCCATGAGAGACCTCAATTTGGGGGATGTGGGGATACAGGGTGGCTTGGGAAAGAGGGCTGGGGGGTGGGAGGAGGGAGGAGGGGGGATCTGTGGATAGTATATGGAGTGAGTAGAAAATTTCTTAATAAAGAAAAATGAAAAAAAATGAATGGTCCATTTTAGCAGCATCTCGTAGAGATCCACTCAGCAGTATCTAGCACTGTGCCCAGTCAGTAATGATTGATTGACTGATCTCTAAATGAGGAGCAATGGACTGCTCATTTAATTTTAAATATTCTCCAACTAGACAAAACTATGTACAATGACAAACACATGCTTTACAAATCCCTTCTTCCAGAAATGTGATATAATCTTGTTTCTACTATCTTGCCAAGGTGATTCTTTCTTCAGGCCCTTCATATGTGTCCTTCTACCTACATCTTTCCCTTTCCCTTCTAGACTGATATTTTCTCTTTCTTTGGGTTTCCTTAGGAAACTTCCAAGACCATTTGGCCTTCTTCTTGCATTTTAAAGCAGATCTCTAATGATATTTTTCTTATACTATTGGGCGTCTTTCTATCCTAACATGAGCACAACTTGTAATTATCTTTTATGTGTCAGGTCTCCTTTAAATAAATTTTCCCTACCTCAAAAACCTTAATATGTAATCATTGCTCATAGACAGATACATTAATTAGACAAAGATATAATACTACCCCCATAAAACAACAATAACAAAAAGCCATCTGCTTGTGAATCTCCACAACTCTTTTGATGTGCTTTATATTTCTTATACATTAACCCTTTGTTCTTTATAACCTTACTTACCTTACTTCATGCCCACTCCAAATGCATCAACTTCATAAGCAACTGAACTGAAAATATGTCTTTGGGGAATTCTCATCATTTTATATACTATTTGAAACAGTTCCCAACACAGGATAGGCCTTATGTAAAGTTAGACTTAATGGTGACCATACTATTTTTCCCAATGAGTTGGCTCTCACTGTATAGGAGTGTTCAACTATTTTAAGGCTCAGAGGTACCTGGCAAAAGAGACTGGATATCTAAAATATTTAGGTGAGGTAATTGATTTCCTCTTCTTCTCCAAACTCTTCTCTTTCCCAAGAATTAAGTTAACATTTTCTCTTGACAGTAAGGTTTGGGAAGGAAAGTAAATGACAAAGGTGCTTGTAACTGTTTAAGATTTGGGCTAAGTGATTGAAGAGGGTCCATCCTGTCCCCTGAGAGCTTCCTTTAACTAACAGACTAAATCCAAAGGGGAAAAAGAGTTAAGACAAGAAGGGAACATCTTTAAGAGGATCTAGCATTTGAAACTTTAATTGAATTATCCTTAAATCATTATACAGAGGTAGTCAGAATGAGCAAAAGGATATTGGTCTATCATTTCTAACTCTCCAAACAACCCTAAAATTTTAACTCTTGTTCTCCTTTCTAAGAATTCATGAGGTTGAAGGTTTAATTCAATGATAGAGCACTTGATTAGAAAGCACAAGGCCCTGGGTTCAGTTCTCAGCTCAGAGAGAGAGAGGGGGAGGGAGAGAGGGTGGGAGGGAGGGAGAGAAGGAGAGAGAGAGAGAGAGAGAGAGAGAGAGAGAGAGAGAGAGAGAGAGAGAGAGAGAGAGAGAGAGAGAGAGAGAGAGATTTAGTTTATGGACCTATCTGTTGGGCACTGTTCTGGGCTCTAAAGGCCTAAACATATGTGAGATAGGGAACAAGAGACATGTTTACAATTGGAAGGGAGAGATAGTGGTGAATACATAAGCAAGAACATTCTATCCTCTCATTGGTAATAGAGAAGAAGTCAGGAGAAAATGGAATATTGAAGGATTCTGAGGAGCACTGTTCTCATTTAAGAGTCTGGAAAGGCTTTAAGGAGAAGAGAGATGATTAGAGACTAGAATAACAACAAAGAACCACTGGACTTCTGGGCATCATCCTCCACCTTTCTTTCTATTCTTTCTTCTCCTCTGCTAACCCCCACATTCCTATGAACAAGACTCCGACCTGGCTGGAATAAAGCATCCACTTTCACCCAAGAGTGGTATAGTGAAGCTGTAAGCTAACTTTTAGAGAAATGTGTACAAATGAAAAGACCATTAAGGGAAGCTTTGGGGCCAGGCAGACAGCCAAAGTGTTTGAAAGAAGATAGAATATGTCCTCTTATCTTAATGTAGGTAGATACTGGTGTCAAAGAAAATAAAAAATAAATAAAAGAGAAGAAAGTGTGTGTGTCGGCCCTTCTCAGGCCTGAGGAATGAAAGTCGGTTTCCAATAAGACATGGGAAACTCAATGTTATAGTTCAAAATACTAATGATGTTGGGCTGGCTCAGCACCTAAGAGCACTGGTCGCTCTTTCATAGGACCCAGGTTCATTTCTCAGTATCTACCTGATGGCTTACAACTGTCTGTAGTTCCGATTCCAGGTGATCCTCTTCTGGCCTCCATGGGCACCAGGGATGTACTTGTGGACAGATATAAATACAGACAGAACACTCATACACATAAAAATAAAATAAAATTTCTAAAAATACAGCATGATGAATTTAGTATTCAAATCTCCTCATGTAATACCATGAATTCAATAGAATTCAGTAGTCCAATTTCAATGGAGTGTCTTCCTTACTTATTCTCATTGTCTTCTTTATGGTTCTCCTTCATGTATAGTGACATAACTTAACTGTTGCTAATTATTAATATATTAATTAATATACTTTCTCTTATTCTTTAGACACTACACATCTACATGTGCTTTCCATATATTTGCTTCCAGCTGAAGAGCAGTGAGATGCTATTAAGCAACTTAACCATTGTGTCACTACCTCTGTGTGTGCCATTTTACATAAATAATTGTAAATAATAGCTACAGATATCATTCTAAAATAGCCTATATTTATATCCTTTACATTTCCTTATATCTTCCTTATATCTCGCATTTATGAAGCACATCTGCTATGGCTGTTCTTAGTTGTCAATTTGACTATATCTGGAATGAACTATAATCCAGAAATGCAGAGCACAGTACGATACGGATCTTGAGGCAAGAAGACAACATTCATTTAATCCGGATCTTGAAGGTGAATGACACACACCTTTAATCCAGAGCTTGAGGCTGGAAGGCACACCTTTAATCTGGACTACACCTTCTGCTGGAAGGCTGTATATAAGGACTATGGAAGAAAGAAGGGTTCATTCTTTGCCTGCTTTTCCTCGCACATCCATTCCTTGACTAGCATTGAAGCCTATCTCTTCAGGATTCCAACACATAGAAGACCAGCTGAGACAACTAGCTTCAGGAGACTGAAGAGCTACTAGATTCTTGGAGTTTCCATTCACAGCTAACCATTGTTGGACTGTAGCCTGTAAGTCATTCCTATAAATATGTGTGTGTGTGTGTGTGTGTGTGTGTGTGTGTGTGTGTGTGTGTGTAGAGATGCAGAGAGATATCCATTCCATAAGTTCTGTGACTCTACAGAACTCATACAACATTGTATCCCTTTACTCTTTGACTTTGATAGAATCTTTGACTTTAAGGGAAGAACTGATAAAAATTTCACAAACCTTATAGGATGAGAAATAGTGTGTATAGAAGTTTTAGTATTTTCTCTATGATAACATGGAAAAGTTCAGAACCAATAGTATTTCAACTAATTAACAAACAGAGTTCCTGGATTTGGTTTTCTTCTTAGTATCTACCCATTTCATAAGTATTGAGCATGTGACACCATGTTATGAGGCAGGTATTTAAGATAGGAGTACTTAATATACTGCAGTTGTTAAGAATGAGCTAGAGCAATCTGGGTGCATCCTTTGATATTAAGAAGTGTTGGTATTAACAAGTGCTAAGTACTTTGTATACATTTTCACATTTGTACCTTATTATAACTTCACAGCTTTTGTCCCCAGAGTAGAAAGGAACAGTTCCACAAAATGCTGTGGAATTTTTGGCCCTCCTTGGTCTAACTGATGCATCTTTGATAAGTCATATATGAGGGTGAGAGCCCACAGGGTAGAAACACACTTCTGGTTTTCAGTGGGATTAGGGGATAGTCCCTGTACAGATCATGATGGCATCAGGTACACTCCTGTACTAGTCCTCTATTGTCAAGTGTGAGAGACATGTGGCCTCAAGAAAGAGGTTAATAGTTAAGTCCAGTTATAAAATAAACTATTGAGCTTGGTGGGTGCCTTCTTTCTTCAGAAATAAATAAGTCACAGAGTCTTCTACTGTCAAAAGAAAATTACTACATTTTCAATTTAAGAAAGTGTTTGAAAATGTTCTCTTGCTTTTAAGACAGTTAAAACACCATTTCTCAGTTTTCTTGTCATTTTCACATTTTTTCTAAAACCATAAGTCACTAATAAGACAAAGGGTCAGAGATCTAGTTTATTTATTATTATAAAAGTCTTAACAAGGGTTTGTTATTTTCAGTCTTATTATCATGCCTGAATAATACTTCCAGGGATTCAGACTTAATTTATCTGGGCTGTAGCCTCAGCAATAGAAGCTTTTAACCATCTCCCAGAAAATTTCTTTTCAGCATTATAAACTGAAAAATCACTATGTTATAATGGTTTTCTCTAAAGGAAATAATAACAGATACCATAGAGAAATACTTGCCTCGATTTCTTTGTTCAGAAAGTATTTTTCGATCATTTTTGAGGAGAATTTTTCTCTAGATGGGAAAAACATATAAGAACTATATATACAAGCTTCATTGTTATAAGGTGATATATGGATGTTCAACTCTTTGGGTTAAGATGAAAAGGGGCAGCAGTTCATGGAGACAGGAAGATTATCTTATCCCCTAACAATTCTACTCACCTTGCCCACCCTCAGCAGCATCTAGGGTTAACCTGAAGACAAGCAGTTCATTTCCTGGCACATGGAGGCCAACAGATAGTTTGGAAGATGAGTCTCAGCTGCCACTCCCCAATTCTGAGTTGAAGTTTGATGATTTAAGTACATTTGGGGCAACTTACGGCACTCTGGTGAGAAATAAGCTCTGCCTTAAAACCTACACATAGAACCAAGGTCTTCTAAGGGCAATGTGAAAGTCGCTAAGTGGTTCCCAGTTCCTCTTCAGATGCTGGGAAGGCACGTCCCAATAGACAATTTATGTATGTTGACTCATTCACTTATGTGACAAATACGTTTAGATGACCTAGAGTAAAGGATATTCTTCAATACTAAAACTGATCCTTGCTTTCAGGGAATTTTCTGTCCAATGACCAAAAACAACAGATAAAGGGCCACATATTTGACACATGTTGAGAAATTAAACTGATAAAACTCTGTGTAAGTCCTACTTCAGTCAACAGTCAAGAATAGTCAGTCTGTGACAGAAACACTTATGCTAAGGTGGGAAGGGTGGAAAGGTCCAGATCTATCAAGTGTACAGGTCTTATTGGGAAAAAATGAACTGTAATTTGATCCAGGCCCCTAGTCTATAGACTAATGCTTCCAGTTATGTAGTGAGTTTTTCATCTTCAGTTAAAACTTCTTGGATTCACACTCATAATCACACCCAGAGATATAGTTCCAGTCCTGTTGAAAATGAAGATTAACCATCACGTGACTACTGTAGGCAATATTTAGGAGAAACACAGGTCGCCCCTGGGTCTACCTTGGTGGAGCATAGTGGATGGATTTGAAATCTTTTACATGAATCTGAAAGACTGTGTAGAAGGGGAAGATACAGGCAAGTGAATCCATTCAATCTTATACTTAATTTGAGCAGATTGTTATCCAATCTCATTACTGAATCTTTGAGTTCCATGGAAAGAGGTCTAGATAGGTGTGGTTGTGGGTTATAATTTCCTGAATTACATGAAAAATGGGGAAACAGTCTGCCTTGACTATACAAGATTATTTTGGGGAATTTTCGGAAACCTTTCTGAAAATTGTATGTGAAATGGAAATGCAAACTGTCAGTTAGAGCATCATCCTGGTCCTCCAAGTTACTGACAGAAAAAGTAAGAAGTTATCAAGGGTAATGGACATTTATTATTCTACTCAGTTTTCAATACCTTGACTATTTACTTCTTAATGAGAATTGATGTCTCAGACCTAGTTTGGTGTTTAGATTCATAACCTTGCAAAAGCCTATGACAGTCACACAGTGAGTACCACCATTTTGGTATGTAAGCATTTCATAATCCTTACCTCATTGCTCTTGATGAAAGTCAAGCACATAGGAAATATCCTCTTTTAATAATTAAGGAAGCCAGAGCTCAATGAGATTAGGAAATTTGAGCTGACTTCACAACTTAGAGAGGTTTCTGGCAACTAGGTTCTTAATACCTCAGATTTCACGTTTTAATCTCCACATTTAGACATATACATAGTCCTGCAAACTCCCCAAGTTATCTGTTGAGATATAATTAAACTGCATATGCAAAGGTATTTGAAAATAAATAATAAAACTGTAAGGCTTCAGGGAAGTTGTAGCTCTATGTATTTTCAATCCCAGCACTCGGGAGGCAGAGCCAGGCGGATCTCTGTGAGTTCGAGGCCAGCCTGGTCTACCAAGTGAGTTCCAGGAAAGGCGCAAAGCTACACAGAGAAACCCTGTCTCGAAAAACCAAAAAAAAAAAAAAAAAAAGCCATGTACTGGATGTTTGGAAATTTGACTGTTTATTGTTCTGACAAAGCCCAAAGAGGCACTTACTCTAATGTGTTTCCTTTTCTCATTGCTGTCTGGGGTGAGCTAATGGAGTACCGCATTTTTATCTACACTCAACTCTGTAATTTCAGAGCTGTCATTGATGAGATGAATACTTGGATATGCTGTAATTTGAGACAAAGTTCTGTGACAGCAGCCCAAAATTTAAACTTTAAAATATTTTCATAGATACAAAGTCCAAGTTAAGACCATAATCCTATGTAAATATAAGTAAAAATTATTATTTTTGACTCTGGTGAAAAAATTTGTTTATTCATTAAGAATTTATTTTATCTACTTTTTAATTGAAAATAAATTCTTCTCTCTTATAATACATCCTGACCACAGTTTCCCCTCCCACTCTTCCTAACTCTCCACCTCCCTCTCCCTCAGATCCACTTTCCTCTGTTTCCTCTTCAGAAAAGAACAAGCTTTAAAATGACAATAGCTAAACAGGACAAAACAAGATACAATAAGACAAGGCAAAAGCCCTCATACCATAGCTATACAAGGCAACCCAACAGGAGGAAAAGAGTCCCCAAAATAGGCAAAAGTGTCAGAGATACACCTGCTCCCAGTATTAGAAGGCCCATAGAAACATCCAACTAGTAGCCATAACATATGTACAGAGGACCTGGTGCAGACCTATACAGGCCCCAGGCCTGCTGCCTATGTCTCTGTGAGCCTGTATGAGCCCTGATTAGTTGATCCAGTGGGCCATGTTTTCCTAGTATCCTCCATCCTCTGACTCCTAGAATCTTTCCTCTCCCTTTTTCCTGAGTTCCTCTAACTCTGAGGGGAGGTACCTGATAGAGACTTCCAATTCAGATTCTCTCTATAAGCTGGTGCCTGCACGAAGCCTTTATCCCTAAGTTCTCATCTCTTTGATATGAGAAGATACTCTAAATGATATGGAAAGATCAACTTGCACACCAAACCCCAACAAAAACTTCAACCTACAATCTGTCCTGCCTGCAAGATATACTTGGAAATTATGACACAGAACTTGTAGGAATGGCCAACCAATGTTTGTTCTAACTTGAAGCCCATGCCAAAAGAAGCCCATGCCCTACACTGTATGGATGACTGTGGATACAGATTCTCCATGTTTGGCTGTGGGTCTGTGCACCTGCTCCCATCTGCTGTGAGTGGAAGCCTCTCTGATGACAGCTAGACAAGGCACTGACCAATTAGTACAGCAGAATATCACTAGGAATCATTTCACAGAGGTTTTTTTTCCAGTTGTGTTTGGCTCTACCCTAGATCTCTGGGTTATCCAGTCTCCAGTTTCTGGTCATCCATGCAGTGTAGGGCATGGGATTCTCATAACATGGGCCTCAATTTAGAACAAACATTGGTTGTCCACTCCCACAAGTTCTGTGCCTCCATTTCCTACTACATCTTGCAAGCAGGACAGATTGTAGGTTGAGGGTTATGTGGCTGGTATCCAAGTTTCTCTTTCCATATCCTTTAGAGTATCTTCTGACACCAAAGAGATGAGAACTTAGGAGTAAAGGTTCCATGCAAGTACCATCTTGACCTCACTACATTCAACGAACATTGTCCTTGGCAATGGGGCCTCACTGTCAGTTTTCAGAGAGAGACCTTCTGTCTAACATCAGTGTAGATTGTTTAGAGATGTCCATAAGATCCCCTCAGCCAACAACTTAAACTCATTCAACCCAGTTCCACCATGTAAGCCTTGCCTGACTATAAGAGATGGCCAGTTCAGACTCCATATACTCCTCTAATACTTTAATACTAGGAGTCTTCACTAGGATTACCCACATAGGTTTCAGGAAGTTTCCACTCCTCTAGGATTCCACACCACTCCCCAAATGCCCCTAATTCCAGTTGTCTCTCCCTGTACTCTCCCTCCACCCTTCCCTCACCACATGATCCCTCATGGTCCTGTCCTCACCCACCCCCAAGCCCACATACACAATCTATTCTATTTCCCCTTCCCATGGAGATGCATGCATTCCCCCTAGAACCCTCCTCTTTACCTAACCTCTCTGAATCTGTGGATTGTAGCCTGATTATCATTTATTTAATACCTAATATCCACTTATAGGTGAATATATACAATATTTGTCTTCCTGGGTCTAGGTTACCTCACTCAGGATGATTTTTTTTTCTAGTTCCAACTATTTGCCTGCAAATTTCATGATGTTATTTTGTAACAGCTGAGTAATACTCCAGTGTGTAAATGTACCATGTTTTCTTTATCCATACTTTGTTGAGGGATATCTAGGTTTTTTCCCAGTTTCTGACTATCATGAATAAAGCTGCTGTGATTATAATTAAACAAGTGTGCTTATAGTAGGATAGAGCATCTTTTGTAGGATTAGTGCATATGCCCGAATGTGGTAAGCTGGGTCTTGAGGTATGTTGATTCCCCTGTTCTGAAGAACCAACATATTGATTTCTATAGTGGCTATACAAATTTTCACTCCCACCAGCAATGGAGGAGTGCTGCCCTTGTTCCACATCCTTGCCAGTATGAGTTGTCACTTACGTTTTTTATCTTAGCCATGGTGTATGATGGAATCTCAAAGTAGTTTTAATTTGCATTTCCTTGATGGCTAAGGATGTTGAACATTTCTTTTAGTGCTTCTCACCCATTTGAGATTCTTCTAATGAGAATTCTCTGTTTATATCTGTACTCCATTTTTAAACTGGATTATTTGGGTCTTCGGTATCTAATTTCTTGAGTTCTTTATATATTTTGAATATTAGTCCTCTGAACTTCCTCAGTGTCTGTTGTTATGTCTCTCTTTTGGTTTTTTATTTTATTTATTTGTATATTCTCTCTTTTAGTTAGTTTGGATAAAGCTTTGTCTGTCTTATTGATTTTCTCAAAGAGCCAATTCTTTCTTTCATTGATTCTTTGTTTTGTTCTCCTTGTTTCTATTTTATTGATTTCAGTCCTTAGTTTGATAATTTCTTGCCATCTACTCCTCTTGGGTATGCTTACTATTTTTTGTTCTAGAATTGGAGATCACTCCAATAGGTGCTTAGTGCTATGAACTTCCATTTTAGCACCACTTTCATTGTGTCCCATAAGTTTGGGTGTATTGTATATTCATTTTCATTGAATACTAGGTAGTCTTTATTTTTGTCTTGACCCATTTCTTTTTTTTTTTTTTTTTTTTGGTTTTTCGAGACAGGGCTTCTTTGTGTAGCTTTGGAGCCTGTCCTGGAACTCACTCTGTAGTCCAGGCAGGCCTCGAACTCACAGAGGTCTGCCTGCCTCTGCCTCCCGAGTGCTGGGATTAAAGGCGTGTGCCACCACCACCCGGCTTGAACCATTTTTTATTCAACAGAGAGTTGTTCTGTGTCCATGAGTTTGTAGACTTTCTGCTATTTCTGTTGTTGAAATCCAGACTTAATCCATAGTGGTCAGAGAGGATGCAGGAAGCTATTTCAATTTTCTTGTATCTATTGAGACTTGCTTTGTGTCCAAGTATGTGGTCAATTTTGGATAAATTTACATGTGCTGAAAAGAAGATATATTTTTTGTGTCTGAGTAGAATGTGTATAAATATGTTAGGTCCATTTGGTTTGTAACATCAGTTAACTCCAGTATTTCTCTGTGTAGTTTTTGTCTGGATGATCTGTCTATTGGTAGGAGTTGGGTATTGAAGTCTCCCACCATTAGTATGTGACAAACAATATGTGATTTAAGCTGTAGTAGTGTTTCTTTTGCAAAAGATGTTAAGAAATAAAATGTCATCTTGGTGGATTTTTCCTTTGATGAATATGTAGTGTCCTTCTCCAATTATTTTTATTAATTTTTATTTAAAGTCTATTTTATTAGATATTAAAATGTCTACATCAGCTTGCATCTTCGGTCTATTTGGTTGAATTATGTTTTTCCAACCTTTTCCCATAAGGTAATATCTATCCTTGATGTTGAGGTGCGTTTCTTTTATGCAACATAAGAAGGATCCTGTTTTCATATCCATTTTGTTAATCTGTGTCATTTTTGGTGAATTGAGACCATTAAGATTGAGAGATATCAATGACCAATGATTGTTAATTCCTGTTATTTTGATTTGATGTTGTTGGTAGTGATGGTAGTGGTGTGTGTGTGTGTGTGTGTGTGTGTGTGTGTGTGTGTGTGTATGTGTGTGTGTTCTTCCCTTCTTTTGGTTTTCCTGGTGTGAGAATATTTATTTCCTGTGTTTTCATGAGTGTAGTTAATCTCCTTGGGTTGGAATGTTCCTTTTAGCTGTTTCTGTACCCTGGATTTATAGATAGATATTGTTTAAATTTGGCCTTATCATGGAATATCTTATTTTCTCTATCTATGGTAATTGAAAGTTTTGCTGGGTATAGTAGTCTAAGCTGGCATCTATAGTCTCTTAGATTCTGCTGCACATCTATTTAGAACCTTCTGGCTTTTAAATACCTTCTGGGTATTTTTAAAGTCTCCATTGAAAAGTCAGGTGTAATTCTAATAGTTATGCCTTTATATGTTACTTGGTCTTTTTCATTTACTTCTTTTAATATTCTTTCTTTGTTCTGTATGTTTAGTGTTTTCATTATTATGTGGTGAAGTGACTTTCTTTTTCAGTCTAATCTATTTGATGTTCTGTAAGGTTTTTATACTGTTATAGGTATCTTCTTTTTTTCTTTTTGTTTTTTGTTTTTTGTTTTTTATGGTATTTTTATTTTATAATTAACTTAATTTCACATATCAGCCACAGATTCCCCATTCCTCCCTTCTCCCACCCCCAGCCCTCCTCCCCAATTCACCCCCCAACTCCCACCTCCTCCAAGGCAAGGCCTCCCCTGGGGAGTCAGTCCAGCCTGGCAGACTCAGCCAAGGCAGGTCCAGTCACCTCCTCCCTACACCAAGGCTAAGCAAAGTATCTCAGCATTGGCCCCAGGCTCCAAAAAGTCAGCCCTTGCACCAAGGACAGGTCCTGGCTCCACTGCCTGGGGGCCTCCCAAACCCCAGGGGAATAGGAAGAAGCAGAGTGCTAGAGAGATCTCCAGAAAACCACAAAGATACCTCCACTGTAGACTACTGGCAATGGTTGAGAGAGTGCATGAGCTGACCTGCTCTGGTGATCAGATGGCTGAACACCCTGGCTGTCACGATAAAACTCTCATCCAGTGTCTGATGGAAGCGGATGCAGAGATCCACACTGAGCCCCAGGTGGAGCTCCAGGAGTCCAATTGGTGAGAGAGAGGAGGGATTGTATGAGCTAGAGATGTTGAGACTGTGGTTGGAGGAAGCACAGGGACAAATAGCCAAACTAGTGAAAGTGCATGAACTGTGAACCAATGGCGGAGGAGCCCCCATGGAACTGGACCAGGCCCTCTGGATAAGTGAGAAGTAGATTAGGTATGTCCTTCTTTAGGTTAGGAAAATTTTCATCTATGATTTTGTTGAATATATTTTCTGGGCCTTTGAGCTGGTATTCTCCTTCCTCTATCCCTACTATTCTTAGGTTTGGTCTTTTCATAATGTCCCATTTTTCCTGGATGTTTTATGTCAGGAATTTTTTAGATTTAGTATTTTCTGTAACCAATGTATCCATTTCTTGTACTGAATCTTCATTGCCTGAGATTCTCTAACCCATCTCTCGTATTCTGTTGATGAAAGTTGCCTCTGTAGTTTCTGTTCACATTCCTAATTTTTTCATTTCCAGAATTTCCTCAGTTTGTGATTTCTTTATTACTTCTATTTCCATTTTCAAGTTTGGACAGTTTTATTTGTTTCCTTCAACTGTTTGCTTGTTTTTCTTGGCTTTCTTTAAGGTTTTTATTCATTGCTTCTTTAAGGACTTCTATCATCTTCATATTAGTAGGATTTAAGGTCTTTTACTTGTATTTCAGCTATGTTGGAATATTCAGGGCCTGCTGTGGTAGAAAAGCTAGGCCCTGTTGCAGAAGTATTGCCCTAGCTGTCACTGGTTGTGTTTTTATGCTGGCATCTAGGCATCTGAGTTTTGGGTGATTGTAGGTATAACTACTGATTTCTGGTTTTGTCTTTGCTGGGTGGGTATTTTGTTTCTTGGTATCTCTTTCCTTCTGGATTTTCAGAGTCTATCAGCTGTCTGTTGCCTCTTTTACTGGCCTGCTTGGCTGGTGTGTCCACACACAATGCTTGCTGATGTTGGAGGCTGGGGAAAGGGGATGCCAGAGGGAGATGGTCAGTTGTAGCACTAGGGGTGACCCTGTGGATTGGGTCTAGAGAGACTGAAAGAGTGTAGAACATTTACAGATAGCCTACCTGATCATCTGGCAGTCGTTGCCTGTGGCTGAACAGGGATGTCTACCAGATTGGGCCTTGGGACATAGCGACAAAGTCAGGGGAGCAAGGAGGGGATGGTCTGTGGGATCCATGGAGGCCTGGGCAGGGGAAAGGGGAAGATGCAGCTGATGCTGATGTTCTGCTGCAGAGTTAGGGTACCCCTGAGAATTGGATCTGGGAGATCAGAGTGGAGAAGGTCCATAGGCAGTCTACCTAGTCTTCTGGCACATCTAGATTTTATTCTTTTTTAAAAATTTTTTATAATTTTTTTGTTTTAAATTTTTTTCTTTCCTTTTACATACTAACCCCTGTTCCCCCTCCCTCCCATTTTCCCGCTACCCCCTACTCCCCATCCCACCCCCATTTCCTCCTCATAGAGGGTAAGGCCTCCCTTGGGTAGTCAACATAGGCTAGCATACCAAGTTGGAGCCAGAACAAGCCCCTCCCCCTGCATCAAGGCTGAGTAAAGCATTGCACCATAGGGAATGGGCTCTAAAAAGTCAGTTTGTATACCCTGGATAAGTCCTGGTCCCATTGCCAGGGGACCCACAAACACATCAAGCCATGCCACTTTCACCCACATTCAGAGGGCCTAGTTCAATCCGATGAAGGCTCTCCAGCTGTCAATCCAGAGCCCATGAGCTCCCACTAGCTTGGGTCAGCTATCTCTGTGGTTTTTCCCATCATGATTCTAACCACCCTTGCTCTTATAATCCTTCCTCCTTCTCTTTAACTGAACTCCAGGATCTTGGCCAAGTGCTTGGCTGTGGGTCTCTGCATCTGCTTCCATCAGTCACTGGATGTATGTTCTATGATGACAATTAGGGCAGACACCAATCTGAGTGTAGGGGAAGGCTAGTTCAAGCGCCCTCTCTACCATTGCTAGGAGTCTTAGCTGGGGACAATTTTGTGAGTTCCTGGGGTTTTCCCTGGCTCCAGATTTCTCCTCACCCCCTTAATGGTACACTCTGTCAAGATATCTCTTTCATTGCTCTCTCTCCCACAACTCCACTATCTTGAGTCCTCGTGTTTCCACCTTTCATTCCCTCCCCTTTATTCCCCCCTCCCAGTTTACCCAGGAGATCGTAACCCTTTCCCCTCCTTGGGGTGATCCATGTGTGTCCCTCTGTAATGCTCTTTACCTAGCTTCTCTGGGGTTGTGGATTATAGTCTGGTTATACTTTGCTTTGTGTCTAATATTCACTTATGAATGAGTACATACCGTGTTTGTCGTTCTGGGTATGGTTACCTCACTCGGGATGATTTTTTTCTAGTTCCATCCATTTGTATAAAAATTTCAATGATGACTTTGTTTTTTTACCATTGTGTAATACTCCATTGTATAAATGTACCACATTTTCTTTATCCATTCTTTAGTTAAAAGGCATCTAGGTTGTTTCCTGGTTCTGGCTATTACGAATAATGCTGCTATGAACATAGTTGAGCAAATGTCCTTGTGATGTGGTTGGGCATCTTTTGGGTATATGCCCAGGAGTAGTATTGCTGGGTCTTGAGGTAGGTTGATTCTCAGTTTTCTGATAGCCTTAAGATACTGCCTTACTGATTTCCAGAGTGGCTGTACAAGATTGCATTCCCACCAGCAGTGAAGAAGTGTTCCCCTTTCTCTATATCCTCTTCAACATAAGATGTCATCTGTGTTTTTGATAGGATTAAGGGTGTGTGCCACCACTTCTTGGCCTCTATGTCTAATCTAGTGGCTGGCTCTGTCCTCTGATCCCCAGTTTATTAGGGTACACATTATATCACTACAGGTAGCCTTAGCAATGATGAGTAGGAAATGAAAATATTGGTCCATTTTGAAATAAAAAAGAAGATACTTTGCATTTTGTCATATCAAAAGTATGGCTGTGGTTTAATGATTGAAGGTAAGTTTATTGAGGGCTGAAGAGATGGCTCAGCTGTTAAGAATGCTGACTGCTCTTGCAAGGAAGCAAGTTTAGGTCCCAGCACCCATGTTTGAAAGGTCACAATCATCTATGACGGAAGCTCCCAGGAATGTGAAACCCTCTTCTGGCCTGTATAGGTACCTGCATGCATGTGTATAAACATGTAGACATACACAAATAAAGATAGAATGTATGTATTAAAATATAAAATATTTTTCATGATTTATTATCAATAAATGTTTGATTTGCATGCCTAGTTTACAAAAATATATGTCTTGGGTCACATCAAAACTTCTAGGGTGAAAGGGGGTCACAAGTGGAAAACATTTAAGAAGCATCGAGTCGAGCAACTTGCTTTTTGTTCTGTGGCAGGCCTCATTCTATTGATTGAAAATAAGAACGGAGTGAAAGAGTTGACCCTCCTCTAAGGATTTAGCTGATATTAAAAACATACAACAGTGACCACAATAACAAGCACACAAGAGCACTCTGTGAATGTCAGGAGCAGTTACCGAATCAAGCAAACACATACATCAGCAGAGGAGGAGGACGAATCCTACGGACTTGTCTCTTTCATGTATACCCTATTTTGGGTTTGTATAAAACCACTCCTAAGGTTAAGCATCAGCAGCCCCGCATGAGAAAGGAATCATTTACAACGAAGTATTGGTTTAATTGAAAGCCATGTGGATAAGCAAGCCGGGAACAGAGAGATATACTCTTTTGTATTTCTAAAATTTCAAGACTTTGGCATATTAGTCACTGCCAACCACCAAATGAGATAATGAGGGTATCCACAACATATAAATAGTGCTAAGGGAGGGGGAGATGAAGCAACAGGTCACATGGTAACACCTGTGGTACCCAGAAGCTTTGAAGATGCAGAGACATGGCACCCCTTAGAAGGGATCTGAAGCAAAGGGAGAAAGCTTGACACTTTCATATGTTAATTGACTGAACTTTACCCAGCTCACCTCTGAGGCTTGTGGGAGTCTTGTCTTAAGGACAAGGAAGCCTTCCAATGCCTGGAAGTCCTGAAAAGCAAGTAGAAATAGGAACTTGTGTGTTCTGATCTCAGTTCCTGCTTAACACTATAGAGCTCCCTGTCTCCCCATTTTTTTCTCCACACACAACTGCACAGAACCTAGCAGAGAGTTTTTCAATGAAAGCTACACACAAGTGGTCCTATTCATACATAAATGCATTGAAAAGAGATCTCCATTAGAGAAAATGTCAGGTCTCACATTGAAAGTCACCAAATGCTTTTATGTAGAACTGGTTAGAGTACAATATAAGAAAAATAAAGAACCAAAATGATCACAATGAATGTAGAAGCCTATGTTGCCTCTAAATAAACATCAAGTAAAGAGTAAATGCTATGCACAAAATAAGATCTATTGTGAGGGAAAAATCAATATGGTCAGAGTGTACAAAAGCATTAAATGTAATGGTTTTCATTTTATGTATAAATTCTCTTTCCCAAACTAGAAAAGAACACTATTGGAAGCCAGCCCATTGCTGTCTTTACTATGTTGTAGTTATCTCTCTTACTTTGCAGCTGTTACTCTGGGACCTTCCTCATTTTGGGCCATGCAGATCTAGAAGAAAATCAGTGACATCTCATGCTTCCAAATATCTGGCTTGACCTTTTTGTGGTGAGCTGATATTTTTTTTTAAAAAAATCATTTATAATAACTCTTGATTTCATTGTTATGATCTAGGCATTGATGATGCATAGAGGGGTAAGATAGATATCTGCTTCTATGAAGATTATACTTCATAATATATGAACCATTAAGATACAAATAAATCATTGAAATTATTTCATAAAGTAATAATGTTATAAATGGCAAAGATAAAATAATGTGTTAAATCTGTATTGTATGGCTAGAGAGTGGCCACACATGTGTACAATGTGTGTTAGCTGAGCATGGAGAAGTTTCCAGAAGAACTGAGCTCTCCAGATCTGAATAATGAGAAACCAACCAGGGGGAAAGTTGTAGGAGAAAATTGTAGACAGGTTAGACTCTGATTGAAATGCTGTGGGTCAGAAAGAAAATGCAGAGAATACATTATTGAAACCAAAAGGCCTATGAGCTGGAACCTAAAGAAACATTAAGAGTGTTAAAAACTTAGATGAGTAATAAAAGAAAGGGTCAGGACAAAGAGCACTGTGTTAACTTAGAAAATCAGATTACGTTTTATCCAGAGTGCATGTGTGAGCCATTGAGGGGTATTACATAGTCTGGAACATAATTTGCTTCGATTCTATGATAGTTTACTTGGACTTTAGTGTGCAGAATGGAGAAATCAATAAACGGCTGCCTTAGTAACTGTTTCATTTAAAGTAATGTGCAGTTCCATTGGCAATTTCAAATTCAACATTCACGCATTCAACAAATAATTGTTGATCTCTCCATGCTGTGAATTGAAGATGCTGTGGCATAGAAGGTGTTGTCTTTGTTATCAAGGACGTTATTGTCTAACAAGAAGTACAACTACTGAGCAAACATGTACAACCTTGGCATGAAGCTCATGCCTGCAATATCAAAACTATGGAGGCCTAAGCAGGAGGATCATAGGCTGAGGCCAACCTACGCAGAACCCTGGTTTTGACTCTGTTCAGATAAAGTGCAGATGCAACTCATTTCCCAGCAGGTTTGAATTTAACTTGGACAAGAAAAAAAATGGAGTCCATGACTTCCCAGATGAATGAAATTCAGCTTTGCCAGCAAATCTGCTAATTAGCAAAACATTTTATATTCTTCAGACAGTCTTCAGTTGCAACAGATGAAAGACTGAATCAAACAAGCATAGAAAAAAGACACATAAGGGGGATTTTCACACTTCATGTAGCTCAAGACTCGAGATCTGAGCAGGGTAGTGAGCCTTGGCCCTCACTAGCTTAAGGACATAACAGGAAATGCAGCCAATCCACAGAACCAGGACAGCTAAGGTTACATTTTGCTGTTTTTGAGTGGAAGATGGGAGGAACTATATCTCCAAGCCCCAATATGTATTAATAAATTCCACCTAGATCCTTTGGTGACCTTTGAAATGTTTATAGATCCAATAGATTCTTAAGTTCTCACTGTGAAATCACAGATGGAAGGTAAAAGCAGCTGAATAGTTTTGGTTGTTGCCTACTATAAGGAAGACTGGATTTTTAACCTTATCCCAAATACCAAGGACTTCATGGAAAGTGCCCCTTTTCTTCTTTTTAAAGATATTTATTTGCCTTTACTTTATGTGTATGGGTGTCTTGCCTGCATGTATGTCTGTGCACCGTGTGTGTACAGTGCCTGTGGGAGTCAGGAAAGGATATTGGATCCTCTGGAACTTGAATTACAGATGGTTGTAAACCACCCTACAGGTGCTGGAAACTGAACCTGCATCCTCTGGAGGAAGAACCAGTGCTCTTGACCAGTAAACTCTCTCTTGAACCCAGAAATATACTTCTAAGGAGAGAATGAAAAGAAAGCATAACGGGGACAAGGAAACAACAACCAAATGAAAATTCAAAACAATAAAGTGTATTTGAAATGACACATATGCAGGAGAGACTGGACCTCAGATCGACCAATAGAAACATCAATGACACAATTTTAAATAATTAACCAATAATACAAAAATATTAAATGCAGTTATATAGGCTGGATTGAAACCAAGGGAATAACACACAGGAACTTGCATCTAGAAGAAGAGAGAACAGAGAATATTGTAAACGTCTGGAGTTTTGTCTTCTATTAATTTCTTTTTTTTTCTTTTTTTGGTTTTTCGAGACAGGGTTTCTCTGTGTAGTTTTGGTGCCTTTCCTGGATCTTGCTCTGTAGACCAGGCTGGCCTCGAATTCACAAAAATCCGCCTGGCTTGGCTTCCTGAGTGCTGAGATTAAAGGTGTGCGCCATCACCACCCAGCCTTCTATTAATTTCTTTAAGGTGCATAAGACTGGTCAAAGAAAAATGATAGTGTCTATTATAGATATTATTATATGACTATGTAGCATATTGAATAACAACAGTGCAAAGGCCAGAAATTGACAAACCATAGTGGTGTCATTTTTTTTATTTTACTGACTCTAATGCAAATTAAGCTGAAAATAGGGAAATAAGTTGAGGAGAATAAATTATACATTTTAGCATAGTCACCAAAATAATGTTAATAGATGTATCAAAGAAGACAAGAGGATTTAAAAGAAAAATATATGTTAATTCTCATAGAGAAAGGAAAGAGGAAAATCAGAAAATTTAAAGGCATGAACTGCTTTGTTTTCATATTATAAAACAGTAATTAAATTTAACCATAGATTTGTTAAATTTTAACAGACTAAAACCAACTGAAAGGCAAGGGTCACTCAATTTGTTTTAATAAAATTTCTCATTATATATTGTCTATTAAATATTTGATTATAACATAATGAGGTCAAAACTAAGAGGTCAGAAAAAGAAACATTTAGTAAATAGTTGGTAGAAAGCTGAGGCTAGATTAACAGCTTTCTACCAACTATTTACTAAATAAATAAATGGACTTAGAGAAAAGAAGCATCATGGGGATCAAAAAGTAGTATTTCATATGATCAATAAGCAATTCATCAAAACAATAAAGCAACAATAAAATGTATATGAATCCAATAGCACTACCTTAAATTATAGGAGCAAAAAAGTGTATAAAGCCAAGAAAAGAAAAATGTTCACTCACAGTTGGAGAGTTGGTCTGAGCTACTTCACACAACTGTCGAAGGTATATTCTTTCCAAATGAAATTGGTCTCTTCACCAATAGTGTCCAAATGCTAGAGTAAAAACGAGTTTTAGTTCATTTCACAATATTAAATCTGACAAAGTATATCTCTGACCAAATGAAAGGAACTTAGAAATCAATAAAAAAAACATATGTACAAATCCCCAATGTTTGTAAATGAAATAAATGACATTTCCAAAAATTCTATAGCTTAAAGGTATAAGAAATAACATTGGAAAGTGGCTCCATCTGTAAGATTAAGGGATATGTAGAACACTGAGGGAGGTGATCAAGGACAAATAAAAATATGAGGGACACTCATATGCACATTCTAAAATATTCCATCCATAAGATATTCTTGCAAAAACCGATCATTTTATCAGGGAAATTCACAGTGAAAGACATTTTACACAGCGGTTAGCAACTATTCAAAAATGTTAAGATCGCAAAATAAATGTTTATAAATTTTAGTTCAGAGTAACAGAATGAAAAATAAAGCAACAAAAAATGAAAAACAATTGAAAAACTGAAAAGCATGGGATAGCTGATCATGTGCCAATGTCAACCCCAGTTTTGGTGCTTGTAGCTTGGACATGACAATAAAATTGGGAAAAGTTGGAGGGAAGACACTCTCTATACTCTGATTTTTTTTAAATATTTTTAATGTTTGAATATGATATTTTTGTTCTTTCAAAATTTCAAACCTACATGAAATATATTTTGATATGTTAACCCACTCGTCCAACCTCTATCCCTATGTGGACATGACAAGATCATTTCACGCATGCACTCACATCATCTGCATTTGCGCACATAAGACTTGCACAAGATTACGGCTGTCAACACTCAGCATGGCAAGTGGAGGTGCTCAAAATCTCCAAGCCTAGCTGAGGAGCTATTGATAGTTGATAGCTTCTGGGGAAAAGAGTCAGTTTCTTTTGAGGGCATTATCCTTAGGAGATGACCATACTCCAGTACATGACTTCAAACCCATGAGTATATGGGCAACATAAACTGGAACCAGTGGTTTTTTTTTTGTTTGTTTTTTTTTTTTTTAAGGAACAAACAAAGCTTCCCTTAACCTGAAAATTGGTTCAACATAAAAGTCAAAAAAATTTAAGTACATTTAAAGCTGTGTTTTGAGCAAATTTGTAGCACAGTTTAATACATACCTCTTAAAGTTTTAATCAAGTCAAAACAAAGTAAAGAGAAACAAAAAGAAGACAGAAAAATGAAAGACAGAAAATGTGAAACAGATATACAGACTTAACAGAGAATTCCTTTCTGAATTCTATTTTTATATATTCATGAAATTAGACATAAAGGATTTGGGGGGTAACTAATGAATTCTGTTCATTTTGTCCCAGCTTCCACTCTTAGTGTAAGCTGATGGTTACAGTCCTTGATGCAGACACAAGTATGCACTTCCCTAATTCATCAGTGCAGTAGATCAAAATCTCTGTCTTATGCACCTACATCCACGGGACCCTGTCTCTGTACAACTACTCATACAACCAGCTTGCCTGCCCCACTAGCCCTCAAGTCTTGAAAGGACTGAATACATTGTATTCCTTACTGTGACTACATACTGGCTGCTCATCTCACTGACCCATGCTCCTGAACCTAACTATTTCCTGGTTATTTAAGGCTGTGGTCCCTGGTAGAGAGTCACTGGAAGAGGAATTATTTTGATCACAATGAACTGGACATGTCTCCAATGCCACAAGGGTATCCACCACTATAAACAAAGTTCCTGTAAAGGGACACCTGATCATGTATCAGATGTCTGTGTTGGGCCATTGAAAGGGTAAAGAAATGTCCCAAGAGAGGCACGTACTGAAATGTCCAAAACCAAATCTCCTGGGGCTCCTTGAGGGCAGGGTTAGATCTAGGGCATCAAAGCAAACTAGCAAGAATAGTGGTGAGAGTGTTAATAGTACATGGATTAAATCACTTTTACCTGGAAATGTACTGGGACAAATTTAAAGTAAATTCAGAGCTTGAAGCTTTTGAACTGTGCAAGTAATATCAATGTGTTCTTTTGAGCTTCTTCAAGGAAGGCTCCTTCTTAAACACCTCAAGGTGTTTTGGATACCACTTAGCACCAAAGCAGCATCCACTATGGTCTCCAGGACCAAGATGAGATGCTTGTTTCCAAATCAAAGTTTACACTGTAAGCATTGCTGCATGTCCTAGAAGATAGCCTCCTATTGGTACCTCTGTCTTCAGTTTCCACAGAAGGATGCTGAAAAACTGAAATTCAAACTCACCAGTTTCAGTGAATTCATGGATCAAAAAATATTGCAGCGGTCTGCCTTGCAGTTTGGATTCTAACCGCAAAGCAAAACAAACATATTTTGTAAAGAGCCAGAGAGTGAGTATTTTAGACTTCATTGATGATTGATGAAGCCCCATGACAGCTCCTCAACCCTGACTTTGCACCACAGGAGCAGCCGTGGGCAACAAGCAAAAAAATGAGCAATTGTCGTTAAGCTTCACACTTGTGGAGATTGAAATGGGAATTTCATGTCATTTTCGTGAGATACACTTTCCCCAAATGTTTAATATAATAAAAAAAAAAAAAAACTTTCCTAATACAGGAACCACACAAAACAGGCAGCCAATCAGATTTATCTCACAGACTGCAAATTGTTATCCACTGGCTTAAAAGTTTGTACAGATATTTTTGTCAGTTTTCACTAGTATATTTTATGCATACATAAATGAGCTATATATGCATATTTATATACACACGCATATACAAACACACACATGAAACAGTGATCAGATATCTAGCAACTATATTAACAGGGGTAAAGCAATTCAGCAAAACTGACATTTGGAAATTTAGATTCCATTGATCTTCCTATTGCCACAGTACTTTAAAATTTAAATCCTTGTTAACAGTCACTTTCCCTATAAAGTTCAAGTTGAAGAGTTTGTTGACCAATTTCACAAAATAAGAACTAAATAGGTATTTATATGAGCTCAGCATGGATCTGTAAATTGAAAATTATCTGTTTTATCTGAATATAACCAGAAATAAAGTGGTCAATAGTATAGATAAAAATCATAAATCCTAATATAACATTTAAAACTGATAATCAGGCTGAGGAGATGGCTCCAGTCAATAAACTGCTTTCCTTGCAAGAACAAGGACATGAATTCAATCCCCAAATTCCATGAAAAAATAAAGCCAGGCATGTGACTACGAGGAAGAAATAAGATACCTGAGGTTCAGTGGTCAGACAGGCTACTCAGTGAGTTTCAGAATGATGCCCAGAGATGTCCCCTCAGCCCTTCATGCACATTCACATATAGAATACAAACCCAAACACACTTGTGTGCCCAGATACATATGCATACTCATGTGTATATATGTACATATATGCATGTGCACACACATATACATACACACACATGCACTCACATATACATGTATGTATATACATATGTGTGTATGTGTGTGTGTGTTTGTATGTTTATTCATTTTTAGGTGTATATATAGTTGTATGTGTATATAGATGTACCAAACTTTCTTACCCAGTCATGTATCGATGGTCACTTTGGCTGATTATATAACTGAGCTATTGTGAATAGAGCTGCAATAAACAAGCATGCATATGCAGGTGTCTCATAGGATGTAGCTTAGATTCCTTTGGGTATATCCTCAGGAGTGGTGTCATAGTTATGGTTCCAATTGCTGTGATGAAACACCATGGCTAAAAGCAACTTGGGGAAGCTTACAACCCTCAACCTTCAGGTCACACTCCATCTCTGAAGGAAGTCAGGGTAGGAACTCACAGCAGGGACCTGAAGGCAGGAATTGAACAGAGGCCATACCTACTGCCTTGCTCAGTGTGACTTATTCAGCCTTCTTTCTTATGTCATCCAGTACCATCTGCCCAGGGGTATCACCACCCACCACGGGCTGAGCCCTCATACATCAGTCATCAATCAAGAAAATATCCCGTAAATTTTCTCACAGGCCAATATAGTAGGGAAATTTCCTTTCCTTTCCTCTTCCCAAATGACTCTAGCTTCTGTCAACTTGACAAACAAAAAGTAAACAAAAACTTATCCAGTACAAGTGGTACAACTGCATCATATACTAATTCTATTTTTACTTTTAAATAGAAATCCCATACTGGTTTCCATATTGAATTAATTAACATCCCTGTAAAAAGTATGTAAAGTTTCTTTCTCCCCGACATCCCAGCATTGTTATTTCTTAATGACAGCCATTCTGTAGGGTAAGATAGAATCTCAATGTAGTTTTGATTTGCAATTCTTTGTTGTTCAAGTTATTGAAAAAATTTTAATAGCTTTAATAAAGTCATTCATAATCCATCTTTTGAGAACTGTTATTTTATTTGACCCCCTATTTATTGGACTTTGAGGGATTTTGTCAAGGTCTTTGTACATTATAGATATTAATCCCCTGTCAGATATCTAGTTTCCAGAGATGTTTATACCAATATTACAGGGAACTCTTAATTCTCCTGCCCATTTCCTTTGCTTTCCAGAGGTGTTTTTAAATTATTGTTACATTTATTTACTTGTCTATGTAATTTTGTGCACGTCATGGCACATTTGTGGAGATTGAAGGACAACTTGTGGGAACTGGTTCTCTTCTCCCACCACATTCCAGGCATCAAACTTAAGTCATCGGAGTTCAGGAAGTGTCTTTTCACCTTAGGCATTGCTCTCACCATGGCATTTGGTTTTATTATTTGTTGCTTGTTTTTTGTTCTTGTTTTGCTGCTATACTCTATGATATTGGAGTTCTCTTCAGAAAAACCTTTGCTGGGACCTGATTCTTGAAGTATTTTGCCTGTTTTCCTGTCTAAATTTCAAAGCTCCTGGTTGTACATAGATGTATTTCATTCACGAGTTGAATTTTTTTTTTGCAATACAATTCAGTTCTACATATCAGCCACGGATTCCCTTGTTCTCCCCCCTCCCACCCCCCATTCCCACCTCCTCCAGGGCAAAGCCTCCCCCGAGGACTGAGATCAACCTGGTAGACTCAGTCCAGGCAGGTCCGAATTTTATACAAGGGGAGAGGAAAGGATCCAGTTTCATTCTTATTTACATAAATATCCAGTTTTTCCAGCAACATTTGTTGAAGAGAGAGCCTTTTCTCCTTAGTATGTGTTGGCAACTTTGTCAGAGGTCAAGGGATTGTATCTAAGTGTGCTCATTAACAGTTTTCTGTTCCATTCTGTCAATTTACCATTGGCATGCTGGTTGTTCCACCACTGTGTGGTTGTTCCTATGGCTCTGTAGTATATATTGAAATTTGGCATTGTGATACCTCTAGCATTGTTTTTCTTTTGCTCGGGATTACACTTTCTTTTGGCCTTCTGTATGAATTTATTCTTGTTTTCTCTATTTCTGTAATGAACATCACTGGAATTTTGATGAGGGCTACATTGAATCTATAAATTGCTTTTGGTAAATAACCATTTTTATAAAATTAATTCTACCAATCTGTAGATCATAGGAGATCTTCCTCTCTTTCAGTATCTTCTTCAGTATCTTTTCTTCTTGTTTTAAAGTTCTTATTGCAGAAGCCTTTCATCTCTGTAGTTAGGTTGACTCTTGGGCATTTTTGAGGCTCTTGTAAATGAGACTGTTTTCCTGGTTTCATTTTCAGCGTGTTTGTCCTGGAATAGAGTATAAGAAACTTACTCATTTTTGTATATGATGCTTCATTGAAAGTGTTTATCACATCAAAGAGCTTTGTGGTATAATGTTTAGCTTCTCTTAAATACATGATTATACCATCTGCAAATAAGAATCATTTCACTCTATTATTTTATTTTAGTTTTTCTTTGGTTTTTAAAAATAGTTTAAATTTTATTTTTATGCATGGGTTTTGTTTTGATCAAATTTATCCCTTACTTTCCAACTCTCCCCAGGTCCCTTCCCCCATTCTCTCCCAGTCATTTGTAGGTATATATACCTGGATCCAGTTCTTGTGGCCTGCATGCGCATGAGTACAGGGCCACTCATATGACTATTTTACATCTTTAATTTGTCTATCTTAACAAACCAAGTAAGTATTAAAAGCTGTAGAATATTATTTTAAGATGTGTTACATTTTTTTATGTTGTGGAGCATTTGTTTAATGATGCAAAGATGTGTTGCATTCCTTTATGCTGCAGTTGTTTAACTCTGTGAAGCTGTATTACTGTGCCTGTCTAAAATATCTGATGGTCTAATAAAGAGCTGAACAGCCAATAGAAAAGCAAGAGAAAGTATAGGCAGGACTGGCAGGCAGAGAGAATAAAAAGAAGGAGAAATCAGGGAGGAAAAGGAGAAATAACAGGAGAATAAGGAAAGGAGGATGCTAGAGGCCAGTCACACAGCCACACAGCCAGCCATGGAGTAAGAGTAAAAGTAAGTTATACAGAAGTAAGAAAAGGAAAAAGCCAAGACACAAAAGGTAGATGGGTTAGTTTAAGAAAAGCTGGCTAGAAACAAGCCAAGCTAAAGCCAGGCATTTATAAGTAAGAATAAGCCTCCATGTGTGATTTATATGGGAATTGGTTGGTGGTACCCCAAAAAAGCCAAAAGAATAAAAAGAGCAAAAACTACCAACAACATTTCGGTATACCCTACCAATAACAAAAAGCAAAATGTATAACTAAAACAGTGTCTCATGAAATTCATAACATATGTAAATATAACAACTCTATAATGACCTGAGGCTTGGATGAGTGTTGGCAAATTTATATATTTTAAGAGAAACCAAATGATCTCCAAAATCACTGGAAAATGTTAAAGATGTATATTTTTCCCCATTGCAAGTTTTGGTGTTTGTTGTTGGTGGTGTTGTTTTAGAGAAGATTCAGTAAAATGTTTGCCATGAAAATATGAAGATTCTAGTTCAAATCCCTAGCACTCACATAAAAGCCACACATGAAGATGCACATCTGCTATTGCAGTACTAGGTGTGCAGAGACAGGAAAATCCTGAAGGTTTATAACCAGCATGTGTAGCCAAAATGTTAAGCTCCAGATGCAAAGAAAAACACTGTCTCAAAAAATAAGATGAGGTGCCATGAAGAAAGATAACAGACATTTACCTCTGCCCTTCACAGGCAAATGCACAGTGCACACATGTTCATACCACCCCTCTCCTCCACATACCAAGTATAATGAAGTACCAAAAAATCATATGACAGTGGCCAATTCATTACACAATTTGGACCAATGAATGACTGGTGAGGAAAGGCTCAGACTGTACCTAACAGTTCGCTCTGGCAGCTGCAAGAGTGACATTTGATTACCCCTTCAAGGAGCTTGCCATTCTCATGAAAAGAGGACAGGAAGTCACTTTTCACTTCCACTTCAAGTACTCTTTCTTCTGAAGCTTCCCCACCCACTGAACTGGAGCTGCGATCTTTCTGAGCAGCACTCGCTGACCAGCATGAGTGATGAAGATACCAGAGCCGGGACAATTTGAACAAAGGGCCTCTCAGATGCGTAATACTTGGTCCTCCATTGGGTTGGCTAAGACTTTTTGTATCCTCAACAAAGCTGAAGTCATTGCCTGCCCAGCTTGGCTGATCTTCCTTTGATTTTTCATACTCTTATTAGTTACTCTTCTCATTTCTATGACAGATTATCTGACAAAATGCAACCTAATGGAGGGAAGATTTATTTTGACATATGGTTTCAGACCCTAGTTATTGTGCCCTGTTATTCTGGCCCTGTAGTGAAACAGAACATCAAGGATAAAGGATGTGAAAGCTGAGATATCCACCTCATGACAACTGGGAAACTGATGATGAACACTGATGATCCCTCAGCTTCCTCCTTTTCATGTTTATATTCAGTGTGGGAACCCAGCCCATGGGACAGCACCACCTCCATTCAGAGTAGATCTTCATTCTCAAAGATTTCTGAAAACATCACCGTAAGTCCCCAAAACACATTTACTAGATGGCTGTAAATCAGGGCAACTTGAGAATGAAGGTTAAGCATTACACACTTAATATAACTCTTTTTTTTTTTTTTTTTTTTTTTTTTTTTTTTTTTTTTTGCAATACAATTCAGTTCTACATATCAGCCACGGATTCCCTTGTTCTCCCCCCTCCCACCCCCCATTCCCACCTCCTCCAGGGCAAAGCCTCCCCCGAGGACTGAGATCAACCTGGTAGACTCAGTCCAGGCAGGTCCAGTCCCCTCCTCCCAGGCCGAGCCAAGCGACTCTGCATAGGCCCCAGGTTTCAAACAGCCAACTCATACAATGAGCACAGGACCCGGTCCCACTGCCTGGATGCCTCCCAAACAGATCAAGCCAATCAACTGTCTCACCCATTCAGAGGGCCTGATTCAGTTGGGGATCCCTCAGCCATTGGTTCATAGTTCATGTGTTTCCAATCGTTTGGCTATTTGTCCCTGTGCTTTATCTAACCTTGGTCTCAACAATTCTTGCTCATATAAAACCCTCCTGTTTCTCGCTAATTGGACTCCCAGAGATCCACCCAGGGCCTAGCCATGGATCTCTGCATCCAGATCCCTCAGCCGTTGGATGGGGTTTCTAGCATGATAATTAGGGTGTTTGGCCATCCCATCACCACAGTAGGTCAGTTCGAGCTGTATCTCGACCATTGCCAGCAGTCTGTTGTGGGGGTATCTTTGTGGATTTCTGTGGGCCTCTCTAGCACTTTACTTCTTCCTATTCTCATGTGGTCTTTGTTTACCATGGTCTCCTATTCCTTGTTCTCCCTCTCTGTTGTTGATCCAGCTGGGATCTCCCGCTCCCCCAAGCTCTCTTTCCCTTGACCCTTGCCCTTCATTACCCCCACTCATGTCCAGGCTGTTCATGTAGATCTTGTACTCAAAATTTCATCTAAGTTAAGCTTGTTTTCCAGAGGATCCAACCAATTCAGTTCATCCCTAAGCTGGGACCTTGACTACATTTTTTAACAAATCCTCAAGAATATCTTCAATTTTTTTGAAGCAGGACAAAGAATGGGGCCTTATTTCTGCCTGAAAGTTGTGACAAGGGATATTTTGCCACAGTCTTAATGCACATACCCTTCATCCAAGAAGCACATGATAGTGCCTGAGAAGTCTAGTGGTCTGCCTGGTATAACTGTCAGCATAAATGGCACTTCTTCTAGCCTAGTTTCCTTTATCCACTAGAGATAAGAGCTCAGTATTAAGCAATAATAAAAATTCACAACAGGTATTTGCTCAAATAGACTTGGCAGTTGGAATGCATCCAAGGTAGTTATATTTATTGTCACAACACATCATTCATGGCAAAGAAGGGATTTTTATGCTTTTTATTTCATTCCCGTACTTTAAAAAAGTCTGTAACCATTATTGCAAGGGTAGAAGTGATGTGAATAGAAATGTGAGATGGAGCCAATTCTCTTAGGTGATACAAGCCCCGAGAGAATATTGGAATCAAGAAGAAGCTTTCTCAACAACAAAGAAAAGGATAATTGTGGGAATAGAAACAGATAAAAAGCATTTTTTCACCCTTTCAAAGGGATAATATTAAGCTAAAACAAAGCCAGATATGCCATGCATTTAACAATTTACTAATGAGAAAGTTGAAACATAGAGGACAGAGAAAAGTTTCTTTGGATAAAAGAAGAAACACAGGTAGCCCTGAATATTATCTGTGATGATGGCTGGCCCTTAATGTCAACATCTATATAAAGGGTACATCACACAGTAGGAACACTGATCAAGTGAAATGTGAGAAAAATCTGAAACAATCCACCTTTGTAAAAAATTTCAGAAAACTCCCAGGTGGCTACACGATTCTTATTAGCAACAAATTGATTATCTGCAGCCTAACAAATAAATTAGTGTTGAGGTGGTCATGATCAGTGGAGCCTGAAACAAACTGATAGGAACCTAAACAGTTACATAAGCCACCTAAGAAGGAGAGCTGAAGCTATGCTTGCAGAAGCAAATGACTTTCCTATACAGAGGACATCCGTGTAAGCATTCCCCCTTGGAAAAGAAAAGAAACAGTGGTGGGATACAAAAGAGCAAGATACACTAAGACAGTGTCAAAAGAATAAGATAAGCCACATACTAGGGTAAAATACTTCCAAAGACACATCTGATAAAGAGTCATAAAAAATGTTATCCAAAATAGCCAAATGGTGCTTTAAACTCAGCAGCAGAAAAACAACCAACCTAACTTTAAAATGTGACAAACAGTGTAAAAGACACACACCATAGAAAACATAGATGGCAAATAGGCATTTGAAAAGATTCTCAACATCTCATCGTGAAGGAAATGCAAACCAGAGCAACAATGAGATGGCAGCACACACATGTTCAATGTCCCAGTTCCCATACCCAACACCAAATGCTGACAAGGATATGGGACTGTCATTCGTGACTGGTGGGTGGGAATGTATCGTTGAGCTGCTTCCTTGAGAAGAAAGTTGTCAGCTTTCTAGAAAACCAAACGTACACTTACCAAATGATTTAGGGATCATGCTCATTAGTGCTCATTAGTGTTTATCCACAGACTTGGAAATTGCACATGGATCTTCTACCAGCTTTATTGACTGACAAAACGTGGAGGGAACCAAGATACTCCTCAATGATAAAGCAGGCAGATCATCATTAGTTCAAAGGCCACATAGGATGCAGAGTGGAGACCTTATATCAAAATAAAAAATAGCTTTGAACCAGAAAGTAAAGCTATTTTCTCTTCAACTCACAGCAACCTTAGGCTTACTTCCACTGTGCTTAAGAGGCTTCATCCAGCAACTGAGGGAAAAAATGCAGAGACCCACAGCCAAACACCAGGCAGAGCTTGTGGAATCCTGTAGAAGAGGGTGAGGAAAGACTGGAGAACCAGAAGGGTAGAGTACACCATGAGAACATGGCCCACAGAATCAACTAACCTGGGATAAGAGGGGCTCACAGAGATTGAACCAACAATCAGGGAGCCTGTATGGGTCTGATCTAGGTCCTCTGCATATATGCTATGGTTGTGTAGCTTGGTGTTCCTGTAGGACTTCTAACAATGGGAGTGGGGGCTATATAACATGAATTGCTAAATGGTCTTATTAATAAAAAACAACCCAGAGCCAGATATTGGGGTAAAAGCTGAAAGATCAGAGAAATATAACAAGCCAGCCATGTTCTTACCTCTATGAAATCCTCAGCTCCAAGAGTGTGAGTTCCTATTTCCTCATGCCTTACATACCTTTCTGTGTCCTGCCATATTACTTCCTGGGATTAAAGGTGTGTGCCACCACACCTGGCTCTGTTCTCAGTGTGGCCTTGAACTCACAGAGATCCAGATGGACCTCTGCCTCCCGAGTGGCAGGATAAAGGGTGTGTGTGCCACCACTGCCTGACCTCTATGTCTAATTTGGTGGCTGGCTCTGTCCTCTGATCCCTGGGTAAGTTTATTAGGGTACACAATATATCACCACAGGGCTATCTCTGGCTCTTTTGCCTTCTGTGATCTGGATGTAATATATGAAAGAAGAATAAATAAAAAAAGAACAAAGAGTGGAAGAAAAGTAGGTGAAACAGCAAATATGCAAAAACAATGAATTCACTGCTGTGGATGATTGATTGATAAATAAAGTGCTGATTGGCCAGTAGCCAGGAAGTATAGGTGGGACAAGGAGAGAGGAGAATTCTGGGAAGTGGAAGGCTGAGGCAGAGAGATGCTACCAGCCACCACGATGAGAAGCATGATGTAAAATACCGGTGAGCCACGAACCGTGTGGCAAGGTATAGATTTATAGAAATGGGTTAATTTAAGATATAAGAACTAGGTAGCAAGAAGCCTGCCACGGCCATACAGTTTATAAGCAATATAAGTCTCTGTGTGTTTGCTTGAGTCTGAGCAGCTGTGGGACTGGAGGGTGAGAGAGATTTGTCCTGAATGGGCACATGGGCCAGGCAGGACCAGGAAAACTTCAGCTACAATTCACCTTTATACAAAGTCCACTTTATGCCTAGCAGAGTCGGGACTACACATTGCTATCTTTAGGAAACCATTGCAACTGTGTGTTTAAAATGCAGTAACAGCCAAGTTATAGGTGAAGAAACTAAGCCTCAGAGAGAGTCAAAGAAATATCCTAGGCCATGCAAACACATGAGAGCAGAGTGGAAGTATATATGGCAGTCCTAGGATAGGAAAATCAATGGAAGGGAAGAGGGGCAGAAGAGGGCACTTCAGCATACTGCACGTATTGATCCAGCCAACTGATGCAGAAGTTTAATTTGATAAGTTAATCGGGCAGGTGAAATTCTATAGATGAGGAAAATGGAGGCTCAGAAGGGCCACAAAGAACATACACAGAAGAGCTGGGAGTAGAGGCAGGCATCCTGGCTTCTGCCTGCCTTCCTTCCTGCCTGCCTTCCTTCTTTCCTCCCTTCCTTCCTTCCTCCCTCCCTCCCTCCCTTCCTTCCTTCCTTCCTTTCTTCCTTCCTTCCTTCTTTCCTTCCTACCTATGATCCATTCTCAACTGAATGAAAGGCAGGGGTGAGCTGAGGTCTGCAACTATCCTAAAATGAAATTGTCATGTATTTCTACTAAAAGAGTTTTTGGTAACATCTACTCTCAGAATGTACCCTCAGCCATGGTAAAGTGCAAATTGTCCTAAGGCATTAAAAAAAAAAAAAAAAAAAAAAAAAAAAAACAAAACAAAAAAAAAAAAAAAAAAAAAAAAAAAACCAAGTATTTCAGATGACAGTATCCCCAGTACCTATCACAGCTCTGGCATTGGGTAACACTCAAAACACACTTACTGAATAAATTAATGGATGAGATAGAAGAGTCATATCCTCAAATCTTTAATTAGAAGAGATCTCATACTCCAGCGGACAAAGTTCCACTTGGGGTCTTTTATGTATTCTGATGTAAACTCTGCTTTTGCTCATGGACACTTCTTGAATACACTTTAGTTATGGTTCTCAGACTTTACTTAGGGCAGTGGTTCTCAACCTGTGTGTTGAGACCCCTTTGGTGGGATCACATATCAGATACTCTGCATATCAGATATTTATATTATGATTCATAACAGTGGCAAAAATACAGTTATGAAGAAGCAACAAAGCAACTTTACATTTGGGGGACACCACAACATGAGGAACTGTATCAAAGGGTCACAGCATTAGGAACGTTGAGAACCACAGACTTAGGGTCTCTGTGTAGTATGTTTTATCCTCTGGAAAGGTAGCTTCTGGATTTGTAATGCCCCCTCAATGTCCTGTCTTTCCTCTCAGGAAGAAATAGAATTCCTTATCAAGAACTGTCCCATTAGCCTTCAGAACGACCCGCCCCATAGTGGCAGTCGCACTGCGTACAAGGAACCATGATTTCAAGGCAGGTGGATGCCTTTGACCTCCTGCCAGGTTAGATGATGAAGAAGAAGAATTTGCCTTTCAGAGTTTAATTACACCAGAGTGAAGTTATTAGCTTTCTTCAGCAACCACATTAAAATGAGTTTAGTGCAGCTCCTAAGGCTAGAAGAACATAGCATGGAATACCAAATAAAACCTAACAAATAGTAGGAAAAAAACACATTTTTTTTTTCTCATCAGAAAAAAAAAAGTCAGAGAATCTAAGCCCTGTGGCAGAACAAACACGCTTGTTCCTTTAGCTTGCCAGATGGGGATCTGAGGTCCCAGAGGGCAGGATGGAGACACAGGGTGCTGCCTCATCCTAATGAGGTTTGCCCTAGAATTGAAGGAGACAGATGGACCTGCAGCTTGGAAGCCCACAGCAATCTCCCTGGGAGCTGGCAAGCAAGGAGCGAATTCCCGCCTTTGGTCACTGCTCCTTACTCTGCCCTCTCACACTCCCAGCACTACCTCCCTGTCATCTTGTTTGGGGAGCGTTTCTGTTGCTTTAAGCCACAGTGAATTCTCTGCACATTTCCTTATGCTCCTCTGCTGCTGCTGTCCTGATCTTAGCTGCTTCTCTGCTCAACCATTTCCATCCCGTCTTTCCAGCAGTATTGTTTGCCTGTGCAAGCTCCATCTTGATTATTGCCAAACCTGTTTTAAGTGTTTCAAGAAGAGTCCAGACATGGATTATTGTGAAGTGAACGCAGATACTGTTTAAATCTCTTACTTCTCTGTCTGTGCTCCATTTAGAGTTCTCTGCTGGGAGAAAATGAGACTAAATGGCCATTTGAAGAAATGAAGGATTCCTCCTACTTGTAGCTAGCCTTTGGAAACCGTAGACCTCATGAACGTGAGTGATCTCATCTTGCAGTGGGACCCAAGCATATTTGCCTGGATGACAGCAGAGTCTTCATGGAGAGCATAATTCCCAGCTACCAGGCGTTGAGCCAAATGCCCATGGTGTTCTGCCTTAGGGAACATGGGTTAACTGGCCTTTTATGGAGGAATGATCAAAGTTTGAGAACCAATTCTCCTGGTGTAATTTAAATACTCTTGCTCTCCTACTGAGCTATTTCCCTCCAGACTTCCCCCAAAGCAGCCAGAGTACAAACAAATGAAAATTACCTTTGAAGAATGTAGAAAGGACCAGCTATGCTAGCTTTCAGTACTTGAGAAACTGAGACAGGAGAATAAAATATTTACAATAAAGCAAAACAAACAAACAAAAAATAAACTTGGAATTAATATGATAGTTAAATTGAGTAAATTAATACAAGGCTATGGGATCTGTTTTCTAAAAGAAACATCACACACAAAAAAATGGAGTGTAGTAAGTTTCCCAACAGGTGGTGACTTTAGGAGTGTAATTATATTTAAAAATTAACTAAATGATCAATCAAAAAAGAATATGCATCAGCCAGTAATGAGAATCTAGAATAAGCCCTAGACTATGAATTGATACAGATCAATTTTGACTGAAAATAAAAGAGCAAAAATTAAAAATTGACCATATCTGCTGGGCAGCGGTGGTACATGCCTTTAATCCCAGCACTCAATAGGCAGAGGCAGGTGGATCTCTGTGAGGTCAAGGCCAGCCTAATCTATAGAGTGAGTTCCAGGACAGCTGGGGCTATGTAGGGGAACCCTATCTTAAAAAAACAAAAAGAAAACAAAATTGACCATATCAAAATCTTCACTTTAAACACAATTTGAAAGTCTTTATTTTTCTTAATTAAAATAAAAATTCCTTACAGTAGCTTTCTGTGACCCCATGATGTCTCCCTACATGTTATCTCTCACCCCATGCATTGTCCAGTCTTTTCCAGCATCCTAACATGCTTCCATGTCTCATATGCATTGTGTCATCTCACTTCTAGCTTGTGGAGTTATTCTTTTACTCCCCAGGGACATCAAGGGCCTGTCCAGTCTTGCTTAAAACTCTATTCTCAACAGCTGGCACAATATTGGGACTTATGACTAGGAAAGGATTCCACAAAAACAAATGATGGACTTAGGAGTAAAATTCTGTCTTTGTGTACAATCTTACCTCAGAAAAAATGTACACTGTTGAGTGGCCTTTGATGTTACAAACAAAGGCAAGTAAGCTTGCTTCCTATTGTCACTCTAATCCAGTATAGCTTCCCACATTGACTCTGCTCTGTGTTCCCTTTTCCTACATCCTTGCCCTTGCTGGAAGAAATATGTATCAACCTAACAGATATATATATATATATATATATAATTTTTTATTTTTCTTTTTATTTAATTAACATTTTTTAATTTATTTTACACACCAACCACAGTTTCCCCTCCCTCTTCTTTCCCCATTACCCCTTCCCCCTCCCAGGCTTCCCATCTAACCTACTCCCCATCCACTCCTCCTCTTGTCTCCATTCAGAAAAGTGTCAGACCTCCCAGGGGCTTGAACAAAGCATGGTACATCAAGTTGAGGCAGGACTAAGCTCCTCCTCCTGCATCAAGGTTCCCCCAAAGCCAGCTAAGCCAGGGACAGGTCCTGATCTCACTGCTAGGAGCCTTACAAACAGACCAAGCTAAACAACTGTCACACACATGCAGAGGGCATCAATCCCATGCAGGCTCCCTAACATTTGTTCCAGAGTCCATGAGCTCCCAGGAGCTCAGGTCAGCTGTCTCTGTAGGTTCCCTTTTATGACCTTGACCCACCTTGGTTCATACAATCCTTCCTCTCTATCTTCAACAGGACTCCAGGCTTAGCCCCATGCTTGGCTGTGGATCTCTGGATCTACTTACATTAGTTACTGGATAAAGGCTCTCTGATGACAATTGGGCAGTCACCAATGTAATTACAGGAGAAGGCCAGTTCAGGCACCTTTTCCACTATTGCTAGGAATCGTAGCTGGGGTCATCCCTGTGGATTCCTGGGGGGGTGTTCCCTGGCACCATATTTCTCCCTAATCCTGAAATGCCCTCCCCATCAAGACATCTCTTTTGTTACTCTCCCCCTCCATCCTGCCCCCAACCTACCTCCCACACCCAGCCTCTCCAACCAGCTCCCTCAATTTCCCATCCCCTCACCACCACCACCCTCCCTGTTCTCCCTACAGCCTGCTCCCAGTTTACTCAGGAGATCTCTTCTATTTCCCTTTCCCAAGGAAACATATGCATCCCTCTTTGGGCCTTCCTTGTTATCTAGCCTCTCTGGGGCTGTGGATGGTAGGTTGGTTATGCTATACTCTGTTCTTAATATCCACTTATGAGTGAATACATACCATGTTTGTCTTTCTGGGTCTGCGTTATCTCAGTCAGAATGATTCTTTCTAGTTCCATCCATTTGCCTGTAAATTTCATGAAGTCATTGTTTTTTACAGTTGAGTAATACTCCATTGTATAAATGTACCACATTTTCCTTATTCATTCTTCAGTTGAGGGGCATCTAGGTTGTTTCCAGGATCTGGCTATTACAAATAATGCTTCTATGAACAGAGTTGAGCAAGTGTCCTTGTGGTATGAATGAGTATCCTTTGGGTATATGCCCAAGATTGGTATAGCTGCATCTTGAGGTAGATTGATTCCCAATTTTCTGAGAAACCACCATATTGATTTCCAATATGTGGCTGTACAAGTTTGCACTCTCACCAGCAGTGAAGGAGTGTTTTCCTTACTCCACATCCTCTCCAACATAAGCTGTCATTGATTTTTTTGATCTTAGCCATTCTGACAGGTATAAGATGATATCTAGGAGTCATTTGCATTTCCCTGATGCCTAAGGATACAACAGAGATACTTATTGATCAACAATATATATCATGAGCCTTAGCATTTTAACTCTGTTTATGTATACAGTTCAGAGCCAATAAGTTCATTGAACACTTTGTAAACCACACCTGTAAGCCTTTCTCTTCTGAAACTTTGTAGCCTTTGGGCAAAAGATCCCCTTTCTCCTGTCCTTGGAAAGCAGCATTCTCCCTTCCCTTTCTATGAAATTTGACTACTTTCAGTCCTTCCTACATGTGCAACCATCCAGTATCATTAGGGTTGATTTCTTTCACTTAGAACAATATCCTAAAGTGTCATTCATACTGTGATAGGAGATGGGAATCATTTCATCATTCTGAAGGTGCACATACCAAAAGGAAAAGATGAATGCAATATAACACATTTGTTTACCCATTCTTCTGTCAATAGATATTTAGGGGGACTGTCTTGGTCTTTGTCACCAGGAGGCCAGCTTCTTTAAAACAGAACCAATAGAATGTTTTGTATTTATAATTGGGGTTTATTAGATTGATTTAGAGACTTAAAGAACAGTCCCAAAGAGGCTGTTTATGATCTTGAGAGCATGGGAACCAATAGTAACCAGCAGTACAAGTCCAAGAAAGCAAGAAGGGAGATGGGAGAGAGAGAGAGAGAGAGAGAGAGAGAGAGAGAGAGAGAGAGAGAGAGAGAGAGAGAGAGAGAATATTAATAATGTAAGCCATTGGCCTAAAGACCCCTGAGAGCTTCCAGTGGTACAAGTCTGAACTCCAAAGCTAAAAGCTTGTGGTCTGGGTCCCACAGTGGCAGCAGTGGAAGGGTGCACTTTCTCACTTGCTCCAGGTGGTCTAGTTCTGGCTTTTCTCCTCTGCCTCTAAATTACCCTGAGGCCCACACCCTGCAGGATACAAGTGCCTCATTCTCAGAATACCTCGTTCTAGTTGTTTTGACAACCAAAGCTACCAGTTATGAAGAGATTTTTGTTTTATTGTTTCATTTATATGTCCCAAGTGGCTATATCAGTGTGTGCATATAAAAAATAATAAATCAAACATTTATCAAAACTACAAGAGGGAAAAAAGGGGACCATTTGCTAAACTGGAACTTTGGGTATAATTTTTCTACCCTTTAACACTGAGTCTACCTCTTGTGATTGATATATCTGAGTATCATGGTTCTTGAAGGCTAGCTAAAATTCTTGAAGAAAGGAGGTGGTTAGGGAAGCCATGGGACCTGATTATCCAGATCATTCTTACCCATAAAGCTGCTGCAGGGTGTAGGTCTTTGAGATTTGTCTGGTTTGTAGAAATCACACAGAGTCATCACCTTAGCAGGGAAAATTACTAATTCCCTAAAATATATTAGTAGTAATACTGGTAAGTCGTAAGCATCCCAAGAATAAAGGACTAAATGCAAGAGGGCTGTAAGCGGTGAAAAAAGAGGTTTGTTGTTGAAAAACCCTGCATTTACAGTTGCAGTTCCCCATGTCCAGACAGCTCTCTGAGCTCAGCGCAAAAAGAAGGACTCTCTTTCTCAGCAGGACTCGCCTTCCTCCCCTTCTCTGCCTCACCTTATTTGGAGAGTGTCTCTAAGCTCAGATGCCTGACCTTATTTGGAGGATGACTCTACACAGAGCTCCCTGAAAAAGCTGTATGAATATTTCTCCCCACATGTACGGTAACTAAGTGCTGACCAATCAGCCCTTCCTGCCTCTAATCCTAAGAACCCTTATATACCTTGCCCTTGGAACAATAAAATGAGACATTTCTCTAAAGTTGACTCCTAGAAGTTCTTTCCATCATGCTCATGGCCATCCAAACCCTGCTAGTTGCTTCTGCTCCCTTTGCCCTCAGGAGCCGGTGGCCGAAGGCCGCCAAGGAAAAGGGAGACACTACAATTGTCCATATACAAAGTATATGCAACAGGGAGGCAGTCTCTCCAAATATGGAGGGAACTAAATTTTATCAATGATCTGCTCTAGCTACTGCAATTCTATTTCCCTCGGAAGTCCAGGAAAAAGATTCCTCTCTACCCAATAGTCTATATGGTCTTGCAACTTTTCTCTTTAAAAAGAAAATATCCCCAATACTTTGAACCCTTCGAAATCTAGATAACAGATTTAAAGATAAACACAAGATAATCACAATAGTTTGTTTTATATTCATTGTGTAATTCTTAGCTACTGAATTAGTAAATTAAATTGACACCTTTGCTTGTAAATTATAGACAAGTGAGATTGACAGAAGAGTCTGGTAGCCTGACAGGAGGAGCCTGATGAGAAGCATTCCCGAGTCTCCATTTATAGTTATACTATAGACCATTGGCATTCTAAGGAACATATATGCAGATGTTCTCAAATTTCCAAATTACTTTCATAACACATACACTTCTTTTGAAAAGCAGTAATATTTGAATAATCAGTCAAGTGCCTCATTCACTTTCTTAATTCTGTATATCAAGATTAAAAACAAAACATTATTTTTGAATCAATTGCATTGGAGAATTGTATTGTGTTTCTTATATTCTAGAGAAACATTTCTCAAGAGTCATTGTCTGTTCTCCCTTGAAGATCCATGCACCATTGAGGGGCCTCCCTACTATACACTATAAAATTAAACTCAATGCATCATAGGGCATTTGGTTTTTAGAACAAACTCAAACCTTGACCATACATCCTTAGAATGCACTAAACCTTGACCATTAAATCCATAAAAGCCAAGTTCTTAATGTACAGCATGATGGAAGAATGAAGTGTTTAAACACAAAGCCACCTAGTTATTTGAATGTAAATTCAAATCTCAAATCAGTCAGTTCATATGATGTATTAGGCAAATTCCCTACCAATATTCCATCTACGAAATGTAAAGTTCAAATGCCTTTGCAGTCTAGGAGATTGCTGTTGTGAGAGCATCAAATTCAGTCAGGCACCTAGTACATACCTGAAGAAGAGGGAAGCTGCTACGTCCTCCTGTCCCTCCTGCCCCATAGTCTGTCCCAGACTTAGTGCCCACAATTATCATATGAAAATCTAAATAAATTATTATCACATAAGGGTTCCATTATAGAAAATAGAAATTTCAAAGGAACGAACATCTTTCTGAATGCTCCTCCCCTACCCTTCTTATTATGCCCCAGCCACACTGGCCTCTCTGTTTCTCAAATGTACAGACTTGATTTCAGCACCAAGACCTTTGTGCTTAATGTTAAGTGTTTCCGTCTTCCTGGAGGGGGTCATTGCTGTGTCTATTTTGTTAACTGTTTTTCAACCTAGCTTACATGTCCTTTCCTCAAAGATGACCTTTCAATTACAGATGCTCCACCCTGACCTCATTATGCACTGAAATTTTATTTTATTACAAAATAATATTCACGAACCATAATATTTTGCAAGTTCTTTACCTATCACCTATTTCTTCATATTAGTGTATAACTAAATTCTTTTCTGCATATTTCTGAGAATTGCAATCTCTGATTAACATATAATAAATATTCACTAAATGCTATGGATGGATGGATGGATGGATGGATGGATGGATGGATGGGTGAGTGGATGGATAGATGGGTGGTTGGATGGATGACAGACCAATGGCTATGGTCTATGCCACCAGTTTTCATATATGGTGAGGATATGCTCAGAAAATGATACAACCATCTACAGCACAAATATTTAAAAGGAATCTTTCTCTCTCTCTCTCTCTCTCTCTCTCTCTCTCTCTCTCTCTCTCTCACACACACACACACACACACACACACACACACACACACACACACTAGATCACATTCACACAATTGTTATCTAATGTCCTAAGTCTGCTCAGAAAAAAGGCATGGAACTGATCACCAAAGAAAAAGTAGAATTGAGATAGATATAGAAACTTTGAGAAAGTTATTTAACCTCCAAATCTCTCAGGTTTTCTTCTTGTCCTTAGGGACTAAGACAAACCTGCCCCTCATTTATGGGAATGTTCTGGAGTCAGAGATAATACATAAAAGCTTCTGAGTGCTAATTAGCTCTATCTGTCAGGGCACAGGCAGCCAGCAGGTCTGAGTGGCTGATTGCAAGGTCTGTAGCTGAAAATACTTCTTGCCAACTGCCTGGAGGGGCTGATAAGAGAAGTGACTACATTCTGTAAATTAACATATTCTAAGCAGGTCAGAAGTTCCGTTTAGTTTATAAAAAACACTGATAAAGATAGAAAGAAAAAGGTGAAAGAATGCCCATTTTAGTTGCAATGCTTAAGTAATGAAGCTGTAAATTTCTTGACAAGGATCATTGCCTTGGAGTTAGTAGTGGGTGGTAGCTGAGTATAATCTTTGGGAATAACTACTGTTAAAAATTAAGAAAGGTATATTTGGACTCATTTCTTAATTGCCTTTGCATTTTGCTCTTTCATACCTGAAGCATAAATTCTACTCTGGGTTCCTCCTTTCTCCTTAGCCAGCCAAATATGTCTGCCCCGATCCTATATCTGAGTCATTTCTCCAAGCACTTGATTTCTCTGTGCATTGTGCTTTATGAGAAATAGCATTAGACTAGATAGCAGGAAAAAAAAAGTAGATCCTGGGAAATGGGCCGTCCTGTACGTGTATTTGCCATGACTTATTTGGTTGGAAGTTATTGAAGCCCAAATTGAAGTAGCATAAGGAGAGAGAAAGTCACAGGCTTGCATAATAGAAGCTCAGAGGAAGTGAAAGTTTAGATAGTATCACGCCTTAGGGCTTCTCAGCCACAGAAACCTGAGTTCTTTCTACCCCACCCCTCTTTGACATAACCCAAACACTTCCGTTTTTTAACTATACATTCCTCTCTTAATGATGCCCTATGATAGCAAATATGGCCATGGGTGGTCCCAAACATCCTGATTGATGGCTCACTGCCCAAAAGGATTAAAGATCACTCCACAAGCTCTCTAGTTCTATCAAAATCCAAGGAATCAAGGAAATGTAATTCTCTGAGAATTCTGCTGGCAATGTGTTCCAACACTGAAAAGGGAATGCAGCTGAGGGGCTTCCTGGTGGACATCCCCACCAAACCCACACAAAGGGTGAGCTAGAGTCATCAACAGAAGCATCTTTGTCAGGAAGACCATTATTATCTGGAAAATGACTGAATTATAAGAGATTTGGCATGGAGATAGGCTTTGAAAACCAAAGCCCAACAAGTGAAAGATGATGGTAGAAAAAGCTTCTTTGTTTCTTCATTGCAGCCCTGTGCTGTACAGGGTGCAGGTTGGCATATTTGACTACCTGAAAGATAAAGTGAGTAGTGCATGTGAAAGCTTCCCTATCTGACATGGAATCAGTGTCTAATGCTGGCATCTCTCCTCCATGCCACACCATGGAGCTTTACCAACCATTTTACTTGCAGAGAAGAATCTAATTATTGGATCTAATCCATATGTCTGCCAAGTAACAAAGGCATTTGGGAATGAATAGGTAAAACTGCAAGTATTATTTAACATTTATTTCTTTGTGTCAGTTCCTCTTCCTTATGTCACTCCCCTGTACACCTTTGGAGGGGTGGGAGGCAGGGACACAGGCATAAAACTCAATTTACATGCAATAAATTGACTAAGGCTATATTCAGATGCTGTTATAAGTGTTTAAATTGTTGGCCATATTCCATGAAAATTAACCCTTAAATGGTGGTATGAGTGATGCTAATGAGTTTGAAATTAACATTAAAAAGGAAGATAATAAATGTGAAATTGTGCAACCCTTTTGGATAAAGCCCTTCTTAAGGTGAGCAACAGCCTCTATCTAGAGTGTCTTTCTCTAGACAGTATATCCACACCACAGGACAGGAGAAAGTGATGTGCTAGTCACTAAAGTTATCATGGAATGTCAACTTCACTTGGTTCTCTCTCTTGCACATACACATTCAAGGAAAGGGGAATCTCCTGTCACAGTTTCCAGAGAGATCCAAAAAGAAGTGGCCTTTCAGGACATTAGCTTTCTGCTGATGGTATCAAGATATAGGGGAAAGAATTCTGAGCTGAGTTCAGAGCACCCAGGCTGTACCTTGGCTCTCTGCCAACCTGTTGCATGACCTGGAATAAGGCACACTGCTGTTTGTGTCCTGGGAATTTGCTAATGCTCCAGGTAACATTTTGAACATTTCTCATTTTGTGTTCCAAATATTCCTAAGAACCAACCCCTAAGAATTAGAATGGGGGTTTGATTATGAGAATTGCTTGCTTTTCTCACTTCCCCAACCTTCATGATCATCTGATTGTCACTGTAGTCTCAGAACAATAAGTTTATGGGAGAGAGAGAGAGAGAGAGAGAGAGAGAGAGAGAGAGAGAGAGAAAAGTAGTTCTACTTTTGAGTAGGAGTCCTTCACTACTTTATTTGGTGTTTTAATTATTGTTCTACTGCAATGAAGAGATGCCATGACCAAGACAACCTTATAAAAGAAAGCATTTAATTGAGAGTTGCTAACAGTTTTAGAGGGTTAATTCATGATCATCATGGCAGGAAGCTGACAGGCATGGTGCTGGAGTAGTAGCTGAGAGCTTTGTATCATAATTTGTAGGCAGCAGGCAGAGAGTGTGCCTGGCATGGGTTGTTGAAACCTCAACGCACACCCTAAGTGTAGTGACACTTCTCCTTCAACAAGGTGGCACCTACTTCATCAGGGGTACACCTCCTAATTTTTCCCAACAGTTCACCAAGGACCAAGCATTCAAATATATGACCCTATGGGGACCATTCTCATTCAAAAGACAATACTTGGTATATTAAAACTACCAGAATGGGAGACAATTAGAGCACTACTGTGGAAAATTAGGAGATAACACTGTTGCTGTTATCTCCAGAAAAGATAATAACTATAAATCCACAAAGCAGAAACACAGTCTTAAATATCCTCTTAATTCCCATGAAAATTCCAATCCTTATTTCCGATTCTTGTGCCCAAACTCAATGTGTTCCTTTATCCATAGATCTACATAGTAACTCTGGGTGCTCAGAAAATATTCACTAGGTCAGCGGGGAACTGGAAAAGGGAGAATAGATGGATGAATGGATGGATGGATGGATGGATGTTTGAATGGTTAGACATGTGATTTTAAAAGGAGGGTTTGCTTTGCAGCTATTCCAAATGATGAGTTCTACTAATCTTGCCCAAGGTTCGTCTCAGATGAGCTAAACTCATTTCTCTGACTAAAAAGATTAGCATACATCATAGATGAGTACTTGTTTTGAATTGTTGTAGCTGTTGTACACTGAGTAGAACTAATCACACTTTTATTTCTAGTTTTGATGGCTAATGGGCTACTATAAAATTCCCCAGTTACTTTCCTTTACCTATTTTAGTGCTTGTTTCTGCTGTTTTCCAAATACTGTAGTACTGAATAGCAATTGCCCTTGCTGCATGGGCTTACCTACACCATAGTTTGTTACATATGGTTGCTAATTATGAGGCAAAAGCGTGCCCATTAGAGGCACTTACTTTGGAATTTGTAATTTGATACTTTGAGTGAAATAAAGCATGAAATATGACTTTTGTGGCTGAGAATAAGAGGATATGAAACTATTCATTTATATTAGGACTGGTGGTTAATTTAGTATGCTATATTATGTTTAGAAAGGGTACTGCCAAGGGACAAAGCTTTCTTTCACCTCTTTTGGGCCAGGAGTCATTTCTGCTCAGTTATCCAGGATCTTTGTCCGGGTCTTAGCTACAATGTTCCACATTCTTCTCCACTTCCATATCTTGGATTTCTAAACTTCAATGTCTGGGACTTCTCTGTTTGGCTTGATTTGTCTGTTCCAATAAGCAGCCTGTTACAGGAGTTCCCTGTATGTGCTATGTAGAAAGAATGCCTGGAAGGAAAGTCTGGCTCTGCCTCAGATTAGTGTTCTCAGGGCCTCTGCTTCCTGAAAAAGGAAGGGTGATTATAACTAGCTCACAAAGTTATTGAAAGGATGAAATACCTAACAACACATTAAGCATTTAGAGCTTGATAGGAAATTTTTAGTAAACATTGCTGTATGTTTTCACAATAATTTGGTTACATATAAAATAGAAGCCATAAAAAAGCATATTTACAAGCCTAACACCTTATTTCACACCTAGTATCTGCCCTCCTCTCTTTTCCTCATTTTTTTCTCTCCTCCCCTGCTATTCACTCCTCTTCTCTTCCCTTTACTCTCTTCCCTTGCCACACCTCCGCTTCCTATCCCCCTTCTTGAGATATGTTCTCACCACATAGCACATACTAGCCATGAAATTGCTTTGTAGACCACTAGATTATTTTTTAAGTTTTGTTTATTTATTTTTTATGTATGTGTGAGAGAATGCTTACATGAATGTATGTGTACCACATTCATGCCTGGTACCCACAGAGGCCAGAAGATGGCATTGGATTCCTGGAACTGGAGTTATAGATGATTATAAGCTGCCATCTGGATTCTGGGAACTAAACTTAGTTCCTCTGCAAGCGTATCAAGTGCTTTTACAGTTGAGCCATCTCTCCAGCCCCCAGTCAGGTATTTATCTAAATGTACTAGCTTTTGAAAATAGATTTTGGTCTTTTGAGTCTTTTTCTTACTTTGGAGAAATCACAAACCTGATCATTATTGTTTTACTCTATTCTCTTATATAAACGACTTGTATGATGTATGTATCTGATTATGATCATTGACTGACAGTGGATTCCTCAGTTGTGTACCCCTGGTGAACTCAGTGGCCACAAAGAAGACCATGGCTGAACTCAACGAGTCACAAAAACAGAACAAAAGATGTTAATATGAGAGAGGTACTTTGAAGTGTTAGCAAGGGTAGGAGGGAATGGGAGAATGTAGAGGTAAGAGTAACTAAAATGCATCATATACCTGCCAAAGAACAAATTTAGTAAACTAAAAAGAATGGATTTCAGTAAATCAACTAAAGAATATAGAAACTTGCTCCTCAAATAGAGGACACTTTCATAGATAAATGATGTTGTTAAGATTGAAATTATATGGTTTAATAGAGTATCTTACTAGGCTAATTTCTAATCCATGATTTATGTATTATACTATTCACATACTTGCAACTGACTTGGAGTTCAGTTCTTCCGTATCCTCCATAGTCTGTGGTATCTTCAGCAGTAAGGTCTGACCTTCAGTTTCTGGGAGGCAACCAAAGGCAATGGCAATAGCCATTGGGAGCCTTTTGGACTCCTCCTATGAACAATTCAAAGACTTTTTCCTTGCCTGGCACTCATTTTTATTGGGTAGTCTATAGCTCTTGGAGGGAGCATTGTCAGCCCAAATGGCTTTATATATGTGTGTGTATATCTGTATATAAATACACACATACATACATACATACATACACACATACATACATATATTATACAATATCTGTATATGTGTACATACTGCATTGTGTTCATCTGCAAGAATGATATTAATAACTCTCATTATAAAGTGAGGATTATAAGAAAAATAAAAATGATGCTTGTTTTATTTATTAAGTTAGAAAGTAGTGAAATTTCTCCAAAGAAGTGGCACTATAACAAAATGGGATTCCCTAGAACTCAGAGAACTAGAAATATACATATTCCTTGAGGACTCTAGTTATAAAGCATAATTTTCTCATCCCATTTGTCCTGGGCCCATTATACAATTTACACCATAGAAGAATCCAAAAGAAGCAGTACTGGGCTGTGCACATCTGTTCTTCCAGGGAGAGTCATATCAAGAACTAATTAAGTCAAATTCTAATATCCACATGAGCGTGTGTGTGTGTGTGTGTGTGTGTGTGTGTGTGTGTGTGTAAATTATGAGCCACTGCAGTTTGTGAAAGCAGCCATTATTTTCTGTCTCATTGGTGTTTGAGTGGAGAAAGCCCAAATATACAGCTCATATCATCAGAGGCAAGGGCTAAGACTGGCGATCTAGGCAATGAAAGGGAGGTTTGGGCTTTTGTTTCTTCTTTCAACCATCACAATAATTCCAAATTGTTGTCACCCTTAGAAGGTTAAAGCCATACTCATTCTTACTTTATGTTGAACACACCTCAGGATAAACTGCAACAGCCCAAGGTGTTGATTGACACATGATCCATTCAGATTTCCAAGCACGACCCTTTCAAGAACATGCAGTTTCCTGCTTCTGTTTGATCACTTCATTTTACCTCAGTTGCTGCTAATATATGAGACCAGACTTGGCTTCCTAGGGAGCTGTAATCAAGGACTACAAGCTCCTTGCTGAGAGACACATTAGTATTCCTTCTAAAATTGATGTATGATGTGTATTATCATTGCGTAAGTATTACACTTGCCTTGGATCTATCTATACGCAATGGAAACACTTGCTGCCATATTCCTTTAAGCAGTAAAAAACAAACACATGAGTAATTTTTTTCAAAGTTCTTTTTTCAAAACAAAGTTGCATGAGTAATTTAAATGGCATAATTACAAACTATGCATTAAAGAAAAGTTCACGCCTCCCTAAAAGATGTTAATTAGGGTCTTCTTATTCTCTATTGTAGATTTTGTTATGAATTTAATTTTCCTCTTGCTGCCTCTTTTGATTGTGTATAAATAGGATATAATATATGAGTGGAGGGTTATTATATACAAATATGTTGAGAAACTTTATAACTCTAGTGCATGGTGCCTTAGTAGTCATCTCACAACATAATGCAAATTTGGGCCAAAATAAGCCATTTATCTTTTAGTACATACCTAGTCTATTCCTCGTATGACAAGCTACAAAATAGGGAAAAAATAATTAGTCCTGATAACTTCTAGCTAAAAGGTAACTTTTTGATTTATTTCTTCAGCAGGTTAATTCACCCTTAGTGCTACTACTGCTATTCTGTTCTGCTTCAGCATCTTCTTTCAGCTTCTCGGTTCCGACTAGAAACCAAATCCTTCAACCCAAACTTTATCCTTAGTAGAAAAGTGAAAGCAGAGTAGAAAATATAATCATTTTAGTAATGCTTGTCTATATCGTAAATATTTTGTTTTCCCTGAAGATTCACAGTGGGAAGACTCTCCAAAAACTGTAATTTTAAAAACAGCCTGAAAATTGATTTTCTTTCTTTATTCTAACAGGCCATTCTGGCAAGAGGACTCTAACCTGAAACTCTGAGTATGCTTCAGAGTGCGTGATAAACAGCTAATTACCTGTCAGTTACCATAGCAATGTTTACAGGAAGACTGAAAAGCTCTCCGTGCCCTGCTACCCTGTCTGAGGGAGGAAAACCCACATAATTTCTTCTTTTTAGTCCCTAGTGGAGCTGCTGGCAGCAATTTTAAAATATTCTTCACTTGGCAAATTCTTATATGACCAATTTAGCTTCCAGGCTTTGAGCAAAGACTGTGGATCTGAGTAAGCAGATAGGGTAAAACAGATTTCAAGGATCTGTGAGATGCTGAAACAATAGACTCTGAAGAGTTGTTCTGTTCAGAACAGACCAAATTGCACTACTCCCTCACGGAGCCATCTTCAAGGCCCTCTGCCTAGCCCCATGAATTTCCCAAACAAACATCTATTGGTTGCTGGGGCAACATGGTACTTTTTCTTTCAACACATAGTTTTTGAGCTCTTGTCATGGGCCAGCCCAATATAGCCTAAAGGGAGCAGGAGTTGAGGTGGACCTATGGAATGTTTTAGAAATGGTTACAGGTATCCAGTCCCAACAGGCTGTAAAACATCATGTTAGCCCATGTTTCAAAAAGATAACTACAACAGAATCTCCCCCAATACATGCACTTCTGAAAAGTCACCATCCTAGATTTCTCCTACCAAATGCTGTCTCCCCTTGATCCCTGGTTGTGCATTTTGATTTGGGACTCCAGACTGTGAACATGGCATGTGCTTGCATTCTACCCTCAGAGGATGTTTGCTTTGGACTCAGCTACAGAACAAAAAGATAGTAAGGCATCATGGACTATCACTGTTTGATGTCATATAATAATGACTATCAGCAACCAGGTATGTGGCTTGGCTTCCATACGATACTAGACTTCACTCAGTGGATGCTCCAAAGCTCTAACTCTTCTCAGATGAAGGTACAGTCAGCAGAGAATGGAAATAAACTATCTCCTGTGTGCCCAATCTAAAATTCTGATCTGCTGTTGGCTTGCTAGCTAGATTATTTTTATGATGTATATACCCTCCCCCCCCCCAGGCAGTGTTTTAAGCAGTCCTCAAGTACTTTAAGCAGATAAGTACAGGATCAAGTTAGCATATTAGATCATTCTAGTTTTGCAATGTGAAAAACATTAGCGAAGGTAAACCTTTTAAAAAGAAAGACACAGAAAAAATATATGGGTGGGCATAGGACATTTAGATAATAATTCAAAAATTACATGGAAGCCAAAATCTCATATACTATATATAGGTGGACAATGAAACACAGGAAAAGAGGTTGTGGTAGTGTCCTTGTTCTGAAAACCAGGCAGCAGATGACACCTTTAATTGTGATAGAAGACACTGGAAAAGGAGCCTCACATTTAATTGGAGCAGCATATTGAAACTAGGAAGTAGATATGAAAAATAATTTTTAAAAAATGCTCTAAGATTGTCTGTTGGTCAAGAAAGTCAGAAACTTTCAAAAAGCAGTTGTTGGGACTAGAGAGATAACTCAGCAGGTAAGACAGTACTGATGTTACAGAAAACCCACATTTAGCTCCAGCACCCGGATCCTGATATTGCAAAATCATCCATATCACCAGTTCCAGGGATTCTGACACCTTTGACTTCTGCATGCACCTGAACACACACACACACACACACACACACACACACACACACACACACACACACACAGAGAGAGAGAGAGAGAGAGAGAGAGAGAGAGAGAGAGAGAGAGAGAAAGAGAGAGAGAGAGAGATTCAGATAATTGAATATAATATAAATAAATCTTTAAAATGGCAACTCTTATTCTAGCCCAAGTAAACACATCATAATAATTAAGACCAGAGAACATTCCAGAAGCCTGTGCACTGAACAAGTGCACGTTAATTCTGGGTTTAAAAGTTAGAAATAACTAAGTGGTATTTTCTCAAAGTTACACGTTTAAATAAGAAAAATTAAAAAAAAAAACTTTTTTTTTCTTTTTTTTTTTTTTTTTTTTAGCAGTTAAGTCTCAAATAGTGACCGGCTAAGCCGTTTCAGCACACAACTTCACAAATTGTTTGAAATAAAATGAACAATCCCCATCACTGTCCGGCAACTGTTAGTTTGAACCTAACTCAAATTAAGTGAATATTCTTCCAGACCAACTTAACACAAGTTCTGTGTCATACAAAAGCAGTAGAATCACCAGGCTGTCCTGCTTGCATAGCCTAAGTTGTACAAGTCTAGCCAGTTAGTACTTGAAACTTAGTGAATGTAGAGTTAGAGATGTTGCTAACTTTGATTGTAATAAAAGGAAGCTGATTTCTTTCCTGTGAAGCTTTCTAAAATCTTAATGCTTTGCATATCCTTAACAAGAGTATGCAAGCTTATCCATAGTGCTAATAAAGAGACACTGTTTCTTTTGGGGTCAAGTTCAATAGTGGCAATAGTTTAAAGAAATCCTCTGAAGAGTATCCATTCTGTTTCTTCCTCCCTGACATTAATATGTGGGGGGAGAAGGAATGGTACTAAAACTGAGTCTGAACTTGACACTCATGTGTGCCAGCAGAGGCAGAAGGGCAGGAATATGCTAATGCACATTAGCTGCTTTACCTCGTTATGCAGTTCTTTAGAGGTTTTGATTAACGGAAGCATTATTAGCGACAACAGCACTGGGTTCTTTTTCATACAAGCAGCGCTTCACTCCTAAAGGTAGATGCATTAATCTCTCTTATTTTGTTTACCTTTTCTCTCCTTCTTTATAAATACTTCCCCATGTACCATTTCTACAATGGAAAGTCATTCGGATTAATTTGCCTACCAGAAAAATATCCTTAACTAGAAAAGGACCCACAATGAGAGGGGCCTATGATTCTCCAATTTACATATAACTAATATATAGAAAAGGATGCATAAACACTTGTAATATGCTTCTCCCGTGGTAAGACCCAATATAGGTAGAGAAAACTAGTTCAAAGAGTTTTTTTTTACAAGAACTCATAGTTCTTGAAAAGCTAGGAAATAAGTACTAGACTGCTCAGATAAGTACTGTAGATGAAATCAAAGAATAAAAGATCTGGGAAAACCTTAGAAATAACCCACAGTGGTACATTTGTATAAAGAATGAAAATTGCAAGCTTTCTTTGACATGATTGGGGGGATGTGGGATCATTCAAACTATAAAAGAAGCTGAAGGTGGAAACCTATTCTGATGTTCAGAGGACTTCCACTGAGTTTAAAGGGTTTGACTCCCCCACTCCCTTCCTTGAATTGGTTTAACTCCTTCCTTTTTCATCCTGGTAAATGTCCCATATAACAGAGGATACCCTCAACCAAATGCTCATTCTTAACACCTCAGGGTTTCCCTCAGTCCATCCTTAATCCCTCTAGGCTCAGCTGTCAAAATATACACATCAAATGATGTTATCACTATCAATACCCTGACTGCATCTCTTTTTCAGAATTTTTTCACTTTGTCTCCCTGCTTATGTGTCATCTGGGCAAGCCTAATCCATATATGACCAAAATTCATTCTTAAAACATCTAACTTTTTAAAAAAAATGCTTAAAAATAGGCGGATTGTGTTATTTGTTAATTTTCATGTAGTAAATGTTTCCATAAGTATGCACAGATCATTAAAGCCTAACTTTAAACTGATGCCATTGAAAGTACATTTGGAAAAACAAAACAAAGAAACAAAAAACAAGCTAACTCCATTCTCAAAAACTGGTGTGATCCAGTGCTACTGTAGCATTGTATTTAACCAGAGAATTGAATTAAAGTTGATAAGAAATTGTACTTAGATATTAGTTAAAAAGACAGAGAACTTTCTTTTGTTGTTTTGAGACAGAATCTTACTAAATAACCTGTGTTAGTCTTGACTGATGATCTTCCAGCCTCAGCCTAAAAGATCGCTCAGATTACAGTAGAACACCATGTTGGGCTTGAGAGAGAGCCTACTTGTTCCTCTAAATGAGAAACTGGAGAGTAAGCTACCTTCCAGCATCACTAAATTCATTTACTCAAATGTTGTGTTAAGAATTTTGCTTTCATAATTTATTTTTTATTATTTATTCAAAAGTCATTCTTGAGAGCTCATTTTGTGTCAGACACTATCCTGAGTGTTGAGTAAAATAGACATAGTTCTACATTCATGAACTTATAATCTAGTGGTAGTCACAAATCATAACAAGGGCCATAAAGATAAACAAGACAGCATCTAGATCTGTAAACAGGAGGTGAGCTGCATCAATATCCTGGGGAGAGCATTTCCTAAAAGGACCAGCAGGTAGACTGGTATTGGGACTGGAACATATATGCATTTTAAGGGTCAAAATCTGTGTGGGAGAACCAAGTTCGTGGGACACTAGGAAAAGAGATTTAAGGGAAAGAAACCTTACAAGTATGACCCTGTATCAAGGTAAATAATTTTGATTTCATTTTAAAATGGATGCAAAACTATTGGAGGTCTTGCACAATAAAGCATTATAACTTGAATTATATTACAAAAGAGCTCATCTACCAGACAGTATTGTGTAGAGAAAGCAGGGAATCATTTAGGGGATGATAGTTAGAAAATAAATGAAAAAGGAAGGTGGTTGGAACTGAGATAAAACTACAAATCTGGAGAGAGGTGGATAGATTTTTGACTGAGGAGATTTAATGATACACAAGATGTGTAGTGAAGAAAAAGAGGGAAGTTGTATTTGATGTTTATATGACCTAAGCAGAAACAAACATTCATGTCCACATATTTTTTGAGACTCAAAACATCATAATAGACCACCTCAGGGAAGAAATGTGGGATGATGATAAAAAACATGACAATTATTCATGAATGGAAATACAATGTTTAAAGCCATGGGCACAGAATATAAACAAGAAGAGAGAAATCTAAGATCAAGCCCTTTTTGAGAAGAAGAAAGCCTGGTCACAAAGATGAGAAATAAAGGACAATTGTAAAGTAGATGTCCTGAAAGTCACCTGAAGTCAAAATGCCAGACAGGTGGTCTAGGTCCAGGAAGAATTATTATTTTTTTATCCATATATCTTTACTTTCAAGTGTTCATTGCAAAAAGTGATTGGTCTGGTTTATGCCTCTGGCTTCTGCTATGCTATCCATGCTGGGCTGTTGAAAATTACCAGTGCCCAAGCCCTATGCAGAATTTAGAGGAGGTGAGGAACAAGAATAGATATATTTTAAAACTCCTTAGGGGAATCTAATATATACCACAGGCTGAGAAAAACAGGTCTAGAAAGTTCCAATAAAGAAAAGATGAACTTAAAAAAAAATGTCAGACAGGTAGGAATGATGGTCAGGGCCAAAGGTTCCTGGGATGCTGGATAGAATGAGAGCATGGCAAGGGTGGTTACAGCATGGTGATGGCATCATGGTTCTGACAGATGGGGGCTGGAGAAGAAATGGGATAGCAAGAGGAGGAGAAAAGGAGCAGAGAAAATAGTTTGAGGGAAACAGAAAAAAACAAGAAGAATTTGAAGGACGATGTGGAAGTTAAGGAATGTTTCTCTTTGTTTGTTTGTTTCTGTCAACACAGATCACAGGGAATAACACAGTAAGCAGGGCACTGATAATGATAAAGGGCTGAAATCAGGGTAAACTCAATGGTAAGGCCTGTGGTTTCAGAGCATGAGCAGACTGCCATTGTAATCAAGGGAAGGAAAATACATCACCATGAAAGTTGGAAGGTTGGTTGACTGAGCAGTGGGAAGTTCTACTGTTTATATTTTCACAGTGAAATAAAAATCTGGGTCATTGAATGTAATTGATTAGGGAAGGAAACATTGGAAGCTTGAAGGAGAAGGGGAAGTTTGAGGTGGATCTCTCAGAAAACAAGAGACTAGATTGACTAAAGAAGTATGTTAGAACTGCCAGGCATTGACAAAGCCTCATAGAGACTGTCAGTCAATTTTCTGCTTTTATTCTATAGAAGGTTCAATCCTGTGTGTACCGACATGACTCCCTGCTTCTCTTGTCTTATCTCCTCCCACCTGAGAAAATCCAGAGAAGTAAAGCCTATTTCTCAATAGTTCCAAAAATGCATCTCAGTGAAGCCCCTGTATTTGACTATAGCCTTTGTTTGGGCTTAATCTCAAAACTCTGGTCATGGGATGCTGTGCTTGGTCATGCAAATATCCTAAGAGGATGGAATAGAATCGAAGTCAGACCATTCATCCAAGGTTAGAAAGGAAATGGTTGGGCTGGTGAGATGGTTCATTTGGCAAAGTACATGCTACCCAAGCATGAGGACCTAAGTGTCAGTCCCCAGTGGACATCTGTAATCCCCGTGCTGAGAAACAGGCAAATCCCTGGAGCTCTTTGTCCATCCAGCCTAGACAAATCAATGAGCTGTGGGAACAGCAAGAGAAAAACATCTGCCTTACAAACTAAGTTGGAAAGCATCCATCAGTGAACTCTGACACGTGTGTACCTCCCCACACAGAGATAAATAAATGTACAAAATAAAGAGAAATGGTGACTGACCATAGACAATCATATATTGCCATATGAGTCTCTAATACGAGCTATGCAGTCAAAACAGCCAGTATTGGCCACACTGCATAGCACCATCATTTTCACTTGCTGGGGAAGTTGTAAAGAAGAGTAGAGTATCATAAATGTCCTCTAAGAATCCTTTCAGGCTAAGAATCTGTCATTCCCTAGATTTACAGCCCCCAAACTTGAGTTGGGGAAGGGAACAACTCTACAGTCCAATTACTGAAGACTCTCACAAAGCCTCCAAGTTATTTGCAAGCTGAACTTACTCAGCATGCTTGCGCTCTGCTTCTGGCATACACAATTTCTGCCACCCTGTCATATATTCGCTGTACAAATGCTTTTTTTATCTCTGGATTTTTTTTCTACACCTGTCGTACTTCATTGAATTTTCCTTAGAATTTCTCATATTCAAAAGAAAATAAGATTTATTTTTAACACATATTTTCCGTCATTATTCTAAAACACAGTTTACTTTTTATCTAATTCTAACTAGATATGTGTTTTTTAAAAAATGTTCCTCCCTAAGAATTTTTGTCATGGATTTATATTCTTAGTGTTTGTGCATTCACATAAGTTGCTATGGTAATAGTATAAAATTATTCCAAATCTCCAGGGCTTCCATGAAACTTTGTATGTAGGATTTGGAAATAACATTTTTATTAGCCCTGCATTTCAATTAATAAATAAAGTAAGCACAAACTCTTAACAAGCATGTGGTGGGGCAAAACAAATAAGCAAACAGCAATAAAAGATACTACATCATTGCCCTACTAAGGCTAGACATTCCATGTGGTAGGTAAAGGCATTGCCTTGAAAGCTGCAGAACTAAATGATTATGATCTGGGACTGAAATATTTATATCTGATGCCCTTGTCAGATTCCTTGGGTTTAGAAATCGGCATTGCCCTTGGTTCTTTTTCTTGATCCCTATACCAGTACAGAGAGTTTATTTATTTATTCCATAAAACAAGGAAGCTCCAGGCTGGCTGGCTTCTCTGCAGAACACAGGGGAGAGGAACTTCTTGAATCAGGCTTCTGTCAGGAAGCTGTTTTGAACTTGACCTCCAGAGCCAGAATAAACTGATAGAAGCATTTTTAATCCCAAAGAGACATTGCTCAAGTTCTGCATCAAACACTTTTCCTCTCTCCATTTTCCTCTTAAACAATACAAGAGACCTAATCAGTCCCCTTTAAGAGCCCTGGATAAGGCAAGTTTTTCTCCCTTTCACACAGACTGCACTTCAATCTTATCCTTGGTCCTCTCACAGAACATAGAAATCACTTTCAACTTAAAGATTTGAAAAGAAAAATAGAACCAAAAATGTTTCCCACAAAGGAAGCCTACAGTGGTTTATCTCCCCTCCCATACTCCCAACTCAAACTTCAAGCTATGTCTGCAATCCTACAGGCATGATGGATGGGTTAGGAATGTCTGGTTTTTTTTGGCTCTACCACATGAGTTTTCAATATAGTGTAAATACAGTTTAAACATGGTGTAAAAATATTTTCTATTAAAAAAGTGAAGGATACACAAATTATTGACAGCCTGATTAACTATGCATTTATAAACAATTTTTCCAGTAATCTAACCCTTCCTTATTTTCAGGAATTGGAAAGCTCCTTCTGAGTTATTCTTTCTGTTTTTTGTTGATGAATTATTAAGGACTCTGAGATGCTCTGAGTTCCTCCTCCTCACTCCATAGATATTTGGTTAAATGAATCGGCGATAGCATTGGATTTAGTAAACTGAGAAAAGCATATGCCCTCCCCATCACATGGCTGATTCACTGAAAGCCTGGCAAAACCAAAAAGGGAATTTCTTCTCTCTGCCAGATGATCTTTGAGCTGTGACTTTGTTCTTCTCTGGCCTTTGGACTAAAGCTTGGGCTGAAACTTGTGAAATAAGGCTGTTAGTTCATATAAAGTACTTTGAAAATTATCTAGCACCAAGTAAAAAGTAGCTACTAGGTGCTATTTAGTCGACTACTTAAGAAGTGCTGCCTACATCTCAAACAAGAGGCATTTATTTTTCTAAGTTACCAAAATAAGTAAAATTCCTGTCGTGTGGTGTTCTGAAAAATCTACATAATTATCTGCTTATCTCAACATGAGAGTATCATGACTAATAAGAACAAAAAAGAAAATACTACAGGAAGTTGCAAAGCTAATTAATTAATTAATTGTTGAGTTCTCTTAAGTTTTAGTATGACACACAGTCTTAAAGTTTTGGTATATATGAATAAAACTCCCACCAGAACTCCAATTTGACCCTTTCGTAAATGTTTGAGATTTTCAGTTGTAGGTTGGGAACAGTTGTGCTCACATTTTATCCCAGCACTTGGGAGCCAGAGGCAAGAGGATCTCTGTGAGTTTGAGGTCAGCTGGTCTGTGTAGTGAGCTGAAGGACAGCCTGGGTTACATAGTAAGAGCCTCTCTCAAACAAACAAAAAAAAGACGTTTAGTTGTACCTTAATCATTTAATATTCAATGATAAGCAGGTGAATGAACAAGTACTGATAAACCTTTCCTAATTTTGTCCTCTGATGGCCCTGCTACTTTATTATTTTACATATATGTGAATGAGGGCAAGAGACAGTCTAGATAGATTTCCAATGACTCAACAAGCATTTATTATTTTTCATATATACATTTGTATGCATACATATGTATGTCAATCACTGTCATGGGTGTCAGTAATACATTATGAACAAAAGGGATTTAGGAGGAAGAAGCTCTTTAATATACTATGCGTAAAAGCCAAGTGGGACAACCAGAGCTCTTTATTAACTATCTGGCTGGAAAACTTTTTGTTTGTTAGTAGGATTGGAAAATGACTGGTTCTGCCATGATGATCTAGACAGAGGTAGAGGACAGAAAAGGATGTGATGAGCTTAAATCCCAAAGATAAAAGCCCATTGGAATTGAATGTCATATTGGACCCCCTTTTTAAAATGTGAAAAATCTATTGTGGTGAAACTTCTGTTTGTTCTTCAGGACAAAGACATTAAAGGGATTCTTCAGACTTTTCAGTTTTTCCTCTCTGTTAGACATGCGTGGGCCACTTGGAAGCAGACTGCACTGTTATGATCCTAGGCTGCTTTTAACCTCATCCCTGGTTGACATGTAGGATCTGTCTAATGTTGGCATTTAGATGATATGTTGAAAGTGAACATGAATAAGGATCCAGGGTATGGTTTAAGCATCAAGGTATCTAGGCAAGAGCAGTCCTTCGGTGCTTATCAGCAAGTGTGATGATCAGAAGAGATGAAGAACAAGATGGAGAAGTAGAAAAGGACAGAGAAAGATGAACAGCTCTGCACTAATGGCAAAGATCTCCCCTGAATGCTATGGCAACCATACTTCACCCAACCAGTATTTGTAACCTATGGATGTTCAAAGTGGTTATTTTTTAAAGGCCACCTTGATATGTCTTTTTTAAAAATGTAAATATTTCATTTACACATCTATTCCACAACTTGGAGCAGAAAGGGGTTAAGCAGCACATTGTCAGATGACACCACATCACATGACAGAAGAGGTGCTTACTCTCAAAGAATTTGCAAACCACTGAGAGAACCAACAAAATAAATAAATAAGGAAACAATAAATAAATACTTGCCTATTGTGATTCAAGATTTAAAAGATTTATGTTCACACTTTCCCCACAGAACAAAAAAGGTCTGTTCAGAGCGCTGCCTGCTGGTATATAGCTGTAATTCCAGCACTTGGGAAGCCGAGGGAGGAGGTTTGAAAGTTCAAGGATAGTTTAGGTAACATAACGATTCCCTGTCTCAAAGAAAAAGAAAAAAAGATAAAAAGAAAAGATCTGCTCAGATGACTCAGTTACTGGGTTATTCCTATCTTCTGTACTGGCTTCTTTTTGTTTCTGTTTTTGTTGTTATTTTGTTTTGTTTTGAAACAGGCTCTCAAAGTGAAGGCCTAGCCAAAACTTTCTATGTAGAACAAGATGGCCTCATCTTGACAGTAATCCTCCTACCTCTCCCCAGTGATAGGATTAAAACTATGAACCACCACTCCAGGCTTTCTGTATGTGTCTTTTTCTATGAATGAGTATATGAGCACACGTGTTCATGTATATACATAAATACACATTTTCCTATGAATTTAGTAGACATCAAAGGACAGAACATGGTGAGTCTTCTTCTTGTCCTCATATTTATATTAAGGCATTTCAGGTATTGTCAAATATTTATAACTTGAAACACATAACATTCTTCATTCAACTTCATTTTAAGTGCCAAATAATAATTATACGTATGGGGAACAATATAATGCTTTGAAATATGCTAAAATAAGTCACCACCACATTTTTTAACTATTTTATTATTTTAAATTTTCTTTTAGGAAAATGGCTAGCTGAACTTTGTAAATCCATAAGTGAGGAAAGAAAAAGGAATCAACTTATTTACCCAAGTTAACACCCAAAATGTCAAATATTTTTATTACACTAAGAAGTTATTTTTGGTCTCATTCTGATGAATTTTTAGCCAAGACAAGAGATATTCTTATTTCTATCACTATAAATTAGTTTTCAATGTTTTTTTTTATATTTTTACTTACATATAAATTATTTTGTGTTGAATGTAAAATACCTAGCTCTCTTATTCAACACAATAATTTGGGAATGTGCCCATATTGTTCCATGAATATTTTTTCTGTTGCTGATCAGTGCTCCATTTAACAAATATCCCACAATTTCAAAGTACAGCATTGTTGATGGACATTTGGATTGCTCTTTATTTGGGGCTATTATAATAATACATTTGCTGTGTCATTCTGATAAAAGTTATGGCCATGTGCATTTATTTCTCTTGGACACAGACTATAAATGGAATATCTAGTATATTAGGTTGGTTTCTATTTACTGGAAACTGCAAAAATGCCATTTTAAACAGTTAAGTCATTCCGCAGTCTTAATAACATCATACAAAATACCCATTGCTTCATATCGTCACTGGCACTTGGTCCCTTAGGTTTTAGTTTTAGCTACTCAGAGAGCTGTAGTAGTGTATCATTATGCTCTTCCAGCTTCCCTAATATTCATGATTTCCATGTAGTTACAGATCATTCAATATTTGCTGTGGTGAGGTAATTTATCTTTTTATCATTGATTTTTATAGTTCTTTGTATATTGTAGATGACAATTCTTTATCAGACATGCTTTTCAAATATTTCTGCCTATCTTGTGGTTTAATTTTAAACTTTATTAAAGTCTTTTGATGAGCAGAAGCTTCAAATGCTCATGAAGTCTAATTTATATATTGTTCTCTCATAAGAATAGTTTTGTTTGCATTTTCTTTAGGAAATCTTGGCCTGCTTCAAGCTCCTAATCTCTTGCCTCCAGAAAAAACTTATAGTGCAAATTTTCACTTTTAGTTTATGGCCCATCTCCCATTTAAAAAATTACTATAAATACGTAGCTGTTCCAACACTCTATGAGGACATTCTCTTCCCTGTTTATATATGTGCTTTTATAAAAAGCTATTGGCCATATTAAAAAATAATATCATTTCTAGTTCTTTTGTTGCCTAAACTATTTATCCATAACACTTTTATTGTGTCATCTGGTTATATGTCTAGCATAGATGCCTACACACTCTGTCTTAGTTACTTTTCTATTGCTGTGTTAAGACACTGTGACCAAAGCAACTTATGGAAGAAAGAATTTATTGGGTGCTTATAGTTCCAGAGGGTTATTTTCCATAAACATCATCGTGGGGAGCATGGCAGCAGGCAGGCAGGCCTGGTGCTAAAGCAGAAGCTGAGAATTTACATCTTGATCCACAAGCATGAGGCAGAGAGGGACTAACTGGTAATCAATGGGGTTTTAAAACTTCAAAGTCTGCCCCCAGTGATGCTTCGCCTTCAACAAGGCCATATTACTTAACCTTTCCCAAACAGTTCCATCAACCACAGACCAAGTATTCAAATGTATAATATCAAAGCACTTTCACATTGGTTAGATAATAAGCTAATTAACAAACCAATGTGAAAGTACAAGAGGTTAAGAATTTGTTAGTGTGAGGTTAGTTTGGGGCAGCACTTTCCTATCTGTTGGTGGGGTGAGCCCTGGGCAAGCTTGTTCCCTATCTATCTAAAGGCTGTGAATCAACAAATTCAGATATGTTGTAATTCTATGTCCTTGAGTGTCTGAGAATGTCTCAAATGAGATACTTTTGCCTGAACACTTAACATTGACCAAATGCCTGCCAATGAAGATAATTGCAGGAAGGCAGACCTCTAAGTTTACACTGGAGAAAGGAACAAAGGCCTGGTTGTGGGAAACAGGTTTTGACTGTGTGACTGTTTTCAAATGTTGTTGGGGGATGTTATCTAAATACCCCAAATGTATAGGGGAAGTTGTGCCCAATAAATGATCAATCGCATTGTTAGAAACTCCTGGAAAAAGAATCAACTGGGAAAGCTACAACAGCACACAAGGAATTCACTGCAGGAAACAGCTAATACATTCAAAAGGCAATATCACCAAAACACCTTATTTTTTGGCTTCAACCTCCATCAGAGTGCTTGGATCTAATGGGCCAGCCTTGTCAATGCCAGTTGAGTTCCTACTTCATATTTCTGTGACTCACAACAGTATGATCCTATAGTTACTGAAATGAATGATAATTACCAGTGGAAAGGTCACAACAGAACCCTGTTGCTTAGTAGCTGAGAGCTTTATTAGAAGGAAGGGGAGGAGGGAGAAAAGGACCAGGCCTGTGGAGGAAGGAGAGAGAAAGATGGTGGGGTGGGGGGAGAGAGAGAGCAGAGCAAAGAGGGAGGGTGGGGTCCGTGTATGGCTTTTTAAGGGCTTACGGAGCTACACCATACACGTGCTGATTGCGTGACCACACTGCGCACACATAGTCACCAGCGCACACTGATGACATAAGAAGCAAGACACTTTGCTTAACTCCTGAACCGTGCCTGTGCAGTCATGTAGCTGGAGTGAGGACAGAATTCTAACAGTGGCTGTTCTCATTCAACCCATCATACCCTCTCCCTATTAAATTCAAAAATAGGAATTTTAAAATACTTTTAGGGCATGTTGCCAAATTTCTTCACAGATTGATAACATGACCAGGACAACTTATAGAAGGAAGAGTTATTTGTATTTATGATTCCAGAGGAAGAGTCCATAATAGCAGAAGATACATGGAAGCAGGCAGCAATCATAATGGAAGGTGATTAGAAATCACACCTGCAATGGAAACCATGAAGCTGAGAGAGAAACTAGAAGTGGGCAAGGCTATAAACTTCCAAAGCCCTCCCCAACAATGTTCTTCCTCCAGCAAGGCTGCACTTTCACCAAACAACTCTACTAACTAGGGACCAAATGTTCAAACACATATGGGAGACATTTCTCATTCAAACCAAAACATTTAACATCAGCAGAAGGAAAACTCAGAATGCTTGGTTGTATGACCTTGCTGCTTACTAATTATGTAATATTGGAAAGTGACTTATGCTTTGGATTTACCAGCTTTGAAGTGGAAATATTAATAGATTCTACCTCATAAAAATCTATGAGGAAGTAAAACTGTGAGAATTCAAATGCACACACACACACACACACACACACACACACACACCACACTTGGCATTGGTAAGTGTTCAACATGTGTTAGCCATTACTCTTAATATGGCATAATTACCAAGCCCTTGAATTTCTGCCTAAGTTATATTTCTTAGCAATTTATAAATATTGGGGAAATTTTTACAGCAAAGTGAAAAGGAATCTCAAATACCTGCAAGTGAGTAAAGAAAGAGCCATAGTGAAAAGAAAGGAAAATCGAACATCAGCTTCTTCAAAAATGTGTTTAAAGTCAGCCTTAGAAACACACCCTCATTTTTATTTGTGATGATGTTTTTATGCCAAAACTCTATGCAAAACTGCCAGTGTTTATGCACACACACACACACACACACACACACACACACACACACACACACACTTTGGACATTTCTGGGATGAGCTCTCATACTTTTCCTTAGACTTTCTAAAGGACAGTTGGAGAGAGAATTTCATTTTTAATGCTTTGTTTTGTAGGCTCCCTCCTTATAATCAAAGGATCATCTATCATGGTTCTCCCTGGAAGCCTTAGACATAGAACATTAGCTCTGGATGGTGATTTGAAGTTTCTCTACAGTCTGCAGTTTCCACAAAGGTAAATTAAAAACTGAGCAAGGAAGTGACAGGCTGCAGTTTATATAGCTACAGAACAGCAGAGCCTGGCAGTAAGCCTCAGAGCTGTAACTCCTGGCATGTACCTAGTTTGCTATACCAGATGACTATGTCTCCTCAGGCAAGCCCTCCAGCTTCTATACTTGTCATATTTCTCAACTCACTCCACGGAAAGGTGATCGTCATTAACTTATTTATGAAAGTAGAGGAGCCATGGAATAAAGTGAAATGTATTCTCTGAAAGAAAGAAAAAGCAGGCATTAGAAATGATGAAAAATATATTGTATTGTTTTGAAAAATGATTATTAAGCACTTAAAACAGACCAAAGCATTGTGCTAGGCATTGATGTGGCCATGGTTCACATTGCAGTACCATAAGATGACCGGTATTTTTCCTTGTTGAACACTTGATGTTTACATCTTATGCTTCACAGTAAGACAGGGATAGGAGTCTAAATCAGCAGTAGAGTGCCAGCCAGCATGTGCCAAGCCTCAAGTTTAATTGCTACTACTAACAAGAAAGAATTATATAAATGAAAACAGTATATATGCATTTATTCATTGTACATATGTTTTCTTTCTCTTTCATTTCAGGACCTTTGCTAGATCTAGAGAAAGCTAATTACACAGTTGAGGTAATAGGATTTTAAACTATCTGTAGCCCTTAGCATATCTGGCTACAGAAGGTAGAAGTAAAAACAATGGTTTGAACTTTCACTTAGTCTTAGCTGACTAATGACATTGGCTAGTTTGCCTGAAGGGTCTTCACATCTCTGCTCTTCTTTAAGTATGGAGGTGCTAAACTCACACACACACACACACACACACACACACACACACACACACACCATATATCAAATGAAATGCAAGTAATCAATGACTTAACTCCAGTTAAAACCAAATTGGGGCCTATGCAGGGACACTTTGCGCAGCCTGGGAGGAGGGATTTGACTTGCCTGGACTGAATCTACCAGGTTGAGCTGAATCCCCAGGGGAGTGCTTGCCCTGGAGGAGATAGGAATGGGGGGTGGGCCAGGGAAACAGCGGGGGGTGGGGCAGGAGGAGGGAGGACAGGTGAATCCGTGGCTGATATGTAATATTAAATCAAATTTAAAAAAAAAATTAAAAAAATGTTTCTATCACTAGATAGCTAGACTATTCCCTGTTGGCTAATTTCCTACATGGCCCCTAAATCAAAGTACAATTTTTCTTGCCCAAGAAAAGGCATCTGTCAAACTTATGTCATTTTCCTTTGTCAAACTTATGTCATTTTCCTTTGTGACGCAGGCATGCAATAGCTGAATACTTTGGAAATGTGAACAATGAGCGTTTTTGACATAACAGTTGGAACATATCAAAGCTAGCTTGCTACTTGTTCCTCATCCTCTCTGTGCAGCCAATGTGTATGCAGAATACACTGAAATTAGTATGTTTCTCTTCATCTCACGGTTTTGTGGCCTCTTTGGTGAAAGCAGAGTTTTCTAACATAAAGCAGAATACGGCATGTGCAGAAGGGAGGCAATTTCATAAGTAGAAGGCTACTTCTGTTCAACTGACTAGGAGAACACGATATTGGGATGACCACCTTAGCCCTCTTCTCTACCTTATTAGCCATTCTCCTGGAGGAAGAATGAAGGAGTTATCAGCTGCTGATTTCAAAGAAAACTGGATAAATATATAGGACAATTCCCTGCTCTTAAAGGAAAATGATGGATGAGAATAAATTTACTTGGTTTTAAAATGGTCATACATTAACAAAAGATCTCAACATTGTGGAGGTGGAATAAAGGTTCTTAATACCTTACTCAGTGTTTCCTTGAAATATCTTATTATTCAAAATCAACTTTAAAAAATTAAGTGTTACTCTTTATGTTTCTCTAAGGCTACATATAATAATGGAGCATTTGAGATGCTTTGTAAGTATGATATATGTAAGCTGGTTTATTATGGAATATATTATTAATATTATCAATAATTTTATAGTGGTTGCTGGTTTTATACTGTTGGGATATATTATATTAAATATAATGTATTAATAAATTTAATTTTCCTATTTCAGATATTTTGTGGTCTCTAGAATATTTCAAGTTACAAAAATGTTTCACTGAATATGTCTACTGGATAGAACTACTCCAAGTAATTTTTCATGAGTGAGTTTATGAAGGAAAGCTACAATTCAGGAACTTTCTCTCTCTCTCTCTCTCTCTCTCTCTCTCTCTCTCTCTCTCTCTCTCTCTCTCCCTCCCTCTGTTTGTGTGTGTGTGTGTGTGTGTGTGTGTGTGTGTGTGTGTGTGTGTGTAGAACAACATTCTGGAGTGTGACATAAATGTGGAAAAAGATGGAGAAATGAAGATTTTAGCTCTAAACACTTGAGAAATTTAGCCATGAGGGTGATTTGTCATGTGTGACTGTAATTCCTTCTTTTTTAAATTTACCTTTTGGCTTCTTATATCTATTTCAAGCTCTAGAGCCAGAATAAGAAAACTAGGGTGACTAAACTCCCTTAAACATCCAGGATAAAGAAAAATATGAGGAAGAAAAGACAAAAGAACAAAAGAGCATTTATGTTGAGCTATATACAGAGATATTAGTGAGAGAAGAGCATTGGAAACTGTGTCACTGTGGGGGTGGGCTTTGAGATTCCCTATGCTTAGGATACCACCCAGTGTCTTGGTTGACTTCCTGTTGCCTGTAAGATGTAGGATGCTCAGCTACTCTTCCAACACCACTTTTATCTGCATGCCAGCATGTTCCCCACCATGATGACAATGGACTGAACCTCTGAAAAGAAGCAAACTGAGCAGGGTAAATTACAAAATGTAAGTTTTGAGAAGAAAAAGAGCACCAGGAAGTGGAATGGAGCTAAGTCCTGTGTTCAAGGAGATAGATGGATTAAGAAAGGAGTTGTGACCTCAGAGCAAAATCCCACTCAAGTCTCCAGCCTGTGAAAAGGAATTAAAGAAAATCTTAAGAATATATGGTGGTACATGCCTTTAATCTCAGTACTCAGGAGGCAGAGGCTGGCAGACTTCTGAGTTTGAGGCCAGCCTGGTTTACAGAGCAAGTTTTAGAACAGACAAGCTTAGACAGTGAAAAACAGAAAGCTGGTGAAGATATAATTGAATGAGGGGGCCAAGTTCCAGCCCCAGCAAGCAGCAGAACATGGTAGCTTCAGTCACATGGTTCTGGGTTCAGTTATAGAAGAAAGAAGTTATGAATCAAGCTACTGTTGCCAGGAATGTGTCAGGGATGTCCCTGAATGGAGGCCTAGTAGAGAGGCCATTGCATGAAGCTGTGAATGTGAAGTCTGGATTGCATTGGGGAACCCAAGATTTTAGAGATGCCAGAGTCATGAGATACCTTCCAAGGAGAGCAACTAACAGTGAGTAGAATCAGCCCAAGAGAAAGAAGTCTGTTGCAGTCAACAAAGCTGAATATAATTGGAGATCTGAAGAGCAATTTTACATCAGACATGGAGATGCAGAGTTTGGAGTTTGCCCAGTTGGTTTTCTGTCTTGCTTTGGTCCAGTATTTTTTTACTATGCTCCCTTCCCTGTGATTTGGCATGGTAATGTACATCCTCTGCCATTATGTGTTGGAAATATGTGATCTGCTTTTTGATTTTGATTTTATAGGGGATTACAATTAAGAGATTACATGAATCTCAGAAGAGACTTTGAGCTTTGGACTTTTAAACATTGTTGAGACTGTTATAGACTATGGGGACTTTTCAAGTTGAACTAAATGCATTTTGCATTATGATATTGTTACAAGCTTATGGGGGTAGGGAGTAGAATGTAGTAGTTTGAAAGTAATTGACCCCCATAATCTCATATGGAGTGGCACTATTAAGAGGTATGGCTTTGTTGAGGTGTTTATGGCCTGGCCTTGATGGAGGATGCATGTCACTGTGGGGACAGGCATTGAGGTTTCCTATGTCAGGATACTACCCAGTGTCTCAGTAGACTTCCTGTTGTCTGGAAGATGTAGGACACTCAGCTATTCCTCCAGCACCACTTCTGCCTGCATGCCTCCATGCTCCCTACCATGATGATAATAGACTTAACCTCTGAAACTGTATAAGACATGGTTATGATGTCTCTTGACAGCAATAGAAACCCTAAATAAGACATAAATAGTCAGAAAACTGAAAATATGGTCTGAATTTTGAATACAGCTATTACCATATTTACCTGCCTGGTGTATAATATTCCCAAGTTTGATAAAAACTTTAATGAAGAGTACATGTTTTAAAATTATTTCATAGATAATCAAGGAACATTCAATTATTTAGAATAGAAGAAAAGGTGATAAAGGACTCTGGTTTGAGATAACTGATGATAATATAAAGAGGATATTGGCATGAAAGAAAATTGAAGGCAGAGAGATTGAAATATTTGCTAACTGACAAATATTCAATAAAGCTAACAATTATGGTTAGGGCAGTTGAGTTGTAAAATTTAAGTTTTCCATTTGAATTCAATAAGCAATTGTTGAGAACATTAACCACACTTAGCACTGCATTAGTCAGTTCAGTCCCTTGTCCTCATCAAGCATACACTCTACTGGGTAAAGTCATTAAATGTTTCCAAGTGTCATGAAGCATTGTGGAAGCTAACTACAAGATGCTTAATACATATTTAACAGACTCCCTCCCTAACTAAGCCTTGTGAATCAGCACTTGAGAAATAACTCACCAGAGCAGAATGAGTTTGTACCTGATAACACTCAAGTTCTTTTTCTCAGACAAGTTATAGAACTAGACAACAGAGAAGGAGTCATGGCAAAGTGAAAGTACAGTGTATTTGAAGGTGCTGGAGTCCATGAGCAGAGGAGGGACCTAGAATTGAAGACAACCAACTCTAGGAGGGCTTAGGTTTTATTGGGGTTTAGGGTTTCCCACCTGCTTATTTCCCTTCCTCCCCTTTTCTATTAATCTAAAAGTGTCCATGTGCCCCTCTCACAGTGGGGATTGAATCTCTGTCTCTGTCCAATAGCAAAGAAATAACTGATCTTATTGATTGACTGGTTTAATAGTAGATGCCCAAACCTCCTCTGCTCTTCATTGTATAATGGGTACAGAGAGACCTATGACAAATGAGAGGAAATGGATTATGTTCTGAAGAAATAGAACCAACTGCTGGAGACACAAAACCACCAAAGGTAGAGGAGCTCACTGATTACTGCTTGGGGCAGAAGGTCAAGGAAATACTAAACTGAACTTATTATGTACCCTTCTTCCATCTTAAGTTCCACAATGTCACGATGAACCAGAGAAAGGGAGAACTGCACAGTTGAGGAAGTAGCAGATGCAATAAGTGAAAGAGAGAAATAAGTGTTCTATGACGCTTCCCCGTGGAGATGTGACACAATTGTCTACTCACCCCAGAGAAATCTCCAACATGGATCTTAGTAATGACACTGCCAACATCCAACTTGGTGGATGGATGAGTTTACTAGGGTTACTTACAAAAGTATGGATGAAGGGACAACTCAAATATAACCATATCACCACCTCTAACCTGGGTACCAACTCAGAGAGTTACAATCCTGAATCTCTCTGCATGATATGCAGGCATTTCAACATGTAGGAAAGTCTCCTCTCCAGTCTTGTTTCCTGGTTCTATAACCTTGGACATAGACCTTACGAATATTTTATGTTTCATTTTTTCAGATATCTGAGATTTGTTTACTTTCTAAGTGTCATGAGCTCCCCCATTTTACCAAAAGGCTATGTCTCAGTATGGAGGAAACTGTTACAATAGCAAAGAACATGAGGCTTTTAAAGAAACTAATGGAGTCCTATATAACTAGAAAATGAGATCAAGAATTGAAGAGAAGACATACTGACATTACAATGAATTCTTGCTATTCTTTATTACACATTCTGATTTTGCGTGTAGAGGCCCAGACTATCCAACCAGAGATCATTCTTCATTGCCAGAAGACAAATATATACATGTATATGTGTACATATATACATACATACATACATACATATATACACATATATGTATATATCATATATCTAGACTATAAATCTCAGTGTTTTATTTCTGGTCATGACTCTTTAAAAAGAAGATTTAAAAATCTCTGCCATTTTCCTATGCCATAGGATGTAATTGAATATAGCTAGGAGTACCAAACACAATCAATCTGCTATTTATAACAGCTTAAATTGATCTTAAGGATGAAGATAACACAGTTGATCTCTCAGATGTCTCTGGCTTTGTAACTTATCCTTGACATCAATCTAATTAATTCTAGACAGACATCTTATTCTCAATTATTTGTTGGAGAGAACACACTCTTTGCTCTCAAAGGCAGCTGTGGACACTCACCAACCACTCTGATCTGCATGAGCCTTTGGGATATTTAAGTGCTTTTCATAGAAACTGAATTGATTTGCATTCAGAGTAAACCTTTCACATTTTCACAGGATTCTCTGGTTCAGTGTTTACCCTATGAGTGAAAGTAGAACAAGATTTTGTGTCCTGCTTCTTCATCCTGGCCTGCTAGCAAAATATTTCTTTCTTTCTTCCTTTTCTTTTCTCTCATAATTTTCTTGTTGAAAAATCTAAACCAGACATTTTTTTCTCATGCTCCAAGTCTTTTACCAGAACTCAGTCAGACATTCATAACTTATCATTCAGAGACCCAATTTCTGTGAAAAAAGGAACCCCTAAGAAGCGTGGGATCCTGCTAGTTGCTTTGATTCTCTAAGAACACAGCACACCATTTATTAATTCTACAGATTCTTAAAAATAAATGAAAGCATAAATAAAATAATAAATAAAGGAAAACTCATTAGGCTCACATATCAAGGGAGGTGTGTTAACTTACCCAACAGCAGGCTCCAGAATAGGTTCTGACTTTGGGGAAGACTTAATTGAGTGGCTCAAGCCTAGGAGTCTTCTCTCATGGTTTGATGGTTTCAATGCTTCCTAGCTCCACATCATATACTTCATCAGGAAGAGAATGGAAATATAACAGAGAGAAGGAAATCTATTTTACAAGTTGTTTTTTCATGCATTGCCTGGCTATATATAGTATACCCATTCTTGACTCAGTCTTTGTGTTCAGGGAGGTAGAAACTGCTGAGTGATCCAGCCACTCTTAATGTCAAAGTAGTAGGGCCCAGGCAGGCCATTTCATTATGGGAACTAAAAGGCATATAAGCTCTGTATTAGACAGGCTTCTCTAGAGGAACATAGGGTATATGTTTGTGTGTGTGTGTGTGTGTGTGTGTGTGTGTGTGTGTGTATACACGCACATATATGGGGAGTTATTACATTGGCTTGTACAATAGGGAGTTGAGTAATCCAACAATGCCTATTAGAATGGAAGACAGAGAACTCAACTGGTGCTCAGTCTATAAAGTTGGACGTCTGTAGATGAGGTTTTCCTCTGTCCCACCCAGTCCACAGCTGCTCGGACCCAAGTAAACACATATAGGCTTATATTAATTAAAACTGCTCGGCTATTAGCTCAGGCTTACTACTGACTAGCTCTTACACTTAAACTCAGCCCATTTCTGCTAATCTACATGTCATCATGTTTTCCATGACTTTACCTGTATGCCATTGCATGCTGCTTCCTGGACAGCAGGCTGGGGTCTCCTGACTCAGCCTTCCTCTTCCCAGAAATTTCCTTGTGTGTTTATCCCACCTATACATCCTGCCTGGCTACTGGCCAATCAGCATTTTATTAAACCAGTGTACAAAAGCATTATTCCACAGCATTTCCCCTTTTCTGTTTAAATAAAAAGGAAAGTTTTAACTTTAACATAGTAAAATTATATATAACAAAACAGTTATCAAGCAAGAATTACAGTTACAGTATCTGGTCTATTTGTATTTGACAAATTCAAAGAAAATATTCTATTTATCCTATATTTGTGAGTCTAAGGTTTTATATCTAACTTATCTTTTATCATAACTAAAGAAAATTATAACTATCTAGTCTTCAACTGCAGCAAAGACCTCAGAAGGATATAATATTATCTAAATAAACAGGAAGTGCATTGTAAGCAACTTTTAAAAATCTAGAATGGCAGAGACAGTTGGCTGCCTGGACAGTCACCTAAAGTTCCTATGTAATGTTGGGGTATCCATCTTCAGCCCATAGGCCTAGTCGCTCAGTCATTTTTTTTTTCTCTGTGTCTTGTAGAATGTTTGGCAGTTTCTTCTGTGAAGCAGGAATCTGAAGGATCATCTTACAAAGTTCAGTGGTCATCTTCCTATGGGTCCTGCATGTCCAGTTTATATGACATTTTGTCAAGCAGTCCAGGCAAGAACAGTTTCTTGTCCAAATGGCTATTTTTGCCAAGAAGAAGATAAACTCCATATGGAGTGCCTTTGACACCCATCTTTCTCTCCGAAGTAAATTGGTGCTTCCAGGAGCAGACGTGTCTCATTGTCCAGAAAAATCTAAGTTTTTAAAACATTTTAAATGCCTTATTCTGTAGATCTTTGAAGTGTTTGAAAATTACCTACCTAACTGAATTATATCTATGTATACCTAGAAAACTTAACATGACTATAAGTTTGAATATCATAGATGACTAATTATAAATCTATCTTTCTCAACTATATACTATAATTTCAAATGAGTTGCACAAACAAAATATCTTAAGTAAGAGTAGAAATATACACACAGTATAACAAAATTAACTTTAAATTTGTATCAATAAACTAAAATCTATACCAATGTAAAACATTTTAAACAAGTTGCTTTTTAGAAGTAGGTTTAACAATCCACCCTTTTATTCTATCATATCTATATCCTATATTTCCATATCATATACTTTCTTCTTTTAGAAAAGTATTGACTATGACCAACAACAATTTGTAACCAACAACCTAAAACAAAGACAAACATCCGTAATCTATTTTTTGGGAATGTGGGCATAGTTTCCTAGGCTACTTCCTGCAGATAAAAGGCACTGGTAATCTTATGGATTTCCTAAGAAAATTAAGAATTATGGTCAAGTCCTGACTGGAACAGTCTGTGATATTGTATTCTCTGAGTCAGTTGCCTTGAAGCTGTTTTTGGATATTGGATCAACCGGTCTTCTCAGGGGATCTTCCTTGATCAAACCATATTAGTCTGGAAGTAATCCACAGGTTCTCATCTTCTGTGGAAACAAAAGCAGAACCTCTTTTCCAAAGTAACATATATATATATGTTAAAATGTTAACATATGTTTAAATACCTTTAAAATGTATATATTGATTTAACTCAGCAGCTTTTACAATCAAATGTCTCTCTGCAGTTAAAAATCCCAATGACAACATAATCCAAACTCTCTGTGTGATTTCCATCTTTATGGGGCTTATTTTTATATTACTTTTATGGTCTCTTTAAAGACTTTATTTTAAAAGTATCTGTTTTTTGTATAACTGTCCATATTTATTTTTCTATCTCTTTTAAGCCTATGTACATTTTTATACACACTGTAAACTGTTTAGGGTTTATCTCATCTGCATTTGTCTTATTCTGAATCTATAATCCTTTTCTGGCCAGGAGAGACTTTAAACTGCTAAATTGTGGGGCCAGAATGAAAAGTGGCAGCCTTGACTGCTGACTCCACCCATTTCAGCTTTTCAGCATGGCAGAGGTAATTCACCTCCAGCTCTGGGCCATGTGTACCACCAACTCTCAGAAGCAGTGGGTCTATGCCTCCATTAAAGCAGCGTGTAGCCCAGAAACCTCTCTTTCTTTCTTTCTTTCGTTTTTTCTTTTTTTTTTTCTTGTCTGTATTAACAAAAGCTATATCCACCATGCAGCATACTGCACAGCTTGGAGATGCTTTTATGTAGTGTGGCAGGTATCCGCTATGCTGCAGGCCAAGCCCACATGCTGCTGCGAACCCAACATATTGTAGCTCATGGCTTGCCTGTGAGACACAACTAGGAAGCTGTTTTTAGATCCATTTTAGAATCTTATTTTTTAAAGCTTTCTCAGGTTTTAGGTGGAAACTCTCACACATCTTAGTACCATTTGGTAGCTGAAGTTTTCCTCTGTCCCACCCAGTCCACAGTCACTCAGACCCAAGTAAACACATAGAGGCTTATATTAATTAAAACTACTCAGCCATTAGCTCAGGCTTACTACTGACTAGCTCTTACACTTAAACTCAGCCCATTTCTGTTAACCTATATGTCACCATGTATTCCGTAGCTTTACCTGTGTGCCATTACATGCTGCTCCCTGGAAGGCATGCTGGCATCTCCTGACTCAGCCTTCCTCTTCCCAGAATTTTCCTTGTGTGTTTATCCCACCTATACATCCTGCCTGGCTACTGACCAATCAGCATTTTATTAAACCAGTGTACAAAAGCATTATTCCAAAACAGCAGATGTCCCAGCAATTTCAATCCCATGCTGAAGCCCTGGAAGTTCCCTTGAAAGCTGCTTGTATTCAGTTCATGTTGGAAGGCTACAAAAATGGAATCTGGTATCAGTGGAGGACAGCAACCACAGTAATAGATACGCTTGGTCAGGGAGAAGAGATCCACACCACAAGTATGCAACATAGTCTTTTCCTTGAACCTCTCTAGACTTGGGCTTCTATTGGTACGTGCTGACCACTTCGAAGTTGAATCTCCCAAACTCCCTACAGTTAATACTCTCTAGAAACACCTTCCTTCATAGGTGTGTGTACTAGGTGACTTCAAATCCCAGAAAGTTAGCAATCAAGATTAACAATCACAGATTCTAAAGAAAAACTTTACAGTTTCCAAATAGAATGAAGGAAACTAAAGATGTCCTCTTGTTGAATAAGTAAATGAGTTCATAATGGTTTTAGAGACTTCAAAATAGAATCACAATTTAACAATCAATCTAGGAATGAAAAGTTTAGCTCCTTGGATCAGCATCTATCTTCTGATTGCGTGGGTACCAGAAATGCATCATCATACACAACTCATTTCTTAGATCATTCGTACAGGAAAAGTCAGTTTCAAAAACTTCTTTTCATTCAAAAACATATCAATATTTCTTCAACCTGATTTACTTCCTACAAAATTTTCTCCAGTAAATGTTTAACTCTTCTGTTTTTGTTGCAATGGAACTAAATCCTTCCACTCACTCAATTTTCCTTTTATTCTGATATTTGAATTTTTTTAATTTTCTGGTCAAATATTACATTAAATTCCATTTTGTTGTTAGTGCTTCCCTGCTTTACTTTGTAAAAGCCAAGTCTAAGTGTCAGAGAATTGCTATTTGTCCTTCATTTGGTTTCATAGTCAAATTAATTGTAGATGTAACCAACCGTCTTATTAAATAAGAAACACAGAGCTGATTCAGAGAAGAAAGCCAAGAGGTCAGAACTAAGAGCCTTACCCTTCCTGCTTCAGCCAAGAGAGCTCTCCGAATAGGGGCCTACTTCTTGTGTGTATGTCTTTATATAGTCTAGCTGTTCTGCCTTCTCATTGGTTGTAAACCCAAACACGTGACTGCCTCGACACTGCCTGTATGTACAGCCCTCCAGGTCCTCTATGGTATTGAGATTAAAGGCGTGTGTCTCCAATGTTGTCTGTATCCTTGAACACACAGAGATCTACCTAGCTCTGTCTACCAAGTGCTGGGATTAAAGGTGTGCACCACCACCGCCACGCTCTTGCTATGGCTCTAATAGCTCTGACCGCCAGGCAACTTTATTTATTAACATACAATTAAAATCACATTTCAGTACAAATAAAATACCACCATAATTAATGGCTGAACTTAATGATTATCTAGAACTATCCATAGGCTCCCTTGAACCAGGTGGTACAATATCAACATAGACTAACAGTACCATCTTTCAGAAACCAAAGCAAGATGTTGGTCAGTGAGTCCCAAGTTACAGTTATAACTGCAGAATGAAGGTATAAGTCCTAATGTTCTGTTTCAGAACATGATAAATCATACACTGTGTGATTTAAAAGAACTAAAAGGAACAGGTTTCAAATGTGTTCACCACAAAAAAAAAATTGAAGGAATAGGCATATTAATTAGTCTAATTTGGTAACTACTACACAGGTATAGGTTTATACAAACATCTCATTATGCCCCACAAATATGCACAATTACTATTATTATTATTATTATTATTACTATTATTACTATTTGTCATGCTGAGATGTAAAATAAAGCTTTAAAATCTATAATCATTATCAGTTTAGATCTTTTTTCTTTATTGCAAGCTTTACTTAGTAACCACTGCCTAAAAATATACTGTCAATTACAGCACACGGTTCAAAATAGCTTCTTTCTGTTCAATGGAAAATGTATCTTTTATAGCTTTCTAAGGCTTTGTATATTAATGCTTATATATGGAACTTAATCCTCTTAAATTATAGAGTAGAACTTGGCCATTTTATTTTCATTCTTATAATCTGTTTCCATCTAAATTTGCTGCTGTCTCAGTAACAATTTCAAACACTGTAAATATGGACAAATTGAACATAAATGATGTAAGTTTCCATATATGTAGTTTCATGTTGTGCTTCATTCTTGGACTAGATCCAGTGTTCTATGAAAATCTAATTTCAAAAATTTATCTGACATAATTAAAACTGAGTACAGCATGACAGCCCTAACACATTTTAAATATTTTTAAATTTATAGACTTGATCCTTTCCTCCAAAACCATATAAAATATTCTAGAAAGCATGATATACACAATGTCCCTAAGAACATTAGGGGTTTTCCTACTCATTGTTTGGTCTCTATGTATTGAAATAAATTTTGGTATTTCAGGAAAGAAAATTGCCAGCTTGGCAAATATTCTTCAGAGCATGATATGGCCTAAGAGGGTATGCATTGGAGATGAATTTGGATTCAAGTCTTAATTACATCATTTACTCACTGTGAAGATGTAGGAGTAGGTTGCCTAGTTCTTTGAGCATTGGTTTATTTCAGAATTAAAGCAGTAAATGTCCCCAAACCCATTTAGTACAAACCTGGATCAAAACAGGGAATCAATGAATGCTATTATTAACTTTTGAGTTTCTGAGGTTTATTGAAAACTTTTCCTAGAGTCTATATAGTTTGTATGGAAGGTAGAGAACAGAGAGAAACATGTAGTAACATATTTGGTAATTTCAGATTAAATGTTTGAAGAAACATATTTTTAGAGTAGAAAATTAGAATAATTTCTTTTTGATAGATCTACCTGAAGTTGTCTTAGTTAATGTATATCATCTACACTGCAGATCTATGACAGACACATTTTTATAAATAATGTCTCAATGGAACACAAACACTCATTTCTTTTGTTCATTTGTATTGTTATCTTTCATTGAGTAGAATTAACAGACACTTACTGATCTACAAATTCTAAAAATAGTTACAATCTCTCCCTTAAGACAAATGGTCTACCCCTGGGATAGACCATCACTTATGAACAGTAAAGACAGACTTAGAAGTATTGGTTGACTAGCCTAAATTATCTTTAACATCCATTTCAACAATTTTCTGATACCATAAATTACCTCTAAATGGTTCTCATAAGATACATCCCAGAAAAAAAATTTATTATAGCCACATATTACAGCTTTCTGGGTTGCCTAAAATCAACTCAAAACAAGCATTATGTTCAGGTAGTTTACTTTAGGGAACTGCATTGTGGGTGAGGGGAAGGCTATGGTATTGAACTGGTCACTTCTGTGAGCATTTGAGGCTCAATATGTAAACACCTTTTGAAATGCTGTAGAAAATGCTTGTAGGATGTCCGCCTGAGGATAGAAGATGGGAATATGTGTCTACCAGCTTGCATCTTTTCCTGGATGAGGACTCCTACATTTTCACATCACCAGGCTTGACAGGAATGCCATGCAAATCCTCAACTCAGCCACACAGCAGGTCCAGATACAGAAATTATGAAACAAGTACAGATGTGGTGAGGTGAGAGAGGCGCAAGAGGTTGCTACAGAATGGAACAAGTTGGTGAGCAGCAGCTGGAGAGGGTGTGTCAAAAAGAGATGAGGCAGAGCTCAGGAGTCCCATGTAGTACCTAATAGTTATTAAGTGTTCAGAATGCATAGATCACGGGAATGGGGAATCCTTTCTTTCCTCTCTCATAATTCTGCTACCAGTGCAATGAACTGAACAGTTTCTTTAACCTTTTTATGATCAAATACATTAATAAGGGAATTTAAGCCAGAGACATACAAGAACATATCAGAAGTTAACGGTCTTCCTAAGATTTAATGATGGGGTAGCTTATTATCTAGTCTCTTTGCTTCAGTTGACTAATTTGTCCCACAATAAACATCCTCCATCCATGAAATTGTTACCTATATGTTATGGATGAATACACTGAGATTCTAGAAATTCAGTCATCTTCCTAAAGACAGTGAGTAAATGAAAAGACTTTACAGGGACTCAACCCATGTCTTCCTGAGTCCTTAATCAATTTTTCAAACATTTTCTTAACTTGTGCTTTAATTCTTATAATTTTCTCTTGGGCAAACACAGATATAGCATTAAAATCATCCTCTGTTAGAATATTTGTGAGCATTTTAAGTATCACTGCACTGTGACTAGGCTGTACAACTATCTATGACAGTCAATAAAAAGATTGAAAACCTTGACATCTTTATCATTTAATCAGTTACTCTAATCACTAGCTATTGATTAGCTGACTATAGGATAGTGTATATCCAAAGTAAATTGTGCTCAGTAAGTATGTTAGAATTCTCACTGAATCCTTGTGGGCTCTTAGACTTTCATTATTTAGCTTCTACATGGGAGAAAAATGATTTGAGTCTATAAATGGTATTTAAAAGTACACTAATACATTGTGAAATGATTCTTCATGGTTGTGAGCCATGGCTTCACAGATGATGAAAAACAGGCAATTTCCCTAGATAAAAAGACAAACTGACATCCAATAGACTGAAACAGTGAAAAATCAATGAACTTAGAGTCATAAGTCACGAGTTCAATGTGTAGCCCTGCTATGCCTATGGACCAAGGCAAGTCCTTAAGGCAGTTTGATGCTTTAAAAATATTCTTTGAGTATTCCATATAGATCCACCTCCAACTCTCCCCTATCCAACTCCTTTTGGACATCCCCACACCCTACTCTGAACTTCATTCTTATTTCTTCTTCTTCTTCTTCTTCTTCTTCTTCTTCTTCTTCTTCTTCTTCTTCTTCTTCTTCTTCTTTTTCTCCTCCTCCTCCTCCTCCTCCTCTTCCTCCTCCTCCTCCTCCTTCTCCCCTTCTCTCCTTTCTACTCCCCCTTGTGCCTCCTCTTCTTTTCAATATCCTTCTGAGTCCATTTAGTGCTGCCAGTGTGTGGCTATAGAGCCATTCATTGGATCATGGACAATCGACAAGGGCCACATCCTTGAAGAAAAATCACTCCCTCCTAAGCAGCCATCAGCTAGCAATTAATTGCATGTCAGTTAGGTGTGGGGCCTTGTGGGCCTGGCCTCCATCCATGTTAGAATATTGACTGGCTTCATCTTGTACAAGTCTTGTACTGGCAACCACAGCTTCTGTGAGTTTAGGAGTTCAGGAGTCCTGTCTGTTTAGAAGACACCATTTCCCAGCAGTCCTTCCAGTGTTCTACCAAACGCTCAAAGATGACCTGAAAGAGTTGACTTTCTTGGTTTTTCTTTATACTTTCAGTCATTCAAAGTAATGTAGGTAGTATTTCTCCTCCTTTTTCTGAGTGACATGTTCTGCTGCATGATTGCAGAACTGGAATCTTCTGTATTTGGATTCCAATTCCTCAGTGGTCTATGCAAGCAGGGAGGAAGTCTAAACAAGAAAGAACACTGATGGCCAGTATCTGTGCTAGTACTAACTGATGGCAAAGTAGAACATCATGGTCTTTGAAAGAAACTCTGCTGGGAGCTTAGGGTTGATTTATCTCTGCCTCTGAAGTTTCAAAGGAAAAGTTTCTCCCTGTCAAAGTTCCAGAAGAGAAAAGAACTGGCATGTTCTTTCTCTATCCCAGAGCAAAATAGCCTGAAGGGAAATGGCAAGGGCTAAGAAAAACATCTTGTGCAGTGTCAGCTAGAAGTGCATGCTGACACTGACCTTGTTCCTGACTCTGTTTCTCCCTCAGCTGATGATTTAATTCCCCCTTTCCATTAAAGACCATCTGTAATGTATCTGTATTGCAAATGTTAAGAAAAATAGACCGGGGCATCTGTCACCCACTACAGTTGCAGGTGTCATAGTTTGAATCGAAAGTGTTGCCATAGGCTCGTTGTTCCCTTAATATCTGCATTTTCACACTGTTTGCAAAGGCTCTGGATTGTTTTGTGTTGGTAGAAGTAGGTCAGAATGGAGATGGGAGGCAGGTCCCAGGCTGTTTTAGCCCTGCTTGTTTTCGTTTGTTGCCCCTGCTTTTCAGTCCATCGTGACATGAATGACTTCCACCACATTTCTCCCACTATGGCTTGAGAGGTTCTACCAATGTCTTCCCTGTGAGGATGGGTTGGAACCCTCTGAAACCATGAAAGCTAATAAATCTTTCCTCCCTCAAGTCCTTTTTGTTAAGTGTCATGATCACAGTGACACAAAAAAATAACTAACACAAAAGGCTACACACTAAAATGTTTCTGATGTCTCCATCTAAACACACACACACACACACACACACACACACACACACACACGCACACATGCACACAAGCACGCACGCATGCACGCACATAGAGAGAGAGGGAGAGACAGACAGCAGAAGGGGTAAGATAGTGGCAACGTGGAGTTGACTCTGGCTTATTGCATAATTGGGACTTATTCCCATTGGTTAAGCAATTTCCCTTTCCTCTCCTCTTAGCCCCTGGAAACTACAGTCCTACTCTCTAATTCCATGAGTTAGAATTTGTAGAAATCTCATACAAGTGTAGTCATACAGTATGTGTCCTTCTGTGACTGGACATTTTTATTTCAATATAATATTATCCTGGTTCATCCGTGTTATTACAAATTTCAGCATTCTCTTCTTTTAGAACTATCATATTATCCTCAGTCCGGTTTCTGGATATTTATCCAAAAGAATTAACATCTGGATCTTCAATAGGTAATAGCAAGCCATTGTTCTTTGCAACTCCATTTGTAATAGCAGAAGTGGAAACAACATAAATATCTATCTGTAACATAAATAAACAAAGGAAAATATATGTAGATATGTAGATATGCGAACATACAGTAGAATGTTGGTTAGTTTTTTAACAGTTGTGACTGGTCTTTTAAATCGCTATGAAATCAGAGATTTTAAGTTTTATTTTTAAGCAATCTCCCAACATTTAAAAATAAACTATTGCTCACTCTTACAATGTAGATTTCAGCCTAGTCTCCGCAGTTCAGCAGCTTCACAGCAATGTCCTACATTCCATTAGAGGGATAGCCCATGAAGCTGAGGAAGACCTGTCACCTTAGGCTAGATAAGTGCTCCTTCCTGTCCCACAGTCCTTTCTGGTCCATTTTCTGTTACATTTCTGGCATGCCCCTGGTAATATGAAAGGCTGATGTTTTTCAATTTGAAAAGGAAAAACTTTTTTTTAAACTTCAGAGACTGTACGTTCTTTCTCTGAGTCATCAGTCCCCAAGAAGAAAGCACACCCAGTTCCAACCCCTGCCTGCCCTGTGCCCATAACAAAAGCTTTTTAATATCACTCAGACTGACTTGGGTCCCTGTAGATTAAACACGGAAAATTGTGAGGTACTAAAATAATTTCAGGAATATAAATATTTTTGTTTTCATCATTATTGTGTCTCTAGTGCCCAAAATAACAGCTGACACATAGTAGGTGCTTATTATATTTTTGTCAGATGACTGCAGTAACTGAACTCATATGATGACTCAAGGTCTTTAAACATCGTGGGATAGTTAAACAGCCTATCTGAAAAACATTCTAAAGCGTTATATTCAGTTGTGACTATGATCACATTTGTTGGCCAACAAGTAAAAATAAAGCTCTAAGCCACTTGATTTCTATCCAGAGGGAGTGGTTAAAAGACTGGGAGAATCAAACTTTGTTCAAATGTTTGTTTGCCACTGGAAGCTGATTGTGCTGCTCTACCTGTGAATGGTATGTATCTCTCAAAGTCGGGGATTGACTAGGATGACCTGTGTAAGTCGTCTAGTATGCAGTGCTAGTTGATAAATGTGAGGTATTGGTACTAGGCTTAAAGCTTGCTTTAGAAAAGAAGGGAACAAACATGTTATGATGGGCAGAGAATTCGTGTAGGACAGTAATAGTGGGAACTGGGCTTAATATTGAATACTCTAGGCGGTGAGCATTATACAATATGCTTTAAGCAGCCTAACTATTTAACCCCCCCCCCTCCACTCCTTCTTCCTCACCCCCACACGCATTCTGTGCCCTATAAAAAGTCTTGAACAGCCCATGGTCTCTACAGGTGCTGGCAAATGAAGAGTCGGGGGTTTTTTTATTATTGTTTTCTTGTATGTTGGAACTATTATCATCTTCAGTTTTAGACATTTAATCGCTTCCTAAATTTGTCACAGCAGTTTTGAGAATAATACACTGATCAGAGAGAAGTTTGCCCCACATACTTTGGCATTTCTACAGTACTTCAGCTTTTCAAAATAAAAGCCCCGTGTGGCTAAAAGATCATTTAGAAACTTACCTTGAGAGCTCTTCCCTCATGAGGAGAGGAAGCATGGAACATGTTGAGGTTTTTCAAGCACTATTCTATTTGGACTCTCAGAATCCATGAGTGGACATTTCCATTCCAGTTTTGGACTATTTATCTAGAACTAATAAAAGCATTTACAGGAAAAGAAAATTGTTGAACGAGAAACATCTTCAGGCTCTTCCCAACTAAGTATCAAAAAAAAAATTGGAATTATACTGATAACACTTGATCCAGTTGATCCAGTTTCTAGAAAAAGGAAGTCACAAGCTTTCCAGATAGATCATTTACCTTTCATACACACACAAACACACACACACACACACACACACACACACACACTCACACTCACACACACACCACATACACTTACTTATTAAATACATAGCAAGGACTGATTCTATTCATGGCCCTATACCTGTTTAATACTGAGTAATATAATGCCACTGTCAGAGGGAATATAGTTAGACACTTATCCCCACATTCATTGTCCTGCCAATGGATGAGGAATGCCTTTTGGAGGTCCTATAAAATAATTACCAGCTTGAATTCTGGACTCACACAGACCTACTGTAGAATCCCATTCAAATTACTTCTCTCAGCAATATCGATCAAGACCGTGAAAGAAATAATAGCATCTCTCAAATGTTGTTGAATCAGTGAGAAAATGCATGTTAAGTGATTGTCATCATGTGAAAAACTTGAGAAGTTTGTGACTGATACATATATTAAGATAAATGGGATGACTATTATAATGTCCCACTGCTCAGCGGTCCTCATGACTACCTTAGAGCTGAGTCCAGGAATAAAATCTGTCACCACAACAATGATCTGTCCTACACAGATATTTAAAAATTAACTAACCTGAACATGAAAAAACAGGAAGAAAACTTTAAAATTGAACAATAGGTATGAAATTGGATGATTCAACATACAAGCTTACTTTAAAATTGTAAGTTCAAGGACAGCCTAAACTACAATACAAGACTGCTTCAGGAAGAAAAAAGAAAAAGATGAACATCCAACTTTGACTTGAAAATGACAGTGGTAATGAAGCAAAATATATAATGCCTAATCAATAGAGCACAATAATCATTAATGAGAAAAAAATTAAAATTTTGCCCTAAATTATATTGTAGTTCTCACAGTTTTAGATCAGTGAAAATGATTTTATTCAAATTCAGACACTGGAACAAGATGTGGTAAAGTCAAGAAATGCTAAAATAAGAAGATAATTTTCTCAAAACATTTCTAAGTTGTCTTTGTGGCTCAAAACAGAATTAATGTCATACAAAGTTTGCTTACTATTATGTTCATAAGTGTTCCATTATGTCTGAAGATCCACACTTCACCTTTTTAATATCACACCATTCATGATGGAAAGACAAGCTTTAGAAGTTGCCAAAAAAATTAGCTACCCATACTTCATGAGTTTAGAGGTCGATGAAATTTTATAAGAGATTTTCCCCACTTGACTAGAACCACAGTCACTTTAATTACTATTAAAATTTAAATTTCCATGCAAAGGTAAATGCTTAAGCTGCTATCAAATATTTATGCTTTGCATGAATAAATGTATCAACATGTTTATACATGATGATATGCTCATTGACCAAGATTCAAGAGCTTCAGAGGATTGCTAAAAATAACTGAAAACCTCACCCTTCTCTCAGGCAACTGTAGCCAATTCTTAGTCTCATACATAAACTTGCATAATTGCATGTATACTTTTTCCTTTCCATAAATGAGATTACATTAAACACATTCTTCCTTGAATTTCTTTCTTGCATACAGTGTATGTTGCTGGTCTGTGTATACCATTGTGTGAAGAGATCCCCCTCTATGTATCTAAACATTTTACTTAATAATGATCATCAAGTTATTTCCAAATATTTGCATTTTCAGTGAGTACTAAAATAAATGTTTTTGCATGAATGTCCTTATGCATTTGGGTGAATATTTCTTCACATTGAATTCCTACATCCCAAACATAAAATTATAATAATAATGCTAAATGCATTTGAAATATGACAGGTTACATGAAATTGCCCAACCAAAAGTTTTTAGACCAACTTAGAATCTCATTGTATATACTAGAAAAATTTCAAATAGCAAAGTCCTACTTAAAAGTAAACTAAACAGCTGGGGATGCTGTTTGATTAGAGTATTTGCCTATCCTAACATACATGTGCAAGGACCTAGGCTCTGGCCTTGAAGCACAAAATAAGACAAAAAATAAAATTAATCTAAATAAATGGAGGTTTGATTTTTGTCACAAAACAGTAGGCCTGCATGGAGGTGACTATTGATACTTGCTGGATAGCCTAAAATGTTCATAGCTTCCTACTTGTGAGTCTCTTGGCTTTTCCCTTATGATGACAGGATGACAGTGATTACTCCAGATATGTCTCCATCCACAATGCAATGAATCATGCAGGAGCATCTAGACAGTTCTGTCTTCTTATCAATAAACACTTTCTCACACACCTGCACATTATGTTTATTGTTTACTAAGCCTCTGCGGGACACTTTTTGGTTAGCACAGTGTCATTCTAGCCATCATAACTATAAAAGACACTTGGGGAAAATAAGTGTCATTTTGTACTCCTAGCATTTAAAGTTAGTACAAACCAGATGGACAGTAGTACATACCAAGGTCTTTTTTTAAAAAGCCAGCAAAATGTTTGAAAATGCCAATTTTATTGCATTTTTGCCAGCATTAAAAACTCAAACTAACTTCTCAGCCTTATGATAACAGAAAGATATACAATTGCAGTGATTAATTTAGCTGCTAATATAAGTTTGACCATAATTTTAATTTAAAATGGTCATTTCTAGTTATGCCTTTCTATGAATTTCAACTTCATGCTATGTAGCTGGAGAATTTCTCTCCAGCTCCCTCTAAGTCCCGCCAGTCCTGGAGCCCCCTTATAAAATAAACACACAGACTCTTACATTATTTAAACTGCTTGGCCATTAGCTCAGGCTTATCATTGTCTAGCACTTACTCTTAATTGTGAGTTGTTCATTTTAGCCTATTCAGGAGTACATACAGTTGCATGAATCCTAAATGGTCTTAGTAAAAACTCAGAGCCAGATATTGGGGTAAATACTGAAAGATCAGAGAGACAAGGGAACAAACCACAGCCACTCCTCACCTCACTAACTCCATGAATCCTCTGACTGAATGCCCCTAAGTCCCCAGCCGAAAGACCTCTAGTTCCTGTCTCCTCACACCTTATATGCCTTTCTCTGACCAGCCACTTCACTACATATCTCAACCTTCCTAGTGCTGGGTTTAAGGTGTGTGTGCTTCCCAAATACTGGGGTCAAAGGTGTGTGCCACCATTACCTGACCTCCATGTTTAACTCTGTGGCTGGCTCTGTTCTCTGATCTCCAGGCAAGCTTTATTTCTTAGATTAAAAATATCACCACAACATACAATCATACAGTACATACAGGAGTAATATATTCAAACAGAACATACAATATAGGGTTGTTAAGTCCCAGAGTTAGGAGAAGTGAGCATATAAAAAGTCCACCACCTGGGAGGCAAGCCACTGAATACAAACCTCAAAAAAAAATTGTTTTCTTTTTATCTGTAATTACACCAAAGAATAAAACATAGTTAGCACACTACCTCAGAGGATGGACAGAGATAAGGAGGTGCTACATGAAGTTCTAATAAGTTAATGTCAAGATCAAGTATGCCAGACATGACTGACCTTCAGCATCACTTAACACTGTCGGTGTTCTTGACCTGCATGTCTAAAGGTTAATTCAGCAGATCTCTAGGAGACTTTCACATGGGCTAATTTTGGCTTTCATTTTTTTTCTTTTCTTTTGTTTTATATCTTTAGCAGGGTCCACAGTTGAATCCAAGGGTTTGCAGTCTTCAGGTTGGTACAGGCAAACTGCTTGTCCAGATGGGCGCTCTATATGGTGCTAAAGCACAAGCGAAAAGCAAAGGCAGGGACTCTAATTCAAACCAAACCAAGATTGACATGGGTGCTTGTACTCACTCCAAATAGACAATAAATTACAAGGTAGACAATACAACAACACACACCTGTATAGATTTTTCAAGAGTTAATGAGCAAAATAACTATATTAGTTAGGTACTACAATCGTTTTAGAATAAACTTTAATCGTAGAGGAAATGAGTGTCCAGATAAATTTGCATATTTTGAATAAATATCCATGTTATTGTCTGCATTACCTGGAGATAAAGTCTCAATGACGTTGAGAAAGAGACAGAAAATTCATATATTCATCTTTGGGAAACTTCAATAGAAATATTAAATGACTTCTTGGCCTCAAATATTCCTCAAATTTTATTTCATATTTCTTTTTTTGTTGTTTTTTGTTTTTTGAGACAGGATTTCTCCATGTTGTTTTGGTGCCTGCCTTGGATCTCGCTCTGTAGACCAGGCTAGCCTCAAACTCAGAGATTGGCCTGGCTCTGCCTCCTGAGTGCTGGAATTAAAGGAATTTTTTGTTTATTTGAGACAGTTATTTCATATTTCATAATGAAAATCAATTGGTCCCAAATTACCTAGACATTTTGTTTGAATACTTTCTATGAAATCCCTCCCTCTCCAGAGGACCTGGATTCCATTTCCAACATCCACATAGTGGTTCACAACCATATTTAATGTCAGTCCCAAAGGATCATATGCCCACTTCTGACTTTCTTGTACAATTTGTGCATGTGGTATACAGACACACATGTAGGCAAAACAACCATAAATATAAAAGTAAAACTAAGGGGAAAATGGTTTTAAAGAAAGAAAATGATAACAGTATAGATACATACCATGCTCAAGATTTGTCTAGAGTCTACCTGACTTTTTAGCCTTAAATAATATTGATTTGGAGGAAATTAGAGCTCTCCTAAGGCACAGATAGTGAGCGTGTGCAGACCAAAAACTAATGCACTAGTGTAACACTCTCAGATTCACACAACAACTCATTAGTGATATTAATCAATAAACTTTAGCTACTGGTTTCTGGCCTTGAAAAGTGATCTTACACAAACAAGATATAGTTATTTGTGATTATACACATCCACACGTTTTTATATCATTAAGTTTACATGTCATTGTTAGATGTCATGAGGGCATTATAGACTTCAATATAACAGAAATGTACCTATAAGGATTAGCTTGATTTATGCAATTAATCTTCACTGGATGATCTTCACTCTGTCCACCTACCACACATTTTCCACTCCCCACCCCACCTCCTTAATAATTTAACTTACTTGTCATTCCTGACATAACATCACTCAGCATATCAAATTAATAGTCTGTGAAACTAAAGAATCCCTCCTCATAACCTCATAAAGAGGTAGATTATTCGAAAATTGAGTTATGAAACATTAAGTATCCAACTCAAAGATCTGAAAAATTATGGTTTACAAAGTAATTCCAAAAGATTATATTTTGTTGATAAAATTTTAGTGTCTCAAAAAAGTGTTGGCTTTTCTTAAAATATGCTGGCTCTTATGGACTTAAATTTTGAACCAGGTTGATCTGGAAGGAAGGTCACAGACACCTCACAGCTTAAAATATGACAGGCATATTTACCATGGAGTTTTTGCTGTGGAATCACATGAAGATGCTAGGGAGGAAAACAGAATAGCTTGGTTTTAGTTATTGAAAAATAATAATAATAATAATAATAATGAAATTATTATACATAATAATTGTGCAGTTATTATATAAATAATAATAAAATTAATAATAGTGCAATTAATAATAATATAATAATGCAATAAAAATAATAATAGTGCAATTAGGACATGTTACAAGCAGTACAAGATAAACATTTTCCATGTCCTAAGACAAAGTAGGAATTAATAAAAGGAATTTGGGGTCTTGAGGCTGAGGAGGTGGCTCAGTGAGTAAAGTGCTTGGTGTACAAGCAAGAAGACCAGAGTCTGGATCCCCAACACCCAAGTTAAAAAATGGGCATGGTCACATGTGCCTGTAACCCCAGGACTGCAGAGGCAGAAACAAGCAGGTCCACGGATTGGCCAGTCAGTCTAGCCAAAATGGCAATGCCCAGGATCAGGGAGAGACCTTGTCTCAAAAAGTGAGATAGAAAGGAGACAAATGAAGACATCCTGAGATCAGCCTCTGGCCTTGGCAAGTGTCACAAGGGTGAGTACAAGCACACGTGCATACACATACATACATGCATACACACACACACACACACACACACACACACACACACACACACACGCACACAGTGGAGGTCCCATCAGAGACACTAGTGTGATTTTTCTAAAGAAGAGAGCTCATAGAGTCCCCTATTTTGTTAGTGTTGGAACACAGTCATGCCAAATACATTGACACCTCAATACCACAGGGGCTGAGCTGTCCTAATTATTATACAGTTGAAGGAAATGAATGGAAACCACACTGGAAAAGAACGATAATTTATTTTCAGTCCATGGGAAATTTCCACCATCCCTTGGGAGTGGAATTGCTTAGGAAAACAAATGGAATTTAATATGGTAGCTTTATGATTTAAGTTTAATTTATATCTGTAATTTAATTGACTGACATGCAAGCTTATTCAGGCACTTAGGCACACAATTTGGAGGGCAATTGGTCACTTGTCTCTTATCACCTTTGTTCCAAACAAGATCCTACTTGGGGTCCCTAAGTCTTCCTTTTATACCTTATCTAGTTCATTTGGTGTTATATTTTATAGAATAATTGCCTATAATTAGCAAACCCTGATGAAAGCATTATGATTAGCTAAAGCAGATTCATTTCTACTTCATCAGTTTGGTTCATTTGAGTCTGTACTCAACGCTTCTTTTTAACCACTGCTTCTTTATTTAAATAAATTAAAAGAAGCATCAAAATATCTTCTCTGTACCCATGATGGAAGGGGTAAATCTGGAGTGCTTTGGGGTTATGTTTTGATCTATTTGTAGGTCCTTCTAAGTGCCTATAAATTTATTTATGCTAAGAACATTTTTAGACTTGAGCTTTACATCCAATGTGAATTCAAAGGAAGTTTAAGCAGAACATTTCTCTCTCATTGAAGTATCAAGTATCAAAATGGTGTTTGATGTCCAAGGAACTTGTAAAGCCTTCATTTTCCTTTGAGCAAAGAAGGTCATAATTTTCCACAATCAGAAAGGATGTGAAGTCCCAGTGTCTGGGTTTTCTTCACACATGCTCCCCCTTCACTATAACTGTTTCCTTTTTAGCTCTACTCTCATTCTTAGCAGCTTTTCTATCTCAAGATTCCTTGGATTTCTTGACTAAAGCAACCCAGTAGTTTTGCATGCCATCACTCTCTAGTGAAGAGGAGGAGCCAGTATGTGGATGCAACACTGGGGTTTATATGGGGATTAGTTGGATGCAACACTAACCTTGAGGAAGATAAAGCACCAAGAAACATGCTCACCCACAAGCACAGGGATGGGAGGGTGGTTCAGTCCAACTCCGTCCCATGTCCTCTAAAGGTTTCTTTCATATATGCTATGATGAAGACAGTATATGGATAGGCATTTGTTTGTTTGTTTGTTTTTTCTCTTTATGATATGGTGATTTAAGAAGATGGTAACTAACAAAGTCATGATGATAATGGTTGGAACATTTTCAGAGTTGAAAAAAAACACTTTGAATTTATTCCTCTTGATATTACCACTAATTCTTCCACCTACCAAGAACACCAGAAATGAATAGGTTGGTCACCTCTGTCTTTCAATGTATTTTTTATATTGTATTTTTTATATTGTTTGAGAAAAGTTCTCTCTACATACCCATGGTTGGCCTGGAACTCACAATATAGACCAGGCTGACTACAAACTCAAAGCAGTCTTCCTGCTTATGCCTCCCAAGTGTTGAAGTATGATCATGTTCAACCTAGAAATGTTTTATGAGCTAGTTTATACTGGACCAGCATTGTGTAATTGCTGTAACTCCCAGAAACTTCAATAAACACTAAAGGCAAGCAAGTCAATACTACCAAAACCATAAAATTTAAGAGGAGAGATGGCTCAGTGGGTAAAAATCCTTGCCACATTGCACAAAGATGAGTTCACATCCCCAGAGCACTGATAAATCTAAGTGTGGTAGTGCATGTCTGTAATTCCAATGTGACTATGAGAGATGGAAGGCAGTGTCAGGAGAAACAGCTAAAGCTCAAGAACCAGTTGGACTTGAATACATCGCAAATAATAATAATAATAATAATAATAATAATAATAATAATAATAATAATAATAACAACAACAACAGAGCCTGTGTGCCAGGCTTGGGGGATAAAGACCACCAACTGTTCTCTGGATCTCACATGTGCTGTGCCACCTGTGCATTCACCCTTACAGAGGAATGTACACACATACGACCTCACACCTTCTCCTTACAATACTGTTTAATCATTCTGGTGACCATCTCTCAGCAGCTATTATGACACTGAGTTGCTTTAATATCCCTTCTCTATATGAGACGCATACATCCTGAGAAGGGGGGGGGATTACAAGTCCCCCAGGGATATGATTGTCTCATTGGTTTGTATCCTATCCTTGTGGCTGGTTTGCCTTCCCACTGTTCATGCATTTCCACACTGCCTCAGAGCTTTGTGCTCAGTGAAAACGTTCACAATTTTGGCCTCACAATGATTGGTTTAAATGGTGCAGCCATGAGAAATTATGTAAACCAACTCAAAGGCTTCATTGTAAACTATCACTGCTATTGTAACTGACCCGATTACCTTCCCTATGTACTGCAATTCATTTTGTTTCTCTCCTTATGGTGAAAGAAAACTAAATCTAAATCTTCCTGCCTTGCTCAGCCCTATCTTGTGGCCAAGGCAGCAACTGTTGGAGTGGAATGTGGAGTCTGAAAGCATGCCCTCATTTTGTCATAAATCTCTCTCAAAAGTCTTATATTCAAAACGGATTTGAAAATTATGCTTTGAGTATCCCATTGTGCATGCCAACATAATTAAAAGTGAAGCTAAGCTGGCCATTCCTACTGATGACTTAAGGAAACCTAAACACCATGATCAGTGGCATCACATTCTCATTGTGTTAAAATCTGGTCACCATCTCCAGATACCTAATCAGCTTTCCCAGAATGTATGTCCTAAAGTGCTTATCATGCTAGAGATATCTTTGATAACCATTTTACTATAAATTACCTTGTACCTAATATAATTTCAAATTTAATCACTACATGTATCTTAATTCCTTTGGGTTTATGTAAGAAACACATTATACTGGGAAGCTTAAAAACCTATCAGCATAGATATTTGTCACTCAGAGTTCTGGACTGTCTGATCCACTCCCTTCATAGATGCTACCATCTTACTGTAAACTTATGCGGCCTAAACGTCATATTGAATATATATATACTAAAATATCTTCTCTGTTTTTTTTTAATTTTAAAATCTTTCATACAACATATTTTGATTATATACGTACCATTCCCTCAAGTAGGAGAGTGAGAAACTTTGGGACATTCATCCCTACCAGAGATGTCTTTATAGAGATAACCCCTCTTCAAGGCTCAGGGATCAGTGTGGAAGAGGACAGACTTTTAAGAGCCAGCAGTGGTGGAAGACTCCAAAGAAACAGCACCATCCAGACACAACAGGACTGATACACATACGAACTCAAAGAAATTGTGACGGCACACACAAAAGTCAAAACCAGAAAATATCTCAGCACTGAGAAGGGAAAGTGGATACAGAGTTCCATGCCTAGCCAAGGAGCTATTTGCAATTAATACCTGCTGGAAAGGGGAAAATCAGTTTTTTCCAATGGCATGTCACTGAGTATATCAACCACACCCCAGGGCAGGCCTCATGCCCAGGAGTAGATAGCCAACACAAAACAGACTCCTTTCTGTTACTGGTATTGCTCTCAACATATCCACCATAAAGCTCACGAGGCATCAACACCAATGTCATGTTTTGTCAAGAGCATTAGTGATTCAAATTTTTCCTTATTTTTCTCATTATCTAATAGAGTTTTACTATATTTGTGCCTGTGCCTCAAAGATCCTATTTTGTTCAACAATGTTTTTTGTGTGTGTTACAGGTGACATCATCCTAATTTGAGACAAAAGAAAACAAAACCCCTGTAGCCAGAAATTTGAGGTTCTTGTTACATAAGGAATTGTGTATCACTGCTTATTCCTAAGTAAGATATTAGCATGTATGCACAGGAAGTTGATTGATTGGTAGAAGGCAGGCTGTTTTGTATTTGTTTTTAGTGTGGGGATTGAGAGAAGGCAAAGCTGAGTTCTGACATCGCTGATGAAATTGTCAGGAACAGTCATCTTTGCTTATCTTGCAGCAGCTAGTGGAGTAGCTAGGGTGCTTTGTGATGGTAAGCTACATCACATCCATTTATGGTGTCACAAACACCACCATGTGAAACCAAGCCTTCATCACACACTTCTTCACACACATGACAGCAGTTTGTTTCTCAAGTTCACGTGCACTCTAAGGAGGAAAATGTGGAATTGACCTGACCTGGGTGGGAAAGAAATATCGTGTGTGTATGTGTGTGTGTGTGTGTGTGTGTGTGTGTGTGTGTGTGTGTGTGTGTGGTGTGTGTGTGATCAATCCCTTCAAGATGAAAAAAAGGGAAAACTTGTGTTTTATAGAACCTTGGGTATATGTGTTCTTCTGCTTCCCTGCTAAGAAGTCTAGCACCAAGTTTGCTGTTTGAAGTGATCCATTCAGTACAGACAGAACTTTATTGTGTGGCATAAAATATAACTGTCCTCGGAACTTACTAAACTGCTTGAGAAAATGCTGGAACAATGATTCCCATAGCCTTTCATGAGAGTCACCCGATAGGGGAAGTGTTGGCCATTCACCCTTGCTGTAGTGACCCATAGCTGTAAACACAACAGGTAGAAATAAAGCGGCAGGCGACTCTCCCCTCGCAGTCTTCAATTAGACATTAGTCTTCACGTTGTGTTCTGTGTGTCTCTGTGAAGACAGAAATCTTTGAGTTGGCTTTCCCTACATTCTCTTCCCTGGAGCATAACTAGATGTAAGATTTTTTTGCCTGTTTGTAATCAGTTTATCTGAGATGGTAACAGAGCCTCTGAAGAGAGGTCCACTGTGCATCTCCAGGCAATTTTAAGATTTTCAAAGAAAGATAGTCAATAGAGACACAACTTGAAGGATTTTGAGGTAAGAAACAAACAAAAAAAAGCATTTCAAGAAGAGGGAAAATTATGATTTTTTTCACAATTTTTGTTACTCAATCTCATTTAAACTGAAACGTAATTCTCTAAAAGAATACTTATAGCCCTGCTCAAAATTTGTGAAAGAAAACATTAATTTTAAGTCACTTAAGTAATTCTAGCAAGCTAAATAAATATTTAGTGACTTTAATACATGTAATTTATCCACTTTAAATGTACATTTTAATACACTGACTTGTTGATGGAATTTGATTATTACTAATTGGCTCAATCAATATTTGATAATATGCATTAACTTCAAAAGCAAGGTCTTCCAATAAGCTCCTATATTTAACATGCACTTAAATTGAAGCTCTAAGTCTCATTCTTTAAACAATATATTTGAATATTATGTAGTACTTTGTAATAGTGTTGATTAGAAAATGTCATTTAGAGGGTAAAGCATAGAAACAGAAAAGAGTTGTGCAAATATGAAAATCTGCACATGTAGGATTTTATGTATATAACTGTATATACATAGTATATATGTTGTTTTATGTATATACTGTATGTAATGATACTACCTTTATACCTTATATAAGAGGTGCATATTAAACCTCTCAACTCAATAAATTCAGGTGACATTTCCTTTTCCAGAAAATATAAATTCTGAAACTGCAATGACTGTATAGGAAAGAGCAGATACACTTAAGTTGTCAATGAACCCACAAAGCCTGACCCACTTCCAGCAGCTTTGGAAGGTAGGGCACTGAGAAGGTGGAGTTTATATCAGAAAGGACTCAGGCCACTACACAAGGGCTCACAGAGGTGGATTCTCTCTTTGCTACTTTTCTGTTGCATAAAGACACAGTCTTCCTCCTCTTCAGCAGGCTCTGTGGTGGCCTATTGTCTTAGAATCACAGATGGAATCTGCTGATAACTTGACCTTGAACTTCAAAGCCTCTAGAAATATGAGAAATAAGTAAAGAGAAATCACTTTTCATTATTCTGACACAGTGACACCAAAAAAAGCTAAGTCCCCACACAGACCCAATGGCTTACTATTCCCAGGCATCTTTCCTCCTCCTCTTCAATGAAAATCTGAACACTCTGAAACAAATCATTGCAGAAATCTGAGTGGGATATAATCTTAGCAGGCATCATGGGCACTAGCACACCACCTTCCATTTTATTTTACTGCCAAATAAAACAGAAAACCTCCACATGTTAGGGAGCTGCCCTGACTTCATCTATGCAGTCCCAGAGGAGAGGGGGGGTCTAGGTATGGACAATAGGAGGCAATTAAACTATGAACTGCAAAGCTGTTTATCAAAATTAGCCCTGCCCACTAGGGACAGTTGTTATATCTGGGATTAAATGTTATGCTGGATGTATTTCCTTGGTGCCAAGTGAACATCTGAACATTTAAAATCAAATATGCTAGCAGATGTTTCTAGAATAGCAGCATTAGGGAACCAGCTCTCACTTCAATTAGAAACACATTTTTCCATTGTTTTAAAAATTACCTTTACAAGCCAGTGAGATAGCTGAGTTTGCAAGGGTGCTTGCCACCAAGACTAATGACCTGAGTTTAATCCCTGGAATTCACATGGTGGAAGGAAAGAACCACCTGCTGTAGGATGTCCTCACAGGCACTGTGGAATTCAGAGCCCATACACAAGCATGCTTGCACACAAGCACACACACACACACACACACACACACACACACACACACAAGTAGAAATTAAAAAAAAAAAATTAAAATGGTATAAAGCAACTTCTCCATGCTTATCTTGTTACCCATAGATCAATGCATCTCCAACCTTCATCTGAGAAGTTTCTGTGTGCAGTAGATTAACACAGAGACTCACAACTGTCCAAGATGCCAAGAATAAGACAATAAGTCCTGACAAGAACATAGACACTACGCCACCCTTGCTCCACCCTCTCCAACGGCTCAGGGATCATTGCTGAAGAGGGAGTGGCAGGGAAGTAAGAGCCAGAGGTAGTGGATGACTACATGGAAACAGTATCTAGATCCAGCAGGGCAGCCACTCATAAGAACCCACTGCACTTGTGATAGCACGCACAAGACCTGTGCAAACCTGAGCATGGAGACAGGAGTGGAGCACACGCCTCCACCTCTGGCTGCAGAGGTGTTGGCAATTGCCAGCTGCTGGGAAAGCAGGAGATTGTTTTCTCTAAAACGGTGGCCACCTGTTAAGTCAACCATACTCCAGTGGAAGATTTAATATCTAGGAATATTTAGGCAACACGATTTCGGCTTGAATGACTTATACAAAGAAAAGGGGTGGGTAGGAAAGAGGGAGTGCTTCTGGGAAGGACTGGGGGGAGGTGTGAGTATGATCAAAACATTTTGTAGCAAACCCTTAAAGAATTAATAAGAATTAAATAAAAAGAATATTCTTAAAAATTAAAAATAAACTTGAAGTATTTTAAAGTTCTTCAAATTTACAGAAAATAACTGGAAAGGTAGTTCAAAGGGTATCTGTATATCCATCTCCCATACTCCCCAGTTGTTATATTATATTAATTAATAGGCTTAGTTTTCCAATATAATATTTTTATCAATTATTAATTTGGGAATTTCACATATTGTCCTCCCAGGTCCACTCCCCTAACCCTTATGACCCACCCCCCCAAAAAAAGAGAAAAAAAGTACACCAAGTCCAATATGTGTTGTCCATATACTCAGTGGAGCATGGTCAAATTTCCAGTGGCCAGCCTCTTAAAGAAAACTGAGTCCTTCCCCACTCCCACCCCTGCCAGAAGCCGTCAACTCTGAAGAGCTACACTTCAGCATCCCAATTACAATTTTTAAGTATTTTCTTCAATGGCTTCCTGTCTAGACTGTTTCCTTTGGCGTGTGTGCAGCAGGGAGGTTGCCCTCTGTGTCTCGAATTCTCAACTGTGAGTCTGTAGTCATCAAAACCACTGCAAAACAATATGCTTACTATTAACTCTACTCTAACCTCACAGGTCTCACTTATGTTCTCTTGCCGCCCTAAGATTTCGACAAAGACCTGCATTATTTCAGGTCTTGTCTTCTTATACTTTTTAAAATTGAAATCTGTCTGATGTTTATCTTTTCTTTTTTTTTTGGTTGGTTGGTATGGGTGTGTGTGTGTGTGTGTGTGTGTGTGTGTGTGTGTGTGTGTGTGTTGTGTTGTGTTGTGTTGTGAAAGACTGAACCCAGGACCTTACACATACCAGGTAGACATCCTATCACTATACTACACCCCAGCCCCGAAGTTGTACTTAAAATTAGAGTGGGATTAAAGCTTTGTAGGGGAGGACCACAGAAGAGAACTGTTCTTGTTTTCTCCTCGTCATATTGCGGATCCGTTTCTGTCAACTTAATTCACCAACGCGGCTGTTGACCTTGGCCTGAGATGCTATCATGAAGTTTCTCCAGTATAAAGTCTATCCTATTCTCTCTCAGAAAGTTCTCTGAAAAGAAATGACTTTGCTCAGCTCTCATGTCAAGGGTGGACAGCTGTGGTCCTCTTTGTGGGGAAAGCACCAAAATAAATCAGTAGGAATGCTTCTCAGCAGACTCATCTTCTCCAGGTATTTACTTAAGTATCAATTTATGCTGGCAAGTAGATAAATAGTTGCTGTTATACTTTGAGCTTTACTATCTTTTTATTTATTTGTTTATTTATTTATTGCACAAATTATTCCAGCTTTAGCCATTAAGAGAAATTCCCACTGGCCCCTGAGGCTCTTTGACCCAAGCCTCTTTAACTGAAGAGTGGAGGTACATGACCTAAGCAAATATCTGCACTACAAATAATCACTAGTCTAGACCCATCTTGTGCCTTTTCTGCCTCAATTCTAAAACCAGTGATTTCCCACAAGGGGCTCTACTTTCTTTCAGTGAAGAATCTCATTAAACATTAGGTCACAAGCTATCCTGTTTTCTACTAACATGTCCTTGCTTCCTAGCCCTGTTAGCCGACAAAAAGAAAATACAAGCATATATCCCAACTCATGCTTGTAAATGTTTGTGTGGCCTGAGCTCCCCTGCTGTGGCTGCTTGTATGGGTGGCATTCAATGGCTCTGTGGGTATTTCAGAATGCCCTTACCCTGTTATAGTATGGGTGTGAGATGTCACTTACAAGCTCTTTTGCTTAAGTATTTGGGGAATATATCACCATGAACTGTAACTAAACTAAAACTAATGATTTGACTGATTTTTGAAAAGTCTGAGAAAATATATAGAGGTTTTTTTTTTAAGAATAGCTCTTGTAAAAATATAAATGTGTCATTAAAAGGATGGAAAATGACCTGAGTTGGGAGGCTATTGTTATTTAGCTTTCAGCCATCTGCAGAGGACCCTCTGCTCTTAGCCACAGACATGCCAATTCCCATGAGAGATGATTTTTGAGGTACTGTTAATCATACTAACCTTCCGTCTGATAGACCCCTTCATCCACAGAACTACTGGAGACTGATAACACACCAAAGCCCTGTCATAGAATAGAGCTGAAGTTTCCAGCACCAATCTTAATTCCTATCTAGCAAGTAATAAAATTACCCACACCCAGGAGGTTTAAAGCTAAACACTTGATCTGATGTTTTTGTAATATCCTCAGAATACCCTTTAAAGACACTTAAACTTGTTTTCTGAGATTAGTATCTTACTTAGGCCCAAATAAATGCAATTTTCCTTGTTTTCTACTAGGTTGATTTTTAGACTAGGCTGACAACCCATAAGAATTGCCAAAGCCTCTTCAGGTACTTTGTCTCTGAGTTGAGTTAATATATGTCTGATAAAGAAATACAGACTTCTTTCCCAGACAGCTACATACATTATCTCTTTGTCTTCCCATGCTAGAATGAGGCCAAAAGCTGCACCACTCACCGGAGATGACCTGCCTCTTCCACCTGTTACCTTTATGGATCCTATCTTCAGCCACTGAGAAATCTTAGACAAATCCCACTGCCTTTGTGAGCCAAAAGTGCTCAGCTAGAAAATGATGAAAAAAGTTATTGATTTTTTTCCAAGATGAAGTACAGTATAAAAATTTAAGAATCGGAGAAATATTATATGACGTATTTGGAAAGCTTTCTCCTGAGGCATTTTAGCTAGAATTGGGATACTCAAGTGATAGACTCTTTATTTCTGAAACCGCGTATACTAATAGCACACTGCAACAAAAAGGGCTACATAGACGATCTATGTAACAAACAGAAAAAAGGAAAACTCAATTCCATGAGTCAGTTTGGGGACTTACCCAAGACAAAAACATAATGGGAGTCAGGTATAGTGGCACACACCTATAACCCTAACATTTGAGAGGCTGAGGCAGGAGGAGGGTGAACTCAGTGTAGCCAGTGATACAATGTGAAGACCTAGCTCAAAAGAAACATGTAAAACCAACACACACTCATGCCCTCATGCCCTCATTCACTCACATACACTCATACACACTCACACTCGTTCACTCATACACATATACTCTCACACACACCCTCACACACATACAATCACACACACACACTCTCTCTCTCTCTCTCACACACACACACACACACACACACACGTTTATACACACATACATACATACACACATATACTCACACATATACATTCACAGTATATGTTCACATACTAACATATAGATACACACACTCACACAGACATAAATTCACATACACACATGTGCTAACACATACATTCACATACATACATTCACATACATTCATACACATATACTCACACATACTCACACACACTCACACACATGCATTCATACACACATATACTCACACATATTCACACACACATAGTATATAAAGGAAATTAATGGGAGAACAAACATCATAACTCCAAAATTTTGACACCCATTTTTTTTTCTTTCTTGGTTTTTTTGAGACAGGGTTTCTCTGTGTAGCTTTGAAGCCTGTCCTGGAACTCGCTCTGTAGACCAGGCTGGACTCAAACTCTCAGAGATCCACCTGCCTCTGCTTCCCGAGCCGGGGATTAAAGGCATGCGCCACCATGCCCAGCTTGACACACGTTCTTGAATATAAGTTGCCATTTGCCATTTGTTCCTCCAAAGCATTACATAATAGGCATATTTATTAACTAACAGACATGTAAAGAGAACACATATCATAGTTATTTACTCAACTTAAATGTGTCTTAAGGACAATTAAATAGCGGCCATAGAGACTGTTCATTGCCTTCAAACAACTGTGGCAGTAGAAATGGATGACCCTCTGAGAGAAATGGGTTGCAGGGGTCTGGAAGGATTTTACGAGGGAGTAAACATTCCTATTGGCCTCAAGGAATATGGAAGGATCTTGATATATGGGCATGCATTGCATGGGAGGGCAAAAGGTGAGTGAGCAGTTGGAAAACATTTGCAAAACACGAAGTAGAGAGCTCAGTGTGGCTGGACACCAACAAGCATGAAAAGAATGGAGTGGAAGGGCGGGTAGGAAAGGCAGGTTGTACTTGGCTGGGGTCTTCTGAATACAGTCCAGGAAAGTCATTTTTCTGTCACTATGTGCTTAGCCAAAATGTGACACATTTTCAAGCTGTGCTTCAGAAAATCGAAGCATGATAGAGGACTATATAGAAGAAACTCTGGAGGTAGACACTTGAGCTTGAGGGTAACTAAAGTCCTGTGAGGGGAACCAATGCTAAGAGAAGTAGGAAGGCACAGGGGATGGGTGGTAAAGATGGAGAAATGAGTGGAGCTGCCTCTCCAACAGTGGCCATGAGGATGGAGTGTCAGTTCTAAGTGTACTTAATGGCGATGCACAGTGGACCTCAGCGTCTGCCCTCTGCAATGGTCCATTGTCTGATTACTTTCTTTAGTCAAGAGAGGCCTGGCTCTTACTTCTACCATCAACCACTGGGGAAGAAAAAAAACATTACTAGAAATAAGATGGGGTGTCAATTTCAAAAACTTGGATTTGCATGCAAGTTCACCTAGTTATGTACACTTGAGTTTGGGCAAGACACATAATCTCTCTGAAACTCAGGCATTTTGTGTGATGTATATGGTATGTGTGGGTGGTGTGCCGTGGTATGCATGTGTCTATGTGGTGTGTGTGTGTGTGTGTGTGTATAACATAGTAAGTACCATCAAGAGCATTGCCCTGGATGGGAAGGTAGCTGACTTCGAAAGGCCGCATCAGGCAGGCTGTCCATGGTTCACGTCCACCTGGCCCCCTTTACTTGTGACGAGAACAAAATGAAATCCATTACTTTTCCTTCTTGCTTACTCATATTTACACCATGTTTGTCAAATGTCCTGTCAGGGAGAAATCAATTTTTCATAGCTGACTGGTGTTCTTTGCCAAATGAGAGACGACACGTATATACATGGAGGTAAAAAAGAGTTAAAGAGAAACGTGTTCTGCTTACTTCTAGGCATTGTTTGCCATGACAACGCATGCTTTCTATTACGAGTTTAGTAGACCCCCCTCTGACCTCCATTTGCCACTGGGCTTCTTGAAACACACCGCATGAACCCCCTGTGTCATGCATTTTTAACGGCTACATCTAAGCGAAACTTCAGTTCCAGAGACTGGCTTGCTGCTGCTACCTTCCAGGGCAGAAACAGACTCAGAAATGAAGAAGAGATTATGTAACATTAGTTAAATGTCCTATGCTGGGACGGTTCTGAAATTTTACACAACTGGTTTGTTTTTTTTTCAATCCCTGCTGAAAGCTTTGCTCTGTTATCTGTGTTTCCCATCCTGTATTGTACAAACTGAAATTCTAGCGATTGAGCCATTGTCCTTCTTCAATGCACTCTGTCAGCACGTCTGCTGCTTCCCTTCGTTAGATGGTACGTTTTCTTGGCTTTTCATGCAGCTGCTAATTTTTCATGGCATACCATTTGAAAGCAGTCATAGAGACTAAGTTTACATAAGGCTCTTTCAACCTGTGTGTCCCTTTTCTTCGGGCTGGTCACTTCAAACTGACTATGATTTTAGTCTAGTGCAGTCTCTCGTTTCAGAGTCTCAAAAGTAATGCGAGTTTTGTGATCTTTTAACCATGTGATCTTAACCATGTGTTGCTTAATGATGAGAATATATTTTAAGAAATAGATCATTATATAATTTGATCATTGTACAAACACAGCATGTAATTTATACAAACTAAAGTGGGCATGGGACCTCCATCATATATTCCATTCACATTGATTAAAATGTCACTTGCTGCACATAACTACGCTTCCCATGAGTGGGACATTTTTTCTAAGTTACTCTTAAAGACTACATAAAATTGTTACCTTTTCCTACCCAGTGCCCAAGCTTCCCATGCTACTTGAGCCTATTACAAGTGCCCTGTTGGAAAAATCAATGTTGCATGAGAAAATCCCCCAGATTTTAGAATGTCATGGCAACATGAATAACCGATGTTCCATTAATGCTCCTTTTGCCCAGAAATAGCAATATCACACTAGATCAATGGCCTTGATTCTGACTTGGAAAGTGCTTCCATGTAGCAGGTAAAAGACATTTCTCTCATTTCAACTGTGAAGGTCTCTTTCCTTGAGAATATTAGTCATATATCCTTTTGTGGTTCCCATACTTCTCCAACATCCAGCCCACAAACATGAGGCAGAGCTTTAAAATCCCAAAGCTTTTGCCCAGTGACATGCCTTCTCCAACAAGGCCATGCCTCCTAATACTTTGCACATAGTTCCACAAACTGAAGACCAAATACATGAGCCTATAGAGGCCATTCTCATTCAAACCACCACAAAATTTAAGATGGGAAGGTTTTAATCATAATATCCTTCAATACTTTACTAGGTCTTCTATCTTGAAAAAATACTCAACATTATGTAAGTTTTTAGCAAACACAGGCACTGTGCTGTGGTGAAAGAATACAACAAACACAGTATTATGTTCCTCATTGCTATAAGGCCCTTAACCAAGTGGTACAATGATAATATTTTAGTGGGTATATAATTTTTTTAATGTTTATTATTGTGTGCATGTATAATGTATGTCAGAGGCAAACATGCCACTCGTACCATGGTGCACATGTGGAGGAGGTCACAGGACACCTTTGTGGAGTTGGTTTTCTCCTTTCACCTTGATATGGGTTCTGGGGATTAGTTTCAAGTCACCAGGCTTTCACAGCCAGTGCCTTTACCTGCTGAACCATTTCACTAGTCTGGGAGCATGGCGTTAAAAGTCAAAGACTGTGAATGATAACCACGAGGTTAAAGACAGAGAAAAATTATGACCTCAATTCCAAGGTCAGGTAAACATTCTCTGAAGTCATAATCAATGTGAAATCTAAAAATAAGGAGTAATTATTCTAGCACAAAGTCAGACATGATCATTTCAGACAAAAGAAACATTGTACAATATAATCAAAGGGGAGAAATAAATTGTTCTTTTCTTATCAAACTCTCGAGAACATGGAAGCTTGGGCAAGAAGGGATATGTTGATAAGTGAAGTTAGTGAGAGATTCAGGACAAGGTTATAGAGCCTTATCATGCTAAGGCTTGTATTTTATTTTAAGTTCAGAAGTAGCAATTTGCTCTGTAAAGAATGGTTTAAGAAAGCATGAACACAAGGAGATGGATTAGGTAGGTATTAAATGTGCCCATGTGAAAAATGACAATGGCTTGGATTAGATGGTGGTGGTAGAGGTGAGTAGCTGATGGGATTTGAAATGTATTTTGAAGGAGAACCCAGAGGACTTGGTAATAGAACAAAGAAATAAATGAAAGTAAAGGAGATAGGGAAAGTTTTGGCTTAAAAAGAGATGAAAATTCCATTCATGCCCTTTCTGTGTTTTGACAACCTACTTTTTCTTAGCACTGGATAAGATTCTATTGGCCACATACACTATGGTGCATCCCTTTACATGCTGAGAGATTTCCCAATATTCTTAGCTTTTAGTGATTATTATGAAGCTGCTATAAATATCCATGGACATAAGTTTTCAAATTCTTTTTTTTTTTTTTTTTTTTTTTTTGGTTTTTCGAGACAGGGTTTCTCTGTGTAGCTTTGCGCCTTTCCTGGAACTCACTTGGTAGCCCAGGCTGGCCTCGAACTCACAGAGATCCGCCTGGCTCTGCCTCCCGAGTGCTGGGATTAAAGGCGTGCACCACCACCGCCCGGCCCAAGTTTTCAAATTCTTTAGACAAATGCCAAGGATTCTGGGTTTGTTGGATCAAATGAAAAAACACACTGAGTTTAAAGATAGAGGAAACTTAGGTGCATTACTCAATCAAAATAGCTAGTCTAAAATGTCTGTACTCTAGATGGTTACATGGCACTCTGGGAAAGGCAAAACTAGAGAAACAGGAAATGATCAGAGGCCCTCAAGGGTTTTGGTTAAGGTACGGATAAGCCAAGAACAGAAGATTTTTTGGTGGTGAAACCATTCCCTATGACACTATGGTTAGATACAAATCCTTACAATTGTTTGAACATTCAGAATGTGCAACACTCAGTGAACCTTAGTGTACACATAGGCTTTGGGCAGTGATGATGTATCCATGCTGGTGCATCTCTAACAAAGATTGGATGGTGGTGGAAATACTCAGTATGAGGGAAGCTATCCTTATTTGGGAACAGAAAGTTTATGGGAAAGACCTATACATTCTGCTCAATGTTGCTATGGAATAAAGTGGCTTTAAATATAAAATCTATATTGAGAAGATATGTGGTGTGTGTGTGTGTGTGTGTGTGTGTGTGTGTGTGTGTGTGTGTGTGTGTGTGTAGATCTGTCCATATGCTAACAAGAGCTTTACAAAACACTTCACATTCTTTGTCTGACTTAACCCTCATAATAACCTGTGATAAACATCATTTTGCCTTTCACAAATAAAATAAGGCTCAGATATTTCAAGTGTTCTGTCTGTTTTAACCCAATAATTGATTTACAGCTGAAGCCATCACCAAATTCTATAACACAGCCCAGGGCTCTTTTTTCCTCTCTTGTTTCATTCCCACAATGTTTCCTAAAATCATATTGCCATGCCCTCACCAATCAAGAAAAAATCAACATCTATCTAGGACCTATAGTGATCATAGGAAGATCCAATGAGCTTTATTGATACTTTATAATATTTTACAAACCTAACTCATGTTATGTCCCCTAATTGTCATAATGGTCATTTAGAATGGACACTGCTGTTTATCTACTTTATAGATAAGGAACCCAAGGCACAGAAAGATTAAATGATTTGTCTGTGTCAATAGAATTACCAATTGTTCTAAACAAGTATGCCATAGTCAGCATGGTACTGCCTATTATGAATTCCACAGAGAACATTTCAAGAGTAAAAGCACAGACAATAGGGCTGTATAGTTGAAGGAACACTGAATTCAGACTCAATGTGCCAGCCTTGGCTCTATCACCGGTGAACTCCATGCTCTTCAGTCTTCCCCTCATACCCTGCCTTGTTCCTCACCTCCATTTCCCTCTTGAGCTCTATCTCATTCCAGACTTTTGGGTGGTTTTGTCTACTTCTGGCAGATCATACAAATTTTCAAGATCTGGTTCATATAGCTGGTAATATTGCCAAGCATTTCTCTCACTGACCTCCTTCACTGACTTTTCTCTTCCTGCATTAAATTTTCCCTCTACCTCAGAATCCTAGGATTTCTTAGAGAATTCTCAGCTGGTTTCCAGAGTGCTGGGTTGATAGCTTGGCAATTAACTCATCTTGCTAGCTCACTCCCTGTGTTAAAGTGCTAAATTACAAAGGGTGTTTATCATATGTCAGGCCCGCTGTCTCCTGCTGTCGGTTTTGATTTGCTAAATACCTGCAAAAGATCTAGTGCCTAGAACACCTGGTCTGGAGGGCAGGCTGCATGCTAAGCTGTAGACAGCATCTCAGAATATCCCTGGAGCCCAGCTGGAGCTGCCCCCACAGCATTCCCTTTTCAAAGAGCAGAGAAGAAACAGGCAGTGTCAACATAGACAGTAGTCTGGACTCAAATATTAAGGAAATTACCCTCATATATACACCCCTCTTCCTGGATAATTCTCTAATGACAAACTAATATACCATCATGGAGAGCTTATTAGTATGTACAAGGCATCACTCACACAAATTTACTGAGTCTTTGCAACACTGTAGATGTTAGACTTGCCCCTGGCCACCCACAGTAAGTGGTATAGCATAGCAGATTTTGCCTGGTTCAAGTTTCAATGAAGCCTGAGAATTTATCTTCACCCCTTCACACACACAACTGCCAGGCATCACTGTGCTTTCTTGAGTTAGCAAGAAAAATTTCTGCTGTGTCTTGCTTCTCCGCTGTAGACTTCTGCTACTCCATGCAATCATTACTATGATTAATTGCATTTTGAAGAAGGAATATTAAATCAGTGATTTCTCATCTCCTTGTTAAGAGGAAGAAGTTTGATAGGTGCTAATCAGAGCATACTTGAGACAAAAATCTCTCCTAGCCATGTCATAATGCTAACTCTGGCTAGTTACCATCTAGTCTTCCACTTTGAAAGTAGGGAGTCAGTGGTCTATTGGTTCTATTGGACATGCAACTTTTTTAAAAAACTGAAATACTAAAGCCAGGAGCTCTTGTTGATAACTTCACTTTACTGGAGTCATACATACTTGAATGAGAACTTGGAAATTTGTTTGCACATGAAAAGTATGGCTCTTGAACAATTTACCATTTTAAGCATCAGAGTCTTAGGCTCAAAATGATTATAGTGCTTAATCACTATAGTGTAGGAATTAAAGTGTAAGGTGTATTCAATCAGGAAGTGTGAAGCTTTGAAAATACATGTGGGCTTGACTCTGGTCTCTGACAATCTGAGACACTCAAGGCCCTTGTGTCTGTTTCTCTTGACCATAAATGAGAATGATAATTGTGCTCTAGGATTATGCCAAGAACTGCTTCAGATCCTGGATATGAAATATCTAGAATACAACCCATCACTGAGAACTATTAAACTAGTGTGAATAGCATAGGGAAAGCAGGGGGAAAGGCACAAAATGAGATAGAAGTCATGGTTCTCAAGTACATACCTGTAATCCCAACACTGCAGAAGCTAAAAGAGGAAGGTGTTGAGTTCAAAGTCAGCCTTGACCACATAGGAAGATCCTTCTCTAATCTCTATCCAAAATCAGTTAAATTATATTAGTAATGATACTTAAAACTTATTATTTTTGCCAATTATAAGACATTTTAATCTGATTCTATGATATTAAACACTTAAAATATAAGACAACATTTAAAAGAAAACTGATAGAAACAGGTACACTAGGTAAGTACTGACTAAAAAAAAGCTGAGTTGGAAGACAAATTGTGTCATAAGATAAAGAACATGATTAATCATAATTAAAATACTGAAATGACGGCAGGTTCAACTTAACCAGGAAAAACATAGTAACTATAAAATTATATCCATTCATCAAATGTTATACATATCCTTATGTATTGTGTTTAAAGACATATATCCTTGGTTTCTTGGGACTGAGTTTTACTCTGTAGCCCAGGCTCACCTGATACAATAACCCTGTCTCAGCCACTGTAGTATGAGGGTTATGGGAGTTAGCTGCCATATCCAGCCTTACGCTCATATACTACATACACACACATGTACACACACACACACACACAAACTCATATGTAGGTTAAACTAAGACCCTTGTTTTTTCTTCTCAAAAAATGTCTGACACACTTGAAAGGATCATGGAAACACATGGAAAGCCCAAGTGAGGCTTCTACCTGCACTGTAGGCTCTCCTAAAGGGGACTACAGTGGCTTTTGTGTACTTGGATACAGCCCCACACAGCAACCACTCTAGTTTTACATACAGATGCAATGCAAATAAGATGTGATGGATTGGACGAGAATAGCCTGGTTTTGTAATCAAGTTGTTTTAGAAAAAAATGATTTTTTTGATGGATATGTTTAGGAATGCATAAGTGAAGCTTAATCTCTGGTAATGGTCATCTGGGCTGTACTATAACATAAGGTATGATGCAGACATAGAGAAGAAACAATGTTTTTTATTTCAAGTTATCCTTCTGAATAACTTGTCACTCCTGGATTCTCTCCATTTGCAAAACAGACATACTAAAATCTGCCTTCTGATCTCCTGGTTTTACAAAGAACATATTTAAACAGATGTTTATATAAACAGATCTGCAGATACACCCATAGGCATGCAACACACATCAGACATAGAAATTCTTAAACTTCTCTGCCTCCTAAAATCACCTAGGAATTTTTGTTAATTGCCCATACTAATTTAATCAGAATTCTGAGAGTAATATTTAATATCTATGGTTTTCAAACCCTTCTAATTCCAAAGTAGAACCAAGTTTAAGAGTTTAAAGATTAGAGTTGGGCATTGCAAATCGTACTATTCATGCAAATCATGTTTTCTTTTTTTATTAAGAAACTTTTATTTATTTTATATACCAATCACAGATCCTCCTCTTCCCTCCTCCCGGTCCTCTAGCCTGCCCCTCAACCCACCCCCCATTCCCTCCTACAAGAAGGTAAGGCTTCCCAGGAGAGTCAGCAGAGCCTGGTACATTCAGTAGAGGCAGATCCAAGCCCCTCTCCCTGCCTCAAGGCTATGCAAGGTGTCCCACTATAAGTAGTGGGCTCCAAAAAGCCACTCTTTTAAATTTATTGTCTTTTATGTGTATGAGTGTTTCACCAGCATGTGACTCTGTGCATCACATGAGGGCCTGGTGCCTGTGCGGGTCCTACGAGGGTGTCAGATCCCCTGAAACTGGATTTATAGATGTTATGAGCAACCATGTGAATGCTGGGAATTGAACCCAGGTCCTCTAGAAGAGCAGCCACTGCTTTTAATTACATAGTCATCTCTCCAGTACCAATGCAAATTATTTTTGAGCTTAAAATGTGGACTTTCATCCAATAAGTTGTGTAAGGCGGGGGTTAATAACCTATAGTTCTAATGTATTCCTAGGTAAGACTGATACTGCCCAAATGTGAACCAGTTAAGAAAATATAGAACCAGTAGAAATTCTAAATACTATTTGCAATAGATTAGAGGAGAATAAGAATTTTTAGAATATTTTTATAATTTTCTATCAATGTGTGATAGAAAAAGATAGCATCAAAACCTTGCAACCAGAGATGAACATTGCCAACACATTGTGTATTAAAGAAAGCTTGATTGTTACAAATCTTCTCTGCCCATCCCCTCATCTTCCTGCAGATAAGGAGTGAGCGAGACTGGGAAAGGTTAAATAGAGAAGAAAACAGGAAAAGGCAAAAGAGTAAAACTCTTACCATTTCAGTTCATAAGAGATTAAGGAGGAAATTAAGTACTTATGGAAATGATATTCAGTTTGTTTGGCAAATTGAATGAGTTATTAATATGTGTATTTAAAATGCTGCTATGTATACAGTGCATTTAAGAATACAGTGTTATTAAAAAGAAAAAATGAGGGCTAGAGAGCAAGAGTACTTTGTGCTTTATCAGAGAACCCAGGTTTGTCCCCCGGCACCCACATGACAGTTAGCAACTATCTGTAACTCCAGCTACTGTACATACAACTGGCCCCTTTGTACCCGCCAACTCACAGTGTACATACATGCATCCAGGCAAACACTCAAACATATAAAATAAAATATGAGCCAATATGTGTTAATGCCCTGAGAAATGTTCTGGGTGTATTTGCCAACAGAGCCTTGGTGTGGTGGAGAATAATAAAAGAAACTAGACTGACTTTGACAATAAAGAATCTACAGCATCCAGTAAGGCTGAAGAAATGTGTTTCTTAGTCAGTTGCACACTCTACCCCTTACTGACTAGAGGCCAATTCATTAGTTTTTTTTGTCTGTTTGTTTGTTTTTTTGAGACAGGGTTTTTCTGTGTAGTTTTGCGCCTTTCCTGGAACTCACTTGGTAGCCCAGGCTGGCCTCGAACTCACAGAGATCCGCCTGGCTCTGCCTCCCGAGTGCTGGGATTAAAGGCGTGTGCCACCACCGCCCGGCCAATTCATTAGTTTTAAACACAGGCCCAATTATAATTTCCCACAACAGATATTCTGCAAATAATGTTTCAACATTGAATATCTACTATGTGTAAGTATGAGTACCCATCCCCTTGCATCTGTTTCTATCAGTTGCTGGATGAAGCCTCTCTGGTAACAACTGGGCTGGGCAGTTAATCTATGAGTATAGCAGAATATTGTTAGATATGGTTACATTGACATTATTATCTCTCAAGTTATGTCTGTTTCTATCCTAGGTATCTGGGCCATCCAGCCTCTGGGTCTTGGTGCTTCAGGCAGTGTCAAGGGTTGGCTTACTCTCAAGGCATGGGTCTCAGGCTGGACCAGTCATTGGTTGGCCATTTTCACAATCATTGCATCACTCTTACCCCAGCATATCCCATAGGCGGGACAGACTGTAGGTTGAAGGTTATATGGCTAGGTTGGTGTTCCACACAGCCAACCATTAGGCCAAGGTCAGGGAATCCTGCTGAAGAGAGGGAGAAAGAATTATAAGAGCCAAAGGTGTCAAGGACATCAAAAGAAAACCCCACAGTATCAACTAACCTGGACTCATAGGGGCTCACAGAGTCTGAGCTGACAACCAGGGAGCCTGCATGGGACTGACCTAGGCCCTCTGCATGTATGTGACAGTGTGTAGCTTGGTCCTCTTGTAGAACTCCTAACAGTGGGAGCAGGGGCTGTCTTTGACTCTTTTGTGGGCTTTTGGGACCGTATTCCTCCTACTGGATTACTTTGCCTAGCCTTAGTCTTACTGCAACTTGATATGCCATGTTTTCTTGATATCCATGGGAGATCTGCCCTTTTCTGAACAGAAACTGGAGGAGGAGTGGATTGGAGGAGGGGTAAAAAGGAGTGGGGACTGGGAGGAGAGGAAAGAGGAGAAACTCAGTCAGGATGTAAAATAAATTAATTGTTTAAAAAAAAAAAAGACCAACCCCTTGACCTTAAGTAACTCATGAGTTTAGTAAGAGTAATGCAATGCCACTGAGAGAAATCAGATCCTTTATTTTCTCTAGCTAGCTGAGAATTTGGTCTTGAGCTTCCTATTTTTTTTTTCTACCTCCAAGAGTTTTACCAGCATCAGGAGGCCTTCTTTGAATCCTGCTGAGGTAATACCCTTTGAGGATAAGGGAAATAAGAAGATTAGAGTAGGAAATTCTCCCATTGTCTCCAACTGCCCAGTTTATGACCTATTTCACACACAGCAAGACCCACTGCTGATGAGATATTGGGTCCACCAATATGCAACTTGGTTCTTTCCCAGAGAGAGCTGTCTGGCCTGCAAATTCACAATGAAAACGGATCACTTTTGCTTCAGGCAATTAGGGGGATGGTACAGAGTGGAGGGTGTTGAATTTGCAGCTAATTATTCCTAAACTGGCCATGCTTTGAGCATTTAGTTATCAAAGTTGCTCTCAATAATTCCTGAATAAGGAATTCAACTTGGTTTGGGATGCAGGAAAGAGAGAATGGGTAATCATAGGATTTGAAGGTAAAGAAATTAAAATAAGCATCCAGTTTTCATTGAGATGGTTATGTCAACTTATGAGTCACCTGGTCTTTGCCCATAGGTATGAACATTCTGTCATGGTGGGCAGGAGAGAATGGTGATCATGACTGTTATGCATAGAAGTAAGTGACACTTTGTTCATAGCTAAAAAGTTCATCCAAAATATACTTATCAGTTGAGAGCAACTATTCCGCAAGTGGCCAAGCTACATGGATTTGGTTATTACCTGTTCTCTACAATATTAGTGCTATATTTCATAGTCGCAGACCAGCACCATCTGTAAATGAGCATAAGATCTCTGTTCAAGAAAGATATGGTCTCACTCAGCTCTCATGTCTCCGTGAAAATGAAACCTAAGCTTCTGCCCAAGAAAAAGGCGTAGATTATGGATATGTCTTCATACACGTGTGAATCAAAGATGTGAGACTGTCTTAGTTTTACAACATTGCTGTTTGGCTTTGGCTTCTATCAGTTTGACCATGATCTGTCTGTAGCTGCTTCTCTTCATATTCATCTATTTAGTATTCACTTGGTATTCAAGATACACACATTAATGGTTTTCACCAACTTATGGAAAATTTCTCATTATTAAATAAAATATCTTTCTGATCTTATCTCTTTGTCCTTTTCTCCTGACATTCCTGTTGGATGCCACTTAATACAGTTGAATAGTTTCTTACAGTTTTTCTGAAGCTCTTCTCATTTTAACTTTCTCCTCTCTTCTCTATATTGAACAATTTTTGTTTTCCTGTTTTTTCCCTTCACTGATCCTTCTATAGACTGAATTCTACTGATTCCTCTATTGAATTCTTCTATTTATCTCAGTTGCTGTGGTTTTCTAAATCCAGAGCTTCCATTTTGTTACTTTTAAATAATTTCTATTTCCTTGTTGAAAACCTCATCTCACGTTACTGTCATGCTTTCATTTCATTGTTTGAACCATGGCTTCATTTAATTATTTGGATATGGCAGCTACTTTTGAAATGTTTGTCTCCTAAGGCAAGTATGTTAACTACTTTGGATCAGATGCCATTGACTATGCTGACATATATTTTCCCCTGGGTATGGTACATACACTCTCTTGACTCTTTGTATGTCTCACAACTTGGGATTGAAAGTACAAACTAATGTATCAGGTCTTTACTCTGATTCTCTGTTCCATCTTCAAAGGTTGTTACTACTGTTTTCCTTTCTGTTATTATTTAATAATTTTCTTCAACTAACTGTGAAATCTGTCTCTCTTAGGATATATAGACTGATAACTCTACTCATTCCCTTCCTTCCTCCTCCATTTCTTCTTTCCCTCCCTCTCTCTTTCCTTCTTGCCTCTTTTTCTCATTCTCCCCACCCTCTCCTACATCCTCAATCTTTTGCCTTGCTTCCTAGAAATCACTTTTAGATCTTCCCAACTTAGTTTCTGGCAAATGATTGAACAAATGCTGAGTTCAAACACCTTCAGGCACAAAGTCTTCTATACACCACCACTGGTTCAGTGTAGATAAGCAACTGCACTAGGTATTGTCTAGTCTCTAGCAGAAATAATGATGTCTCAGCCAAGAATACATATAGCCATACTGCAAGTGGCAGCTTGATTAGCCACATTTATCTGACATCCCTCATGTTTACTGAAAGTATTGCCAAGCTTGGCTACCTCTTCAAACTGCTCACTTTTGTTTCCACTGGGGTACCAAAGCTGCTGATCCTTGTACTTATTCCATCCTAGAAAAGGCTCTATGTCAGTGGAGCCTGCCAGACCCACAGACCATCAGGATTTTAAGCGCATGTGCTCCTCCCATTGCCTTGTGCCTTTAGCCAGATTGTTGAAATGGATAGGTTTTGGCTTTTGTTTTTGTCAATGTTCGCTTTTAATTCTACCTAATTTCCCAGGGGCTTTGTGGCGGCAGAGTCTGCTGGTCAACTCCCACAGCCATAGCCTACGGTCTTGCTTGCCACATGTGCTCTTGTCTGTCAGTAGCACCACATCTGCTGATAGTGTTCCGTTATGGATCCTCTAGAAGCTAAGTAAGTGAAAGAAAATCATATTTTGTCTGTTCTACCCTGTGGCCTCTACAGAGGTCTCTATCCTTCCCAGAGCCACTCCTGGGGATAAACCCAGTGTGGAGCAAATTCCTGTTTTCCTTATACAAGGAAGAAGGAAGTGACTAAATGAGCATTAAAAAAGAAAACCAGTGTGGTTAAGTAGTTGAAATGTAATTTAGGGGTCAGCTAGATAGGGCTCATGATCTTACCAAGCTACAACCTTGGGAAATGAAACTAAAGATTCTAGACTTGAATAACTTGAAAACCAGGCCATCAGGAATACCTACCTTACAACTGGTGAATACACTGGCACAAGGCATGAGAGGATGCTGTTGGGTGTGGTGGGTGGGAAGCTGCCTAAGTGTGATGGCATCATGGTTGGAGAGTAGACATGAGGCTCAGGGACTCTGGAATTCTTACTGTCTCTCTCTACCTGGGAAAATCCAGAGATGACTTCTCTCTAAATCACATCACCTCTCTATCAAAAGGAGGATTACATCAAATGGTTTCTGAGAATCCTTGCAACTTGAATATTAATAAGTCTTTGATTTCTACCTTCTGGCCTAATTCAGTAAATTGAAATTTACTGTATGTCACCTTTTAATATCAACTGAGGCAAATTGAGTTCCTGTGAACAGATGCTACTTCGGTTACCTTTTCACTGTTCTAAACATTCATACCTGGGTCTGCCTGCAGTCCAGGAGACAAAATGTTTTAACAATATATAGAAAGCCAGACTTGTAGTCCAAGGCTCTTCTTACCTCATTTTGTTATCTGCCTAAATATTGGAGCACGAGTCCCAATAGCTACAGGAACGAAATCATGGGTTCATCAAGACAAAAATAGCTTACTGGGAGATAACACAAATATCTAAGGCCATCTTTGCGGGTCTTTGTAATAGTAGTGAAATCCATAGTCTCAAGTTCCTATCTTAGAGTCACCTATAACGGGCAAGCCTTAAAGCCTCTTCATAGCTCAAATTTTGTTATTTATACAACTGAACAAGGGGGAAACAGTGCTCTTACCATATGTATTAAAATGATTCCTTTCAAGTGCTTAATAAATGGTGTTGGTAATGACCATTGTTTTTCTCTCATAAAATATAAAACAATGATTCTCAACTATATGTAATGAGTTGAATGGTCTCCTCAAAAATAATATATGCGAATTTTATCCCTTGATATGAATGGTTTCTTATTCAGAAATAAGGCCTTTAGAGTTATAATGAAGTTAAGATAAGGTTGTTTTGAATTAGAGTTGTCCCTGATCCTATAGCTGGTGTCTTGTAAGGAGAGACTTTTATATACAGTTCCACAGGGGAAACACTACAGAGGCAAACATTTCACTCATGCCAAAGATCACTCAGGACAGCTGACAACCACTGGAAGGTACAAAGAAATAAAAGAATGCCCTCCCCAGAGTTTTTAGAAGGAGAAGAACTTCCAGAGGGAAAATGACCCTTGACAATTTGATTTCAGACTTCAGTTCTCCAAACTTCAGCTGTACAAGAAAATGTTTCTGATATTGTAACTCTCCCAAATAATGGAAATATGTTATGGCAGCTCTAAAAATCTAATACATACAATTGAATATTAAAAGTCACCTGGGGAACATTTTGAAAATATTCATTCTTAGCTCTTATATAAGCAAAATTTTTGCAAAAAATTTGCTCATAATATTTAAGAAGAATTGGTAAATGTGTTTTCTAACAGCTTTTCAGATAACTATACTACAACAGCAGAGTTGAGAATCATTGATATGGAATGCCATCAGCACTTTCATAGAGTTATATGTACTAATGGGTTTATATAGTTATGTGTGGTGGTATTGTGTTCCCCAAAATATTGTGCACCCTAATAAACTTATCTGGGGTCAGAGAACAGAACAGCCACTAGATACAGAGGCTAGAAAATTGTGGCACTCACGCCTTTAATCCTAGCATTCCAGAGGCAGAAATCCGTCTGGATCTCTGTGAGTTTAAAGCCACACTGGAAACAGCCAGGCATGGTGACACATGCCTTTAATCCCAAGAAGTGATGGCAGAAAGCAAAAAAAGTATATAAGGCGTGAGGACCAGGAACTAGAGCTAGTTAAGCTTTTAGGCTTTTGAGCAGCAGTTCAGCTGAGAGGCATCCAGTCTGAGGAAAAAGGATCAGCTGAGGAATTGGCAAGGTGAGGTAGCTGTGGCTTGTTCTGCTTCTCTGATCTTCCAGCATTCACCCCAATACCTGGCTTCAGGTTTGTTTTTATTAATAAGAACTTTTAAGATTCATGCTATAGTTATGTGCTAAGGTATGTATACATTTACATAGAGATACAAATTTCTAAGAATTGGTGGCATAGTGCTTCAAGTTGGGAAAAACACAGTGTTCCTCTCTGTTATGAATTATGCATGGGGGAACCCCACGGGTATCCCTCATGTGCAGGGAGACATGCTGGCATGCTGTGCAGATGCAGCGGCAGGCTGGTAGGCGACCCACGCCATGTGGGCATGGCCATGGGGCAGCCGGTGGACATTCACAACCCAGACACTGCATCCACGTGGAAATGGCTTATTACAATAGAGAGACAAAGAGAAAGACAGGAAAGAGAGAGACAAGGGAGAAAGAGAAGGAAGAGAAAGCGAGGTGTGCACACCTCGTGGGGACGGAGACAGAGAACACGCAGAAGAGAGAGGAAGAGGAAGAGTTTTTCTTTTACATCAGAATGCAGGGTGGCCCCAAGGGGTGGGATTTCAAAAGACAGGTCCAAATATTAACACTCTCACTCCACTGACCAAATGTGTCATGCCATGGTAGAAACCATCTGTTAAAAGTAATAATGATTTAGTCATCAACTGAACTCAGTATCAGAGTTTCTGATAGGTGCCTTTAATGGGCTATCTTATTTTTGTGGATAAGTTTTTTCGTAATAGTATTTATGTTTTTGAAATTATAATATAATTACTTCATTTTTCCCATTTCCCTTTCCTTCCTCAAATTCCTCCCATGTACTACCCCCTCACATTATACCTTGCTCTAATTCATCAATTAGATTTCGTTATTGTTTACCCTTTTAAGACATCATGATTCATAGAGGTGAAGTAATTTTTCAAGGTCACATAATCATACAAATTATACACAGTGGGAAGATAAACACAGCCTAATTTCAGAAGTAGCTCTCTCTAGAATGCCACTTCAAAGTTTCTGATTTTATTTGTGACATTTAAGAGAGAGAGCAACCAAACTCTCTATGATTATGAAGAGCACAAAATGAAAATAACATTTGTATTGTATATTATTTGGAGTAGAGTATATAGCATACCTGGAGGCCACATACAAAGAGATAAAAATTTATATGAAGACAGGAAAAGAGAAATAACTGTGAACATGTGACTTTCTAGGGGTCCAGGGCATCATCCCAAAAGATTTCTGCAGGGAGTTTTCTCTGTGAGATAAACAGACACAAGTTCCCGAAGATGCAGCTGTGGTGGTGAGGTGGTTACTGTGACATGCCTTTAGTCTGATCATGAGTTCTAGGCCTAAGTAAGAGACATTGTCTTAAAAAACATGCTACATGAGAAAAAGACAGCCAAAATTGTCTTCTGGCCTAAACATGTACCTGCACATATGTGCACATGTACCCAGGCACTCCCATACATGCATGGGAGTACCCAAGCACATGCACACACACACACACACACACACACACACACACACACACACACACACACACACAAGGGTCGGGGGGACAAAATGGCACCAAATCAATAAGATAGCTAAAATCTGGGAAATGTTACATTACACAGACTTATGATAACAGGGAAACTGAGGTCCTCCTCATTTAAGCTATGCTGTTTAAGCCAGTATGGTGGTCAGACATACGGCAGACAAGCAGCCATGTGGTGGTAGGGAGAGAAGATTTAGAGAAAAAGTGAAGCCCAAAGTGTTAGGAAAAGCATGCTTAGACAAAAAGATAGAAGAGGAAGAGAAAATTATGCTTTCTTGAATAAGTCAGAAAAGCAAGCAGGCTCATAAAGCAACATAGTTGCACTCCATACAGACTGATAGGGGAAGGGAAGTCTGAGAAGGAAAGAATCTCCTTAAGGGGCTAATCATCCCACCTATATGTAGCTTGAGCGTGGCTTATCATGACCCTACCTTCCTAAAGGTGACCCTGGCTTCCTATGAGGCAGTTCCTTAGCCAGGTCATTGACCCACCCAAATGAACTAACTCTTAAGGGAGGAGACAATGGCACAGCACTACCTAGATCAGTGGTTCATACATGCGGGTCACAACCCCTCTGCAGCTCGCATATCAGATATTTACATTATAATTCATAACTAGTAAAATTACAGTTATGAAGTAGCAACAAAATAATTTTATGGTGGGGAGTAATCACAACACAAGAAACTGTGTTAAAGGTTGCAGCATCAGGAAGGTTGAGAATGACTGACCTAAATGTAAATTCCATCCTTTACTGTAACAAGAAAGAGATAGATAGATAGATAGATAGATAGATAGATAGATAGATAGATGATAGATAGATAGATAGATGATAGATAGATAGATATAGATATAGATATAGATATAGATATAGATATAGATATAGATATAAATATCCACTCTACTGTTTCTGGATCACTAGACCACTGAAGAATTTTAACTATAAGAAGGAGGAGGAAGAGGCAGACATGCTAGAGATTAACAATTTCTTTTGCTTCTCAAGGAACTCTTGGAAAACACTGAGTAATGGAGGTCACTCAAGAGATCAATATTGTGCTAATGAACATGAGAGACATTCCAGGAGGCTGATACACTCCACAGTCAGAGAGCAAGGTCATTTGAGAACAGATAAATAAGGAGGGCAGGCCCTGAAGTGAAGCGCAATAGAATTCTTTGTGGAGAATTTCTTCACCTTCCCTGCCTCCCTCCCACACCAAAAGTTGCGACTCCTGGAATAAATATTTGTATTATATGACCCCTTATCCTTGACTACTATGTATTAAAGCAAATGTTGAAAACTGGCCCAAATTCAACCCAATACAAAATACCATGAAAGCTTAGCATTTTGTCATGAGTATTCAATTGCTATCAATGCTTCAACTAGAAGGAAGTATAAACTAGAATATATAATTTGTGTGATAATCAATTCTTGCCATATACATAGGAAAATAATGGCAGTTAGTTTATGGAAGTGAAAATGACATAAACAGCTAACAAGGAAAGAATATGGAGACCCAACAGGCTCATACAGTCAAGCAGAACAGTCTCCAGTTGTTAGTCAAGTGGTTCTAGTAGATGACAGTTACCTATTGCTGCACATGTAGCAGATTAACTCAAAATTAGCCACCTTCCACAGCAAGTATTTTATTATGTCTCATGATTTCCTGGGATTGGAGTTAGGGCAGAGCTTGGTTAGGTTAGTCTCCTGATTTCCCGTCTTTGAGGTTGTTCAGTGTGTTTAACTAGCAGATAGACTAGTTGGGGGCAGAGGGTATCATGGCTTTACTCACTTTTTAGTCAGTTTTGAATTGGTAAAACAAAATGTTTGTGACTGCATAATATATAAAGAAAATAGGTTCATTTACCTCACCACTTTAGAAAGTTGTTGAAAGTCCAAAAGCAAACATTCTTATTTGTTTGTTCCTTGGATAACTACATGGTGAATAACATAATGGTTAGGGATAAGCCCAAAGTCAGGGTGAGGAGAGGGCAGTCTTGTTTTTTATAGCAACCTACTCTCAGAGGAACTAACTGGGGTCCTAGAAATATTAGTTTTATATATAGTCCTAGAAATATTAGTCCTTTTCAAAAGTGATGTCTCTAATGATCAAATCACCTTCCATTAGACTCCATCTGTTAATGATCCTACCACCTCATAATACTGCCACATTAGGAACAAGCTTCCAACATAGGAGTACTTGAAAGACAAACCCTATCTATTGCTAACTGGAGGTACAGCCTCCAGGCAGCATCAGAGTAAGCAAAAAAAATCCACAAATGCAGTGAGACTTTTCTGAAGGGTAAATAAGGAAACACACTCTTTCTGATGGGAACTTTCTCTTTTACTTCATCTTGAAAAAATATCTCTCTAACAATCTCTCTGTCTCCACAGAGCTACATTCTTTACATACAGCTACACATATCTCTTTACATATGTACATCTCTCTCCTGCACAGCCACACATCTCAACACATAGTTACATCTCTTTTTATTAGCTCCAATCTCTCTCTATACACAGCTCTCTTCTGTACACATTTCTTCTATCTACTCTGCTACATTCCTCCACACAGTACTACACCATTCACTCACTCTTTACTCACTCTCTCACTCACTCACTCTCCTCTACACACACATTTTTGCCCTAGGCACACATCTCTGTCCTACATACACATCTCTGTTCTATACAGCTACATCATCTATATCTCTCTACCCACTCAGCTACATCTCTTCATACTTCTCTCACACTTTCCCCCCATTTCTCCCTCTACACATTCATCTACATCTCCCTTTCAGCACATATACCTCAACAGCCAAACTCTGGACAATTATAAGTTACATTTTCAGGGTCTGACCCATACTCATAACATATGATAAGTCACAGAGTTTCTCTTAGACTAGGGAGGTTGCGCTGACCAGGCATAGTGAGTAAAGTAAGCACATAGCTCTGAGTAGTTAGCTTTTCCAGAAAGAGAATGACATTGAAATTTAGGATTTAAACAACAAACAGTTAGTTGGCTGAAACTTGAGGGTAGGAGTACGTGCAGAAAGTCCATTACTGCAGGGGTTATGTGTACCAAAGTTGCTTCATGCCTGACCTTGATTCACCAATAAACACCTTGGAACTTGTCCTTGTGTATTTGTCTCCAGGGGCAACCAGTTTGCTTTGAATTTGTTCTGAAGTCTAAAATGGGCTGTCTTTGTGACTGAGAATACTATTACTTTCCTATGTCAGTTATGAAAAGTATCCTAGTATTATTTTTAGTCATCAAAATTATACAGCTTAAGTAGAAACCATCTTCCTGACCATCCACAGCTGTATGTGTGCCCCATAGATGGAATATATATATGAGATAAACACACAAACAGTGAGAAAACACCATAACTATTTTAGGAAAGAAATGTATAGGCAAATGAGAGAAATTACAGACAGAAGCAACCTGTCCAGAGTCTATGGTCCATAAGCCTTTCTTGATGGGGTTACTCCACCAGAGGGCTATTTCTCTGACACTTGAATTATTAATTGCCATCTGCTGTATTTTCTTGTGGCCTCTTGTGAAGCCATTGCTACCAGCAGCCCTCAGCACCTATCAATGCATAAGTGTGGTCCCATAGTGAGCTGACAAGAAGGCTTAGCTGAGACTGTCAACCTGACCATCTGTGTGTGGCTTCTGTTGCATATCCACCAATCCCAGACAAGTTAGACGCCTTTCCTGGAGGCTATGGACTTCTTTAGAGCACATTCCAAAAGAAAAGTAGAATCTGCCCATGCCATGAGGTCCAGGTGTGGAAACTCTTCTTCCTTACTATTAGGTAAACAAGTTTCTAAGAACAACTCAGATTTAAAAGAGTAGAAGTAAACTCTACTTCTCAACAAAGAGTAGAAAGGAATTCACTGCTATTCTTTATCAATGACATTATCCTTAACGAGACTATGTTGCATCTCTACGTGAAACACACATTTTAAGTAAACTAGCTTGAGATGCTTTGGGTTATCTATGCTTATCACATTAATGCGTTGAGTTATAGGGATATTGCTTTGCATTGTGTTAATACTTCACAGGTGAATGAAGTGAATACCAAACACTGACTGAGAAATTGGGTTTAGTAAAATTTGTTTATGAGTGAGTCTCTGCTTCAGAAAAGATCAGATGGGGACTTTAAAACTTTCTGGGACCCTAGACCCTAGAAAACTAGTTACTTTTCTTCTTTAGGCTTTGACTTCCATATCTGCACATGAGCAATAATAACAGCACCTACTTCATCCAGTGCTGGTAAAGAGACACATAAGATTGTGTATATAAAACTATAGTTATGGCACATAGAAATCATCCAATAAATGTCACTATTGCTATTTATATTAATTGTTATTAAGGTTTCAATTCATAAAAGAAAGATTGTACTTTTGAGACTAAAACCAGCATGAGGAACTCTTTAATGATATAAAAATTGTATTATAAGTTGTATTAAATTAAAATGAGAGAATAGCATGGAGACATTAGCATGAGGACTATAGTACGAAACACACACACACACACACACACACACACACACACACACACACACATATATATTTGACAGTCAGAAAAAGTCCTAAAGTCAAGATTGCATTTACAAAATAATTTAAAAGATGTTCAGAGTTTGGAAGAGAAGAAGTAAACACAGACAAGTATGAATGTTCTTGTGTAGTTAGAAATCCTTAGGGCAACAGTGGTTGACAGGAACACTGTGAGAGATGAAGTTAAAAGGCTGTAGAGCCTTGAATTCTAAGTTAGGGCATGTAGAATTGATATTTTCACTGGAAAAAAAACTGATGAAAGTTTAAAAATAAGTTTTACCGACAATAATAATAACAGTCTACAAAAGTGAAAAGTGAAAGAAGAAAATAAGAGACTCTTAACTTTTGTGTATAATATACTGGTGAGGTAAGCAAAATGAAGGCTGGGTGGTTGACGGTGGAAAATGCACACATGACAGGCATAAAGGAGACCACAAAGAAGCAGCAGGGCTAAGGAATCATGACCGATTCAATGCGAGGAAAGGGGAAGTGCTAGGAGTACCACACATAGACCAGTGACGAATGAGATAAGCAAAGATTGCCCCAATGACGGAAATGTCAGCATCTGTGACAGGGGCTTAATTGGAGCAAGAGCAAAGCTCGAGGAAAGGGAGAGAAAGAAGCCTTGGGTGAAAGGCCAGAGAATGAAGAAGGGAGAAATTAATAAAGCACAAGACAGAGTTATTGGTTCAACCTTCAAAGGACAAAATGCGTAGTAAAAGCATGAATCATTCTGCCTAGAAGCATGGGCATTTACACACTTGAGTTAGAGCTTTCAAAATAAATGGGCCATGTGGGACATCATTTGTAATCCCAAATCCCAGAGCCTGCATGATATGGATTTAAAAAACATTTAACCACAAAGTGGGCTTCAAACTCACAAGTTGAGTTATGAAATAAGGAGGTCCCTCAGCCAAGTCTCCACATTTGTTTATAGATAGATGTTGAGAATATATATATATGTATATATATATGAACTGAATTTCTGTATTACTAAGATTCCTTTGAGCATTCTGTGTGAATGTGTGTCACATAAATATTCCCCCAGGGAGCCATTTAATCAAGCATAAGTGAAGGCTTTGATATACAGAGAGGTTCAATGTGATTACCACAATCCATGGGTAGTTCTTGCAGATGCAAGACTGGCTTCCTGCTTCTGTCTCCTTATGCATTCTATAGCTAAGCCAAATTAGGAACCACCTGCTTCATCCAGCATGATTTACACTCTACCATGGTGAACAGGCAGTCACTGTGTCTCTCAGGAATTGGAAGCAATGACCTAGATTATATGCCCACAGATGCAATCTGAGGATCCTCACCTTAGATGCCTACTTGCCACAAGACATAACCACTAATGTTCATTCAAGGAAGAGAGTGTTCTTAATTCACCCGTCTTTCCAGCTCCAGTTCATTTTATATTCTATCACCAAATAATCTTCCCTGAAAATAGCAATAACCACGTCTCTCTTGCCCAGTGAGATTATTTTATAGATGATAAATGGCCTTGCTTCTTTCCATATGCTTCCAAGCATCCCTTTTCCTTCCTAGTAGTCACATATCTTTTGGGAGAAATCTCCACCCACTGTATATTGTCTTGGAAGAATTTCCAATATCCCTGTCTAAATTACTGAGTGCTGGTATTCAGTTTGTCCACAGTATAGTGTTGCTCATATCCTGGTTGTGTCTTTCCTTTTCTATTAAGTCTTTCAGGAAATACTCTTATAGACACACCTAGAGGTACGTTTCAATTGTGATTCTACAGCCAGTCAAGTTGAAATGAAGACTAAACACCATGGCTACCGTAGCATAATGTTTTTCTACCTGCTATCTGGCCCACTTCAGGCCTCTTAGGAAACCCAACATGTCCAATCAGAACACATCTCTTTAGAGCTTGAATCTTGACCTAGGACCAGCATCAGAGACAACATTGAAAAGAGACAGGTCCTTCCTGACAGGGTCCTCTGGTTACTAGATAGCCTTGATTCCCTGATTCCTTTTTGGTCCTCTAGAACTTTGTTTCCAGAAAAGCCAAGGAAATGTGCCTGCCTGGAATCAACCCACCCTATCCTAGATATCCAGGGTCTCAGATTTCTAAGAACAGTTAGTCCCTACCTCTACCTAGCACTTTCCAACAAGAAAGCAGATTGTATCATCCCTGACCAGTGTACTTAAACTATGTAAAGTGGATCACAGGGCGGCATATTGTAAGAAAGTCTTAGAGGTGAGGAGTACAGAGGACAACTAGTGAGAGTCAGTTTCTCCTTCCACCATGTGGGTCCTAGGGATCAAACCCATGTCATCAGGATTGGTGACAAGTGTCTTCCCTCACTGAACCATATTACTAGCCTATGTACGTGTTTTAGATAGAAAGTATAAAGAAGAAAGAAGAAATCATCCAGCATTCAAGGAACATTTGTATAGTCTTTTTACTACTTCATTTTCAGCAGAGTTGGTATTACGTTTTCATGGTTGTGTGTCTGTGTGCTTCCTTGAGCACAATCATTTCCTCATCATTAAAAATAATTATTAAAGGACAGTACTTTCAGTAATAAAATAATCTTGTATAGATATTTTAAAGTAGATCTGACAAATGCCCAAGTTTATTCATTGGCATAAAGATTCAGATCAATGTATAGAAATATTTTTCTATATTTCTTATTACTAGTGTAAAAATAGTCTCCTCGAAGAGATATTGTAATTTTTTACAATATTATATATTGGCAATGTTAGAAAACCATTCTTCGGCAAGATTTTACCAATTTGCCCTCTACCCAGCAGCCCCTGAAACATCTGATTTTCTTATACACCTCCACTATTGGGTGGTGTTGTTGTTGTTGTTGTTGTTGTTGTCTATCAGATGTCCTTGGGGCTATTGTTAGCTGCACTTTCTCTCCCCAAAGGGGAAACACACACACACACACACACACACACACACACACACACACACACACACACCACTTAACTACCCGCCACTGAGAAGATAAGGATCCCTGTTCAGTTTAGAAGAGATTAAAGAGAAAGGAAGTTGAACTAATGCAGAAGGAGATTCTCTCTTGCCCTTTCCTCCTTTGGTGTTATTCGATTATCTTCATCTTTTTCAGTTAAAGACCAGGTTCTTCTGGGAAGCTTTCTCTCCATTTTGGAAGCAAACAAGAAATAAGGTGATATTTAAGGAAATACTCAGTACAGGCCTAATCTAGATTAAAGATGTGTCAGTGCTCACAATTGTCTCAAGCCAGTTCACCAGATGTATGAAATATAAAGCAGTTGGAACCAGAGGCTCCAGATGCAGGAAGTGAGAGAATGACATTTTTATGGGCTTCTCAGAATGCACAGTCATGGCTGGTGATCCTACTGTCGGAGACTTAATGCAGTTAACTTTTAGTCAGAGAAAACTTGAGATCTGTTTATCTTACAAGCTTGCAAAAATGTACATACTTCTCATAGAGACCTCACAAGGACAACTCACTCTGTTTAGTTCTGTAGAAACACCAAACCAAGTAGTTCCCTAGAAATACTGTGTTGTGGGAAATGTAGGAGGTTAAGTGTAAGGTATGTGGAAAGAGAAGCAACCTGAGAAAATCAAATATGCCTATTTTGGGGTGGCTGAAAGTATAACAAAGTTTCCATGAGAGATGAAGAAAAGACATTGAATAAACCAGAGATCAGAGATTTTTCTTCCTGGCATTAACCATTAGAAACACCATGTTCATAGTGTGGACTCACTAGAAAGTTGTCTCACTGGCTGGCTCAAAAGCATCACTTTGTGGAAGAAATAGTTGCTAGTTTTTCCTCACAAAACTGTTAATGAAGTCATTCTATTAAAACATAGTAGAACTATTTACCTGAGGACTTCCTAATGCTACACCTCCATCACCCAGGGTTCTTAGACCACCAGACACTCGATACTCAGCTGCAGATGGTCCAAAATCCAATCTGTGCATTTCAAGGACATCCCTGCGCATCTCTCCTACTCTTTTATCTCTAACATTTTTAGCTGTGGCGAGGACACAGATTTATTTCTTTGTATAAACTAGACTGTCTGAGAGTTTTGAAAGCAAGTTCTCAGCCTTTGTTTCAAAATATCTGTGATATTTTGAAAACCTCAAAGAGCTGTTTACCATGAATAGCAGAGGGATTCTGTATATATAGTATGTATTTATCACTCTCAAAAAGATAGACAGTTGGAAAGTGCCTTGGCAGTCTTTTTAAACCAGAAGCAATCTGGACTCTAGGGAAGAACTCAAGATATAACATTGATGTCTGTAGTTGGAATCCCCCTCCTTTATTTTATTTTTAAATTCATCCTGAAACTCTCAGAAAGCCAAAACTATCATGAGAGAATGATCTGAGCCATAACAGACCAAGTGAAGAAATCCGATTGTACTCCCTTCAGGTAAATGTGTCACTAGCTCCCAACTCAATGGCAGAAGGCATCAGCAGCCCATAGTTACTTCCTTTCTTTCTTAAAGGACAAACATGGGGAGCTGGAGAGACACCTCAGTAGGTAAAGCACCTGCTATACAAGTATAAGGACTTGGGTTTGGATAACAGAACACACACAAAAAAAGGAGGCATCGTTGTGCATGCCGGAAAACTCAGAGATAGAGGAGAGTCAATAAGAGGGTCCCTGAAGCTCGTTGGCCAGCTAGTCAACAGGAATGAATGAGCTTTCGCTCATTTAATTAAATGCTGTCTCAAAAAATAAAAGTGGAGAGTGATTGTGGAAAGGCAATCAATATCAGCCTCTGGTGTCCACATATGTAAGTAGATACATACACATGCACATGTGAGCACAAGTGTAAACACCCACACAAGTAATTGTACAATATATGTATATGTACATCACAGAAGAGAGGGTAGGATTCTGATGATGTCTGGCCTAAGGGAAGAGAGCAGAATGAAATTGACAGATTTGCATATCTCAGAAAACATGTGTGATGTTACAGAGAAACATGAGAAGTACTATCAACATCTGTGTACATTCCGGTCTCAAGTTCCCAAGCTGAGTGTGTAAGGTGTGTGTGTGTGTGTGTGTGTGTGTGTGTGTGTGTGTGTGTGTGTGTGTGTGTGTGTGTTGAGGGGGTAAGGTTGGTAGAAGAAAGTCAGTTCTTCTCCTTCAGTGCACATCAGATCTGGAAGCTAATCTTTGAAACTGCATTTGCCTTTATTCTTCTTGACTTAAGCTAATGGAATGAAAATAGTCTCAGAATACATCATTTCTTTTCCAATTTCACATAGCTGCAAACCCTTTATTAAGGAGAGCTGACCTTCCACACTCTAGTGAATGTGTTTTGTTCTCTTAATTTCTCCTGCAAGCAGATAACTGGCTCAATGTCACTTGCCAGGCCTGGTCTAGGACACTGAGCATTTAATTATCCATGTGTTCAACAAAACCATTCCTAGATGGGAAACAAGATGCTTCATCAATTGGCCAGAAATATCAAAAGGATTTGTGATTTAATCTCAGTGAGTGAAATTCCCAGTATAGGAGGCAATACATAGCATGCATGTGGTAGGTTGTTTTAAGTTACGTTGAAGGATTGCCAACAAAAATAATGAAACATGAGGGGTATCAAGTTTGACACAGGTAGACCTCAAATAAGTACTGGTGTTATAGCAGTATTGTTATTGCCACAGCGGAGTACCATGTCAGCCCAAGTGGTTTGCACATTGCATCACCTCCTTAGTTAACTCTACCCATATAGGCTTCTTCTTCCTCTTGAAGTTGTACTTGAGGCTTGAGGAAGAGAGCCATTGGTTTTAAATAAGTACTTCAGAGTCATGCTGCTTGGCAACAACATTTAGAAACCTCTCATCTAAATTCTCTACACCTAAGCCTCCTCATCTACAGGATGAAGTTCAATACCTACTTCACATGTAAGTAGAAAAGGATATAAAGTAAACGCAGTGCCTATTCTATTGTTTTACAACAGATACATATTAGTTATTCTCTTTGAATTAATTCTTGCCGTAGTTTGAGTATAGATAATGTCCTCTGAAGGTCCATTTGTAAAAGCTTAGTCCCATGTATTCCGTTATAGTGACAGAGAACTCATTGTGGTGGTTTGAAAGAAAATGTCCCCCAAAGGGAATGGCACTATTAGGAGGTGTGGCTTTGTTGGAGGAAGTGTGTCGCTGTGGAGGCAGGCTTTGAGGTCTCATAGACACTCAAGCCACATCCAGTGTCTTAGACCACTTCCTGCTGCCTGTGAGGCAAGTAGTAAGAACTCTCAGCTTCCTCTCTAGCACCATGTCTGCCTGCATGATACCATGTCCCACTATGATGATAATGGATTTAACCCCTGAACTGTAAGACACAATTAAATGTTTTCCTCTATAGGAGTTGCTGTGGTCATGGTGTCTCTTCATAGCATAGAAAGCCTAACTAAGACATTGATTAACGTTTATGAAATGGTTCAATCCAGAACACTTCAGCTTGGACTTGGGAGGGAAACTCAGTCATAATTGTCATATACTTATCATTTCTTGTGCATGAGGGTGATTGAAGCCATACAACTGGCAATGGATACCAGAGAAACAAATCATAGCATCTCCTGTTCAAGAGGCATAAGGATAAGGCCCAAGAAGCACACTTCTTTTCGAAACAAATATTTGGCTCTGCCAAACCAGTAAAGTTGAATGTCCCCCTTTCTTTTTATCTGAAAACAAAAGGAAAACCCCAAGCCACTGTGGGGCTGGGAATCTCTCTAATTTTATTCTGGGTCATGTCCTCAAGATGTCCTTAGCAACAGCAGTCACATCTCTTCAAAGAATTCTCTCCCATTACCTACACCAACACCCCAAATTTGTGATACCTTTTAATAGCTGTTTTCTGCTACCTCAGAAAGTATGAATTAGCTTCTCCACAGCCTTGTCTTCTGCCAAATCTGCAGCATTAAAAAAATAGCCTCCAACACCTTTTTTTGTTTGTTTGTTTGTTTTTACTTTGGGGATAAATGTTCCAGGATGATGTCCATGAGCCCTATGGCACATTTTTTAAAACCCAAAGCCCTTTTACAGCTCCACTATGTCAGCTTCCACCAAGCTGTGGATAGGTGGAGAGAGTGTCCTTGTTGATGTTTTAATGACAAGAAGCTTAAGGAATCATATAAAATGAGAACCAGAGTTAGTTTGGTAACCAAGATGGAGCTAGAAACACAGGATTCTTAGTTGGTGTTCTTCAGGGCTCCAACTCAAATTGGTTCAAGTGAAAGAGAACTGGCTTTTCGAATTGGGGTCTCCTATGATGAGGTAGAGTTGTGTGTGTATGTGTGTGTGTGTGTGTGTGTGTGCACATATGTGGAGGCACACGTTTTTGTGGAGCTTGTGGAGGCCACTTTGCTTTTAGAGATAGAAGCTGCCACTAGTCTGAAATTCACTAAGTGGCCCAAGAGCCCAGAGGATCTACCTGCCTTCACCTCCTCGGCTCTGGTTTTACAGACGTGTGCCAGCAACCCCGGCCTTTTCTGTGTGGGCTCTAGGGATGAAGCTTGAACCTTCACCTCCTCAGCTCTGGGTTTACAGACATGTGCCAGCAACCCCGGCCTTTTCTGTGTGGGCTCTGGGGATGAAGCTTGAACCTTCACACTTGTAAGGCAAGTACTTAACTGACTGAACCGTCTCCCCAGCACTGAAGTGCAGCTCTCCATGCAGACAGAACCAGGATCCTAAAGATGCCAGTTTCTCTGACTCTGACTCACATAAAATGTGTGTAAATGTGTCTATGTGTGTGTACTATATTCTCCACCTTTCTGTGTGTCTGTGTGTTTATTTCTACATCATCTCTCTCTATGTGTATGTGTATCCCTAGAGTTTCACCCCCACTCCTTTTCTCTCTCTTTTTTATCTTTTTGTCTCCCTGACTTTTCCTACCAGTCTCTCTGACATCTCTGTGTCTTTCTCAAATTGCTTTTTTCCAGCTGGCTGCCCTGATCTCAGTTATAACCTCGGCTTTCTCCTTTTTAAATTTTTCACTTTCAGGTAGGTTTGTTCCATACTGTATAAGATAGCTTCTTGACACTTCAAGCTTCTGTTCTTCCATCCAGAGCCTCATCTAAAGTCAGGATGCACATCTAAAACTTACTCCCTTTGACCTCATGCTTGCTGGGACTTCAGGGGTACACTTATAGACCACTTCAGTTACATGCTGGTCCTTGGAGGGAGTCTTTTTGATCCAATTGCACTGGAACCACTTGAGTGCAGAGTAATAGCTCCCTCAGGGAACAGTCTGAGGGTCTGACCAAAGTGAGAGATAGAGCCAGGGGTGTCTACTGAATAGGCAAAAATGATGCCTATCAGTACAGCCTTCATTTTATGGGCATATAGACCCCTGCATGTGGCATCTTTAAAAATTCTTACTCCTTTAAAATTAGGTCAAGAAAAAATCTCATATATTCCTGAAATAATACCAGAAGATAATAAGTGAGCATAAAGGGCACATATGCAGGCTGAGCTCATATGTCTTACATATAAACATCATCTACAGAAGACTTTTATAAGAAAAAAAATCTGCTTGCCTTTGCAGAAAGAGAATGGCTAAGGAGAGGGATATCTAGGTCCACCATGGTGTCTCAGCCTCAGTTCTTCTGTTTGTCAAATGCATAATATCAGGTGCAGAACCTTCTGCAGTTCACAGAATTACTCTGGATAGTTCTCACAGAAATGATTATCATAATTTTATACAATTTCTGGGGTCTATAGGTGACTTCTGTTTAACGAACAAGTCCATTTAGAGAAAATGTTCAGTCAACCCTTAGGCTGCTGGGGCAAATGTCACCCACAATTAGGAGCAAGATGATGGAGGTAGAGCATAGCAATTTCGCCACAGTTGCCTCAGAAAGACAAAAAGACACTTCTACCATGGTACATGCCAGAAGATCCAATCTCAACTATGTTCATCACCTTCTGCTCAACTCTCACACACAAACACAGAAACAGCAATCTGCTGCTCCTGGATAGTAGAGGGACCCTTAGACCATGTGTTATCCAAAGCATCGATTCTCTGAGCATTTTAAAAATCATGGAGTATTGAGTTGAAAAGAATGGGCTTTAGATATGAGACAGCCTAGAGTCATGATTTTCTTCCAGCCTCTTAACTCTCCATTTCTACCTTCTGCTAAAAAGGAATCCCTGTGAATAGAGATGAGGCACAGACGTATTCACGAGATGATGTTAGATTTTCTTCTACAAAACTCAGAATGTGCTTTCTGCTTGCTTAAACAAGCATCTCCCTGGCATGTGTTTCTGCGTTCAATATGCTCAGTTCACCTCTCTGCAAGTGTTTGTTTTGAAACTTTCCCTGGTTATATGTCAGTACCAGGCAGCCTCTTGCCTGAATCTTCCTCTGAAGCCCATGCCTCACAGCCACCTCCTTCTTACCCAGACCAGGCTCACGTTGTGTGGATAGGGTCACCAGGTGCTTCAGAATGGATCAACTCACTTTCTGTCCCCTGGACATCAGCCCATGTCTATGTCGTCACTCAGCTGCAATAGACACAAAGATTATTAAGATATTTGAAGTGGAAACAAGTGGGAGGTGTGATTAAAAGGAGAAGTGGATGAGTCTGCACATTCCTCTCAAAGAATACGGGGAGTACCAACCCTGTCTCCGCATTACTGATGTTCCATATTAGTCAGCCAGTGCTCTCATGCCTAGAAACAGAATTTTAATTCCCCCCTCTCCTTCTATGTACTTACCCCTCCATCATTGTTCCCTCCTTCCTTCCTTGCCTCCACACCCCTTTCATACTCTATTTGTTTCATGGAGAACTCCCCTTCCTTTCTTCCTATTCTCCCTCCCTCTTTTATTAGTCTATAAGTTTTTAGAGGAGAGAAGTCAATTTTTACTGATTTCCTATGTTCCATCAGTTTCTAGGTCTAAAGTATGATTTTGAAATAAATAGTTGTGCTTCAGCTACACATTAGTTATGTAGTATTAGACAAGTCACTTGGATTTCCTCAGTTCATTCATTGGGGTGAGATGCTTTAAATATTATAAAGTATCCAATATAATGTGCATCCCAGTGGAAGTTCCTACCATGCATATGTGAGGGCTGTCAACTCATCGGAGCTTACCATGTAACTTCACTAGATATAATTGCTGTAAGTTTAAAAAAGGAGACCAACAACAGCCAAAGAGGAGCAATGACGCTGTGAGGACGGAGGGGAAGAGCCGTGGCAAGAGCATTCAGTGGAATGTCTAATGCTAAGAGCATCACAGCAAAGCCCTTCCCTGTCCTTCACCAGAGGCTGAGTTCAGAGTACCTGGAGGATGTTTCCCTGGATTCTATTGTATATTTCAGAAACTATTGATTTTTTTATTTTGCTTTCTTTTTCTTTACACTAACTAAATGTTTCCTCACTTCCCACTACCGTCCCTTGATGAGCACCTCTATTGTCGCTTGGACATGGTATTTGATGTTGTTACAAGTAGAGGAGGTATCTTCTTTTCTTGGTTTTTTGGGGCGTTGGGAGTTTTTGTTTGTTTGGGGGGGGCTTGGGAGGTATGCATGTATGTATGCATGTATATATGTATGTATGTATTTATTTATTTATTATTTATTTGTTTGTTTGTTTGTTTATTTATTCATTTATTTATTTTGAGATTGCATCTCACTATGTAGCCCAGCATGGTCTGGAAGTCACTATCCTCCCACATCCACTTCCAGGTGCTAGGCTGTACACATGAACCACCACACCAACTTGAAAGCAATTTTTTGACCCCCAAATTCACCTCATCACTCCAACAAGAGCAGAAATGGTCTGATCAGGCAACACAGCTCCCCCTACTGGGAGAATAAGACTTGGGTTCTTTTGTGGTTCTGAGGAATCAAAGGCAAATGACAAGTATAACTGCGCTCTGATCTTCCCACACTACAAACTCACCTGGAATGTTAGGTAGAGTGTTATTTTCTAAACAAGGCAGTAGTAGCAGAAGACCTTATCCCATGATCACTTCCCCTGTCTCAGGGCTTTTTTTTTTAACCGAAAATAGATTCTTCTCTCATACAATACATCCCAACCGTAGTTTCCCCTCCCTCCACTCCCCCAAGCCCTCCCCCACCCATCACATCCCCTCTCTCTAGATCCACTTCCCCTCTGTTTCCTCTTCAGAAAGGAGCAGGACTCCAGGAGACAACAGCCAAATAGTACAAAACATGATACAATAAGATAAGGCAAAAGCCCTCATATCAAGGCTAGACAAGGCAACCCAATAGGAAGATAAGAGTCCCAAGAGAGGCAAAAGAGTCAGATACTCACCCGCTCCCACTATTGTTGATTGTTTTACTCTTTTTGGGGGGACCTGCCACCTAGCTCCCAAATAAATTCACTCACGGAGGCCTATTCTTAATTATGAATGCCCAGCCTAGCTTGGCTTAGTTTCTAGCCAGCTTTCCTTTTTTGTTTTGTTTGTTTGTTTGTTTTATTTTGTTTTGTTTCAAACAGGGTTCTCTGTGTAGTTTTGGTGCCTGTCCTGGATCTGGCTCTGTAGACCAGGCTGGCATCGAACTCACAGAGATCCTCCTGGCTCTGCGTCCCAAGTACTAGGATTAAAGGCATGCGCCACTGCCGCTGGCTAGCTAGCTTTCCTTATCTCAAATTATCCAATCTACCTTTTGCCTCTGGGCTTCTCTTGTTCTCTTACTTCTGTAAATCTTACTCTTACTCTGTGGCTTGCTGGTTGTGCAGCTGGGTGGTTGGCCCATGATGTCCTCCCCTTCTCTCACTCCTAGCTATCAGCTCTCTCCTCCCACTTTTCTTCTTCTACATATTCTCTTTGCCTGCCAGCCCCGCCTATCCTTTCTCCTGTTTTGCTATCAGCCAGTTCTTTATTAGACCATCAGGTGTTTTACACAGGCACGGTAACACAGCTTCACAGAGTTAAACAAATGCAACATAAGCAAAAGTAACACACTTTAAAATATTCTACTACATCCCACAAAAACACCAAGATAACAGCCACAACAAACACAGAAGACCTAGTAGTGCAAACCCATGCAGGCTCTCTTGCTTGCTTCTCTAGTCTCTGTGATTCCACGTGAGCCTTGCTTGGTAGATTCACTGGGCCATGTTCTTAAGGTGTCCTCCATTGCCTCTGACTCCTAGAATCATCTCTGTCCCTCTTCGGTCTCAGAGGGGAGGGACCTGAAGGAAACCTCCAATTTAGACTCTCTTTCTCTCCCTCCCTCAATCCTCATAATGTCTTGCTGTGGGTCTCTGCACCCACTCCCATCTGCTACAGGAAGAAGCTTCTCTGATGATGACTGAACAAAGCACTGATCTAGGAGTATAGCAGAATATTATAGGAGTCGTTTCCTTGATTTTTTTTGACAGTCATGTTCAGTTCTACCCTAGGTCTCTGAGCTATCCAGTCTCTAGTCCCTGACCATTCAGGCAGTGCTGGGCATGGGCTTCTGATTCTCACCTAACTGAGAATTGTTTAGAACCTGTGAACAGTCTAGCTTTAGAACATTTTGTTCCATTTACTTGGCCTCACCTGTGAATCTTGCCCATATAAGACATTTGCAAATTACATATATACAAAATGTAATTTGTATATACAAAATATTACAAAATACATATATATAAAAGGGTCCACAGTCTTTACCTTTCTTTCATCATTCTTTGTGCCTGTTTGAAATGGATAAACTGAAGAGCAGGTTAAGATGAAGAGCAATGAAAGCAGGCATATTCTAAGAGATTGTTTAGAAAGAAGGAAAGAAAGAAAGAAAGAAAGAAAGAAAGAAAGAAAGAAAGAAAGAAAGAAAGAAAGAAAGAGAAAGAAAGAAAAACATGTATTAAGTACTGTATCTATCCATTGAAATCCCTACAATCACTAAGAAAGATGACAGACAGATGGAGAACATGCTCCACTCTAGCTTGGGAAGGCACAGATAAGATTCAGGTCCTGTGACTAGCTCCTTCCTTTAGAATGAACAGCATTTACAGGTTTCCTTATTGTTGTTTGGCTGGTTGTTTTGGTTTTGTTCTTTGTTTTTGCCTTCAATATCATTCAATATTTTTCTATTGAAGATCACTTGTTTCTTTACAAACACCCCAAAAAGGTGTGGGAAAGAGCATTTTACTCATGTGAAGCTCTCGATCATCCTGAAAACCTTTAGTTATTTATGTTTCATTTAATTCTATACTTACTAACACTTGGGTCAGTTCATCTTAACTATCATCTTGTGATACTTTTATTGGATAATTCAAAAACTGATAGAAAGTCATGGGACAGTTTTTTATTGCTGCTCAGGATAGTAGAAGAAAAGTATAAACTCAAGGTCAGAGAATATCCTTTTCTCTAACTCTGAAGATGCATCAGCTCTTCTTATTCTCAGATTCTTAGAAAAAACATTTCCCAACATCATAACGAGCCTTTGATGACATCCAAAAAGGACACTATTAACCTGAAAGAAAGGGTTCAGGAGCACCCCTGCCTGTCAACCGAGTCACAGACTGAATAGATAGAAGCCACAGTGCAGGAACAGAAAAACATACTGAAGACTTCTTCCATTTAGATTCTGGGTACAAAGAGTGAAGTTGAATCTGGTAAGTGATTGCACCTGCAAACACAAAAGCATCCTTCAGGAGAAGGTAAGATAGCATCGAACTTCTAATTAGGAAATTAACCAAATTATAACCCCAATTTGGCTTTTGCTTTCAGATCTACCAAGTGGCAGGTGAGCAAAGAGACTCTGGAGAATTATGTTCTCTTATCCTTATTCTCACCAAGAAAAAGGAAGCATATTGAATAGACTGAAACAATATAAATCTGGAAGCAACCATTGAGATCATTATAATGTGCATACAAGTTGGTTAATGAAATCAAGTCTCAGATAGTGTAATAGACACGTTAGGGACTACCCATCTGTTGATGACAGAGCTCAGATTTGAATTCAGAACCTTTATCTACTCATTTACTGTTCTTTGAAGTCTGTGGCCCTTTACCTCTTGGAAGAATAGTCTATGTTGGTTTATGTTATTAGCAGAATCTTAAATACCTTCATTTTTTACAGAAGTAAGAGAACAGGAGAATGCTGAAATCCAGTGTGGTAGTACATACATACACTCCTAGCATGTGGTAGGCAGAGAGACAGGGAACTGGTTGCAAGATTATCCTCATCTACATAGCAAGTTCAAGACTAGCCTGGGCTATATGATACCCTCTCCAAAAGTAAATTAATAAATAGCATGCCAGTTTTATATTATAAATATCCCAACTGCAACAAGAATCTTGAAAATTGTTCATCAATGAGACATCTATTCTCCTAATACCATAATTTGAGTCAAGGTTACACAATCACTAATGGAGATTAAAGTGTATAATGGGAGGCCTTACCCTCTCTGGAGAGGATAAGGAGTGGGATGGGAGGAGGTGGAAGGGTGGGAGAAAGGGAGGAAGGGGGATTGGTATGTACAATGAAAAAAAAACTTTTTTAAAAATTAAACTTAAAAAAAAAAAGGTATGTAATGTTTGGCCATGCTAATGCTATGGAAGCCAGGAAATTTGATACTCAATTTACATCAGGAATGCCAAATATCAATGGAGGACTGGGTTATCAAGTCAGCTCCTAAGGGAAACACAATAAATTCTTAGAAATCATCCATGCCCCTCAGAAGATACTACATTAGAGGAGATAATACTAATTCTAAGCATATCTGGCCAAGGCTGCATTTGCTCCCATTTTGGAACAGATTGTTCTTTCTTCAACTGAGCAACAGATGAAGTGGCGAATTGGCTTGTATTCAAGAGCAATGTTGTATGAAAAATATGTATCTTTAAACATTAAACACTTAGCAGAGTGGATGCTTTTCCATGAGAAATGCAAGCAAACTACGACCAATGGAAGAACAGCGGTTCCATGACTCCCATACATTACTTTCCTGTAATAAAACTGAAAGCAATTCAAGGAAGAAAAGGTTTATTTTGGCTTATGGTTCCAAAGGGATAGAGTATATCATGATGGGGATACATAGCATGTTACCAGGAAGTATTTAAACTCTTCCTATTTCCTTTTCCTCTCCATGATTTTGCTGGACCCTGGACTTAATTTCACCAAAATGTAAATGTATGCTGGGACCTGGATGAACTTATTTGTAAATTTAGCCAAGATTGTCATTGTAGGTCACTGGCTCAGAATCAAGTATACTGATTTATGCAGAAGTTTCACCTAAGAGTTTATACGTTTCCATGTTAACAATATTCATCATCACAGGAATTATGTGGTGAGATTTTTTATGAGGTGACAGAATTGGAACGTATAATAACTACTAATACTTTCTACTCCTGGTCTTACCATTAGCTAGTTGAGAGCTCCTGCAAAGTTTGTTCAATCTCTCATTCTCATATTCTTTACCTTCTAAGAGACAGCTTGGACAAGGCAACCAGATGGACCGTGGATCCTAAAATTCAGAGTTTACACCACTATTTGCAGTGCACACTGAGGCTTCAGTTATAAAAGAACACAATGGGCTGAGGGTGTATCTCAGTGATAGAGTGTGTGCTTGGCAAGCGTAAGGCCCTGGATTCAATTCTCAGCTCTACACACATAGAAAAGCACAAGAAAGAGCATAAGACAACTCATTGCCAAAATAGTGCGCAACCTTCCTCTCCTTCCTCCTCTCTCTGATTTGCCTGCATCACCTTCATACCCCAGTCTCTTGTCACTTCCTATCCTCTCTCCTCCTCTCCTTTCCTTCCTCCCTCGAAAGGCATAACTAGGTGCCTGCGTGTGCATTCCATAAGGGTACAAAGGTAAAGGAGATTTGGCCATACTCTTGCTCATACATGGAAATGTCTTTCCCCTTCATTCATTTTAAATGCAGTGAAGTAAGTCTAGTCTGATACTATTATTGGAAAGTAATTCAGTGTGAAGTTTCCTTGGAAATTATATTATAGATCCCTTTTAGATAAGCAAGATTACTTTTTTAGATTCTAGTAGCAAGGCATATTCTAATCATTCTAAATTATTGAAGTTTCCCGAAGCTCGCTATGCTCTGTTTTTTTTGTTTTGTTTTGTTTTGTTGTTGTTATTATTGTTGTTGTTTTATTTTAAAAAAGAAAGGGGGACCTAAAACTTCCAGCATCTTATTCCAGGCCATATGTAATCTTTCTCCCACAATACTCCATTCAACCCTCATTCCAAGAGAGGAGGATGGTATGGAACTAGACAGATATAGTTTACCTCACAGCTCCATCACTTACCACCTGGGTCACATTGGATGCTTAACATCACTAAAGAGATATTGATTCTACATCTAAGTGTACATGATAATTTCATCCTCACAGAATTATGGAGAGAAGGATTAGGACTGTTTCTTACCAGAGCTGCACTCTACCTGTAGGTAGACACAAGATAGAAACTTGTGAGAGCTGGACAGATAGTGGGTTTTTTAATAATAACTGCGGAGCCTGGGGAGGTGCCTCAGAGTTAGAATGCTTCTCCTACAGATGACCCAAGTTTGTTTCTCAACACCCACATAGAAAGGCTCACAACTGTCTGTAATTCTAGCTCCAGAGGAATCAAATCCTCTGGACTTTGTAGGTACCTGCACTAACATGCATACACACACACACACACACACACACACACACACACACACACACACACACACTTTAAAAATACAAGATATTTAAACAAACAATAACTGCATTATTGTGAGCATAACACAAAAAGTCACACTATACAACTGCCATGTGCTAAGGATTGTGTTATTAACTTTAGCCAAGCTCTAGTGACAAAATGATCTCAAAATGTGTAGGTGACGGCTTAAGTAAGAGAAGTTCCTTTATTGTTCATCTAAGTGTGAGTACACATGGCAGCTTTCCTGCATGTGGTGGTCTTTACTCAGCTTCCTCTCACCTCGTGTTTATGTTGCTCATATTCAGCTAATAAAGAGAAGATGCAGAAATTACCCCTGCTTCCTGAAAGCCTTGGTCCAAAAGTCACACATATGAGTCACCTTTGTCTTCAGTTGAGTCTGGAGAAGCAGTCATAAGGAAGTCACTACCCATAAATAACTCTGGGCCAAAGGACATAGTCAAATGCTAATGGGCAAGTAACTGATTCAACTATGATGAATGAACACGTTGGGCCACTTAAATCTGCAAAGTAGAGGTGTTATTATACATGATTTATCATTAAGAAAATTTCAAGTCAGTTTTTAGGCAACCTCCAGGATCCATTTACATGAATCTTCCTGCGGTGCTAACTCTAAAGCTGTATCTCTTCCTCTCCGGGTTTTGAGGGGCAGAGCTCAGACTCCCAAATAGTGGGTTCTGTATACACAGCTTATTACAACTATTGATTTACATGTAAAATGTCCTCTCATGGGCTCTTTTGGAAAACCAGAAAATCTAACTCTCTAGGTCCCTATTCCATCATATACACAATTGCCTCCCTCAGTTTTTACTGTTTGTGATATGGTGTGTGCTTTCCAGTGAAGTCACTGCCATCCCTTCTGTTTCTAATTTATCACTGCCCTGTCGCACCCCTTGACATCATCTACCAAAACTATATAGGCTTTTTTGCCTAGAACCTCTGTTATAAAAAGATAGCTTTAAATTATTTTATTTGTTGACAGGGAGTATCAGCATTTTGCTGTAAAAACCTCCTAAGCCATGAGACAAAACAAATTACATATTCCTTTTTGAAACTGGCAAGAGACTAATAATAGCCTTTGGCATATTCAAGTTTTGTACTTTACACTCCACTCCTCACCTCAGATCGTTACTCATTCCTGACTCACAAACTCATCTAAATAAATTTTCCTGCAGCCAGACTCTTGTGGGTTCACAACGAGTTTTTCTACATTGTAGAAATGGCTCTGTCTTTTCTCCCAGTCCCCTCCCTCCCTGCATTTATTCACAATTCACACTCCTCCTTCCACCCTAGTAACAGTTTTGTTTCTGTTAGCTCCATTCACCTGATCAATGTATCAGCTTTATGTCAGCCAGGGCCTGGTGAGTTTTGACTCTGGGTTCTCACGATTAGATTTTGGTGAAGGAGTTAAAAAACAGACGACAAAGGATCTAGAGATAAGATGGACATTAACAGGAAATCGAGAGAGCAGCAAGGGCGATATTCTCCATCCTCTGAGACAGACTATCAACTCCAGCTCTGTGCATGGTACCTTGGATGGTGGGGTTGCCTGAGCAGGTCATTGTCATCATTTAATATGATACAACATTAAAGTCTTATCCCTGATCTTACAATGGGGTTCTGCACTGTCATGATAGTGACTAATAACTTGAAAGATGCTCACAAGATTCTCAGTTTCTAAATACATGCATTGTTTGCATACAGCATGGTTTCTTAAACAGTCACCTCGCTGTGTGCATTTTGTAGCATCAAGTGGAATATTCACCCAACATTTTAATGCTCTATCTTAGAAATTAGTCTTTATTTTTAAATTTTTCTCATCATCCTTCAAAATCTTTCTTAAATTTTCATTTTTGTACCTTTTTCTACATTACTTGAAGTTACTTTTCATGATGGAAAGAACATAACATGATATCATTCACATAGCTAAGTGGTAAGTGCACAATGCAGTATTGCCACCTCTAGACATAGCACTGTGATACAGAACTCTAGACAACAGGTAATGTTGCAGCATCTTATCTACTCAGCAACACTTCCCTGTTTTCTCAACCCCAGGCAGTTGCCATCTACTGTCTGATTCCATTATTTTGACTACTTGAGACACATCATGTAAGTGGAATCCTAGATTATTTTTCTTTTACTGGGCCTATTTTCCTCAGCATAAACTTCTCAAGGCTCATCTGCTGTATTGCAAAGAGAGTATCTATTTCTTAAGACAGAATGGCTGTCTGGATATAAAATTGTCCCTCAGTCACATAAATATTTTTTTCTTAACCCATTTATCTGTTGGTGAAAGGTGATTTCCACATCTTGACTATTACTTTAATGAATATTTACCTACATATTTCTTTGAGATTCTGGTTTTAGTTATTTTGGTTTTATAATCATAACAGGATCTTTGGATCACATGATAATCCTTTCTACTGTTTTAGAAGCTGCCATACTATTTCCCATATTATTCCTACCATTTTACATTCTCACCAACAGTATATATTCCAGATTTTGTCCATATACTTACTATACTTTATATATAATACTTGTATATTTATTATATTTTAAATATATTTGTATATATACATGTGTGTATGAATATTTAATATGTCCAACAAGATGACTCAGCAGTTAAAGACATTAGCTGCACAAGCCTGAAAATATAAGTTTAATCTATATAACTTATGTAGACATAAAGATGAAAATCGACTTCACAAAATTGTCCTCTGATCACCACATACCTAACATGTCACATTTCCACCCCTAGTGATATTAATAATATAATTATTATTATTGTTATTATTAATAAATGAAATAAAGATTTTTTAAACAATTGTTAAAGTATGAGCTGATATCCCATTGTGGTTTGTTTGCAACTTCCTGACAATAAGAGTGACCAAACTCTTTTCCTACACCTGGCTGCTGTGTTTATATCTTCCTTGGAGAAATACCTGGTTTTTTTGCCCATTTTTCAGTTGGACCTTTTGACTTTTTGCTGTCGAGTTATAAGAATTCTTTAAAGGGAGTTGGAAGGATGGCTTAGCAATTAAGCGCACTTGCTATTCTGGTAAAGGATGAGGTTTCAGTTCCTGACACTCATAACCATTTGTGGCTCCAATTTCAGGATATCCAACCCCTCTTCTGGCCTCCCTGGGCATGAAGCACACACATGGTGAGCATTCACATGCAGACAAACAGTACTACACATACAATGAAAACAAGTAAATCTTACATATTTCTTGTATATTTTGGTTACTAATCTTATGGCAGATGTTTGCATTAATTCCTTGTTTTCCCTAGAATGCCTTTTCACTCTGTTGTTTTGTTAGCTGTGCAGAAGCTTTGAATTTGAGCAAGGCCCACTTACCTAACTTTGTTTTGTTACTGGTACCTGTCATGTCACATTCCTGCACTCATTGTCATGTTCAGTGTCATGAAGGCTTTTCTCTTTGTTTTCCTCCTGGAGTCTTAAAGTTCGAGGTCTTGTATTGAAATGCTTAATCAATTTTGCACAATGAAATACAGGGAAACATAGAAAGCTTTTTTCCTTTAAGATCAGAAGCAAGGTCAGAATGTCCGTTTCAGCTACTTTGACCCAATATAGTCCTGGGAGAGCAATTAGGCAAAGAAAAGAACATTCATATGAATCATAAAGGAAAGAATAAGCTGTATCTGTTTAACAATGACACAAAAAACTTAATGAGCACACATACTCACATACACACACACACACACACACACACACACACACCCCAAACACGCTAAATTTTTAGGTTCCCAAATCAACACACACCAAGCAGTTATATCAAAAATTGTTGATGCACCATCAAAAATCTAAACTGGAAATTAAGAAAAATGTATTTAAAATTACATCAAAAAGAATGAAACATTCAAGAATGAATTTAATCAAAAAGGTGAAAGACTTGCACACTGAAATTTTTAAATCATTGCTGTTTGGAATTCTAGCAGACATATTGGAAAGACATCTCGTGTTCACAAACTAAAAGACTCAGAATGCTCCACTGTCCATACTATCAAGAGAGTCTTACAGATTCAAGGAGATACCTATCAATATTCCAATAACAATTTTTTACAGAAATAGACGATGTAATCATACACTTTATGTGAAACTAAAAAAGGACACAGAAGAGTCAAAGCACATTTGAGCGGGGGCGGGGGGGGGCAAAGCTAGAGCTGTTGTGGTCAATGCAAAGTACGTGACATGTAGGTCTGGTGGCACATAGCGATCATTCTAGTACTCAGTAGGTTACTGACATTAAAGTAAATGCATAGGTCACGGGTACAGAACAGACAGCAGAGAAAGATGCCTACCTTTCACAAAGGTACCAAGAGTAGATCTTGCACAAAGAATAATTTCGCCAACATATAGTATAAGTGAAACTGCTTATCTAGTTGACTGAAAATATGATAAAGCTGAACTTATCTGTTCCTTCAGTATCAGAACTCATCTTTTCTCTGTCCTTACAGCTTTTGTCCACCTTCAACTTCACCAAGGACCTTTTTCTAGTGAAACAAAAAGAAACTGTGCTTCTCTCTTTACACAACATAGCCTGCAGTTGGTCTCAGAGAACATTAACCTGATAAGAATAAAAAGCTCCTGAAATTTTTGAGACAACTTCCTACTCCCCCCCCCCTTTCAGGATATTCATGATGCACACTAAGAGATCAAAATCTTTGAATGTGTCTCTGAAAAAAAAAAAAGCAAAAATATTTTTAATGTGGCCTCAGAGTTCGCAAATTTAGTCTGCTACAGAATTCCACCCCATGCCTCTTGTATCATGAAATTTGTAGCCAGGCTTGCTGGAATTAAATAGTCTCCATGTTAAATATTCTGGAGAAATCTTTCCGCACATCAAGGTTTTTTTGTTTTTTTGTTTTTTTGTTTTTTGGGTTTTTTTTTTTGTAATTAGGTGTGCTTTTTCTTCTTACTTGGTTTCTTTCCTCAACTCTAGTGTGTGTGTGTGTGTATGTGTGTGTGTGTGTATGTGTGTGTGTATGTGTGTGTGTTTGTGTGTGTGTGTGTGTGTGTGTGTGAGAGAGAGAGAGAGAGAGAGAGAGAGAGAGCTGAATTATTGATTACAAGTCTTCATCCCTCCCTCACTTCCTATAGTCGTTATTTCTGCCATAGTGCTTTTCAATTCTTTCCATAAAAACTGAATTAGGTATAAAACATGTACTTGCTCAGGTGAATGATATATTAATAGATTTAACATGAGCAGCAGTTCAATATCTGCCATAATCATGGAAAAAGAACATATCTCACTAGTCTGTGTCCCAGAAGAAGGATAAACTTGTTATCCTCATTGTAATCATAGCAAAAGAAACAAAAACAGTTCCAATTAGAACAAAATCTATACAATCACCATAAGAATAGACCCCAATTTCATGTTTACCATGTGCTAGGCTCTTAGGACTTTTCATTTGTTATTTTTTCTATATAATAAGAATCTTATGATGAATGTTCTATTAGCTCTCTTAAATAAAATGACATAGGCAAGGGACAGAAAAGTTAGGTCACTTTCCCATGGTCACACAACACAAAATGATCCTTTTCTGTCCCAACAACTCAATCTGTAACGTTTCTTGGCCTGAGTCTGACATTCTGAAATAGTCCAAAGTAGATTTAGCATCTCCTCATCTCAGTTTCTCAACTGTCTCTGAGTCCTTTTGTGGGTGCCTGCGAGCTACAAGTTTTCCTTAGCTCTGCACTACAATAAACACACTCAGCTCTCTGAAGCAACTTGGTCTGTGGTCTATGAACAACACACACTCTTGTAAAACCTTTCTCTGAGGATAGATATAGGCTGATCAGTCTAGCCAGCATTCAGCAGCCCCTGAGAAGGGATTGGCACAGTGCATGGAGTTCATACCCTTTTCTACCATGTGCTAAGAGCCAGATAAGGGAATGGTAAGACTGTGGAAAAAAGCTAAGCTCCAGGGAGGAGTAAAGGCTAGAGAATGCAGGTGCTGAGTGCAGATGAGTCTCCTTCCTCCTCTGCTTGTGTAATTGTTCTTTAGATCTTTCTCTGTGAAGTACAAATATGCCGTGTTCAGTTCTATTTGAAAAAAGTTGACCTCAAATTCATTTGCACCTACCTTTCCATGAACCCCTTCCAACAATGAAAGAAGATTTAATACCTCATATGTGCATAGTTTCTTGTACTGAATCCATGTACAAGTGGGAGACTCTTCAGCCTCTTCAAATTCCCAGAAATGAGGCAAGGAAACTGGCATCACCCTAACTAATGAGGTAAATTGAAGTTGAAGTTCAAAAGTATTAATATTTTAAAATACTAGGGTTGGAAGAAAAGATGTCTCTGCTCACAACAGTTTTTGAAAGAATTGGAACTATAGATTCAGCCAACATTTTTCTAAATAGCCAATCTGTGATGGCATCAGGCTTTATCTGCGTAGCCTGATCAAGGTGAATAAATCACAGTTGTCTTACAATTATCTGTAGTCTAGAATGGTGATAACAGACTGTGACGTGGAACAGTGATCTGAAGGCTATGAGCAATGGGACAAATCTGGCCCCATGCCTGTTCCACAGGAACGCAGTCACTTTCTTCTCATTTGCATGTTGTCTAAGGTGGCTTTTGTGCCAAAATAGCAGAGCTACACAAGTGTGGCAAAATCTGTGTGGCTCACAAAGCCCAATGTATTTACTAAGTCTTTGCAGAAAAAAAAAAAGTGTGATGATCTCTGATCTGGTCCAAAGAGGGCTAAATGAAATGAAGTGTGACAGGTTTTATGATAGAATTCTGTGAGAGATATAATAGCATAAGCTTCAATGAAGCCAGGAGTGGGTTCATAGAAAAGAAAATACCTTGGAAAGTATCCAAGCAGAAATGTAGGATGTAAGCATGACAGACAGAAGTAACAGTGTCAGTGAAATAATAGAGATAGGAAACAGTAAGTCTCCTGAGAAATTCTCCCATAGTTAGGCCTAGCTGGCACTTACATTGTGATGGCAGGGATGGAAGAGAAGAGCCAGCAGAGAAGGGAAGACAGGACTACCTAGGAGGGCTTCCTGTTCAAAGCCTGAGCTGCTGACTGTGGGCCCAAGAACCCTTTAGCCTTTAAAGTGTCAGATAGAGACTGCACTGAAAAAGAAATCATGTATTTCTCCCCCAGGCTGAGCAACGTCCCAGGAAAATTTGAGGTCTCACAATCATTGGGTCATCATTATAACATAGCAGGAGTTATAACTTCAAAAAAAAATAAATTAATTCAGTATCTGTGACATGGTCTTTAAAGTATTTCCCACCGTTGTAGTCAGAGCAGCAAGCATAACAACTAAAAAGGAAAGTTATGGTAAAGAGTGGGGAACCAATGAATAAGGATGTAGCACAAATCCCAATTGGTCTTCATAAAATCCCAGAGACAGATACTGGGATAAATAATGAAAGATCAGAGAGACAAAGGAACAAGCCATAGCCACCTCGCGCCTTACCAACTCCTCAGCTGAAAAGGGAAACTGAGTGCCTGTCTCCTCCTGCCTTATTTCCTCTCTCAGTCCAGCTATATCACTTCCTGTCTCTACCTCCCTAGTTCAAGGATTAAAGGCATGAGATCCCAAGGGGTGGGATCAAAGGTGTGCACCACCACTGACTAGCTCTGTTTCTCTTTTATACTGGATCAATCTTGTATAGCCCAGGGTGACCTTGAACTCACAGAGATCCCTCTGCCTCTGCCTCCCAAGTGCTGGATTAAAGGTGTGTGCCACCACTGCCTGGCCTCTATGGCTAACTAGTGGCTTAGCTCTGCACTTTGATCTTCAGGCAAGCTTTGTTAGATCACAAACAAAATATCACCACATAAGACATCTAGTTTACTCGGGGTTGGGAGAGCAGGTTGAGGAAGCTGTTCTAAGAAAATAACATTGAAGACAAGGCCTGGGGGCTGAGTAGACAGAAGCCAGAAAAAGAGTCAATGTGTAGTATCAGAGTTCTGTCTTAACTTGCACAGCTGAGTCATTCCAAAATAACCCTCCACTCCCTGGTGGAATTTCTACAGTTTGTAGTAAAAAGGGTCATGTCCTTGGATGTTTGGTCTCTAGTTGACAATGGGTGGTAGTAGGGCCTTTGAGAAATACTGGGTCATTGGGGTATCACCTTCTCCTCAGAAAGGATTAACCTTCCTTTAGTGAGTTAATTCTCACAAGACAGGACCCTCCCCATTCTCAGGCTTCCTGTTTTACCATGTAGCCTCTTCTCTCACACACCCCAGCACTATGATGTCATCACCATGTGTACCCCTCAACAGAACCATGCATTTCAACACCCAGAACTGAAAACTTAACCAGGCCTCTATTCTCTATACATTATCCATCCTAAACAATTTTGTTACAGCAATAGACAATAGGTGAAACCAAAGGGCCCTGGGACTGAAATCTCATTGGGTCCACCTGTAAAACAGGAATCAGAATGATGCCCACCTTGTGAGCATGCTCCAAGGACAAGATAAACTGAAGTACCTTAGGTTACATAACAAAGACTAGCACATGCTAACCATGAAGGGATGTCAGCTGTCAATATCAGTACCTAGATTTTTCTTCTGGTCTCTAAAACTTGTAAATCTCATTCTTGGCCCTGTATTCATCTAAAATTCTTGGGGTAAAGCAATCGTGGTCTATAAAAAATTAATTTTGGAATATAAGTATAGTATCTTTGATGAGTGACTCTCTTAATCAAAAGGAAATCAAACTTGATGAAATTCCATCTCTCACTGGCTTTGGAAATCCCTTTCTGACACCCCTAACAGGTGGTCTTCGAACAGCACTTGGATCATGCCAGTGATGGAGTAACTTGCTCCCTAAATGGACATCTCTGATCATAGGAATATTTTTCCATATGAATCAATTAAGTTTCCTGGGACAGCCATACTTAGACCTAAGTTCTGTCCTCTGAGTCTCATTGGTGGTAACCTACAACCCCTCCCCATGAGGATCCAAAACCTCTGAGAACATTCTCATGTGAATTCCAGGTGACAGAGTAAGATCCAACTATTCCAGGGCACTGTCTTCTCTCTGACATGAAAAATTATATCAAAAGACACATACTTTTCCACAAGATTCATCTTATCCATCTTTACATGCCAGCACTCAGTGCAATGTTTCTCACTCACAGTAGCAGGTACCTGGTAAGACCCATTAATAAACTAAGGGGCAAAATGCCTATCTCAAAGCAAAGTACTCTTTCAAAAGCAAAATAAATCTGAATACGCCTCTGGCCCATTTTATTCTGAACTCTAATGTGCATCAGTGGACATGAGGAAGCCAGTAAAAATGCAGGTTGCTGGACTACGCTGTCACAGAATTTCATTGACCTGGAGATTCTTTAGGCACCTGTACTTTTATCAGGCACCTTGAACATCTCCGAATCACTCCACTTGGAATGCAGATCATATTTAAGAAGCACACTTTAAGCATTGCAGGTATCAAGCAACTTTTATTGCACCTGATATATGGAAATGCTTGCCATATTTCAGTTATTCCTACCCAGAACTTTCCATTTGCTCTCTTCTCATTTCTTTCTCCTTGAAACATTTTTTTCTGAGCTACCCAGCCATAGCTTCCCTCTCATGCTGAGAGATAAGTATGCCCCATCTATTACATTCTTTTCGGGCTTCCTAGGGAGATAATTAGGCATTGCAATTGATTGCAATTTATTAATCAGAGCAGGATGTTACAGAGTTTGGGAGGAAAATCACAGAGTCTAGTATAAATGCAAGACAAGTATACACAGTGACAAGGAAATAAGACAAAAATAACAACGAAATCATAAGCTGCTTTGAGCTATTGCCCTATTATATACTAGAATATTCTAATCTATTAAGTAGGGATATTTAAACTTCTCTGACCTATAACCATGGCCAGATATGTGTCTCATTCACTAAATATTTGTTGAATATTTACTATGTATTAGCTACTGTCCTTGGTCATAAGAATGCACTATTAAGTAAGAAAAAATTTTGCCCTTAAAGAAAGATTGATAATAAACTTGTTAATCCATATACTTAGAAATGGTAGATTATTTTATGCTACATAATATGTAAATAGAATTGCCCAATGGAAGGATGGAAGAGTGCTGGTCAGACCTAGTGTTACAAAGGAAGGCTGGGGAAAGACCATCCAAGGAGTTGACTTTTTTGCAAACATCTAAGTCATGGAGTACGTTTTCTGAGGACCTCATAGAAGGACACTTCAAGAAGGGGAAACAGCCATGTTAGAGGTCTTGGTGGCCATCAAAGTGGGATATGTATATTCTACAAGTTAGAGAAACATCAGAAAGGCTTGCACTGTGGAGCAGAACAAGTGAGGAGTGGCCACAACATAATTACACAGGTGGGAGCACTTGGGTAGGCAATCTGTAGAGGGAGCATTGCTCCCAGGATGTTAGAGCAGCAAAACTCTGGGCAATCATTGCCTAGCCTGTTCATGGCACAGACAGAGAGGCTAGCAGACTCCCTTTAAGTAGAAAGCTAGTGCCCAGGTCCTGTGAGAGGCAGAACTTTGGTTCTTATGTTTCTTGGTTTCTGTTGCTCTTTACTCTAAAAAGGAACAATCTGAATTCACTCCCAAAGTTAATCTGGCAGGAATCAGTTTGCTCACATATAACATAAGGGAGTCAAATAAATTATGTTCAGAACTTTGGCAAATTTAACATGCTCTTCCTTCCTAGTTCTAAACTACTCAAATTAAGAATGATACCATAATAATGCAAAGAAAGTCTCAGAATTTTTTCCTCTTTTTCTCCTAACCACTAACCAAATAACAAAATATTTTAGCTGTGTTGTGTATTTTTAACCTTAACATCATTACAGTTATATATTTGGCATGAAATTTCAGAGGGATTTGAGAAAAAAAGTAAACTTTGTTGATGGGTTTCTGCATGGTGTTAGAGAATAGCTAATAATGGTTTGGAGATTCACCTTTGGAGTTTGATTATATTTATAAATAGTGTTGCACAAAATATTAGAGATGAGATATGGTAAATCCTCTCACCAGAAAATGGTAAAGCCAGACAGAAATCTTCAAAGGAACTATACTATGACTCTGGGAATTGGCCAAAGTCATGCAGTCAATCGTGATATTTTATTTTTTTTAATTACTTAATATCTCTTTTTTAAAAAACAGACAGTGTGAGAAGTTTGAGGCTATTGTATCCCCGGCTTTCTAGCTCTTTGGTATGGAAGTTCACCACAACTGGGCAGAGAGCAGATAGCCATACAAGTGGAGGGGGCTAGCTCCATATAGAGCAGTGTGGAGAAAAAGCTACATAGCCAAGAGCATTGTTAAAACTAACATCAACCTCATTGCAAACCCAGGAGGGCAAATGTCATAGCTGGCTAAGGCTCTAATACTAATTGACACCAGCAGTCAATATGCCAGAGCACAGATAGAAACTCTGAAGAGCAAGACAGACATTCGAGACCTTGGTAACATCTCAGGCATCACCAATAGTCTGGAAAGCTATATGCTTATTCTGGAAGGAGAAGAAAAGCTCCTAGGTATCCACTACCCAAAGCTAAATGTAAGCCTTTGCAGGAAACTTGGGCATAGCTGACGCCTGTCTGAACCTTTAAAGCATTTTATAATTTTATATTATATTTATAATTTTATATTACATGCAGTCACAAGCCAAAAATAAAATTCACATAGTGTTTAAGCATAACTTCTGATCAACATTTAACCTTTCAAATGAGATGACACAGGAGCAAAGACATCACTCCCTAAAAGAATTTTTAAAGGAAGATAAAAAACATTTGAGGGGAAAAAGAAACACCTGAGTGGAGATACTAGTGGTCACAAAAAAGACATGGGAAAAACAAGACAGATCACTGAATAAATTAGTAATAGTAGCTACATCTCTTAGGATTCAAGAAATGAGAATGTATGATGCTGTGGTAAATTATGTAAGATTATCACAATTTAAGAACAACAAGAAAATTAAAAGCCTAATCATAATTAAAAAAAACAATAGGAATAATCTTTGAATAGATCCAGATGTTGACTTTAGCAAAGGCTTGAAATTAATATATAAAATATATTTAAAGGATTAAAGCAAACTATACCTAAAGAGTCACAGGAAAATATGACAATGAGTGACCAAATACACAAAATCAGAAAAGTGATAGAAAATATTAAAAAAAATTGAAAGTACAAAAGCTGCAATAAAAAAAATTGATGTCCAATACCAAAGAGTCAGCCCTGAAAACGGGTGACATTATACAGATTGAACATGTTGCATTTAGGAGCATATATATATATATATATATTTACAAGTACATATATACATACAAGAACAATTAGTGAAAAAAAGAGTCCATGAATTTGAAGGAGAGCTGGAAAGGGTGTACAGGAGGGCTTGAAGGGAGGAAAGAAAAAAAAGAAAGGGAGAAAATTATATTTAGTTAAATTATAATCTTAAAAAAGAGTTAGAGGCCAGCCTGGGCTACAGAGTGAGTTCCAGGAAAGGCGCAAAGCTACACAGAGAAACCCTGTCTCAAAAAACCAAAAAAAAAAAAAAAAAAAAAAAAAATAGAAGGTCAACAGAACATTGGAGTTGATGAAATAAAGAATCAATAAATATGATAGTAAGTGGAGACTGTAAAATCTGAAAACAACCTAAAAATGAAGAAAATAGGCAGTACTTAAGAGATACTGAGGAATAAATTATTGAGATTATACAAGTGGAGACAGAAAAAGAAAACAGAGAGAAAGAAAAATAGAGTGAAAAGATAAAGAAATAAGCCAAATAAATCACAGTTGAAAACTTCCAAAACTTATGAAAACTATCCGTACACTCAAAATGTACAAGCCCCAAGTCTGATTTTTAAATGACCAACATCAGACACATCATGTCTTTGCTGTTAAAATCCAAAAACAAAAGACTGAACCATGGAAATGGCAATGCTTTATTTATAATAATAAAAATAATAGAACTCATAAAGCAGCTACTCAAAATGTTGGAAAATTTTCAGCAAATAAGTCAGTATCCTCCAAAGTTACTTTCAGGAAAAGAGAGAATAAAGACTTCCCCCAGACAAGCAAATATGGAGAGAACCTGTGCCTCTGGCATCAATAAACTCTCAAAGGAAATCCAGTAGGTAGAATGGACCTGACCCCAGTTAGCAATTCAGAGTTACATAAATAAAGAGCATGATAAAAATAACTCAGAGGGAATGTACAAGAAAAAGGACATACTTTTCCTTTCTTCTTTAACTGTTAAAAAAAAAAAAAAACTTTATCATAAACTTTTAAAAACTATAATCCTGGGATTCCACCATATGAATATAAATATATATCACATTAGCTGTAGCCTTAACTTTATCCTAAATGGATAAAGAAAATATAGCTACATTGGAACAAATTTTCTATATTTTAAATATGTATACATTTGAACTTGGTTTTGATAAAGTACAATTTATCATAAACTGTAGAGCAAACACTAAGGAAATAATTTAAATTATTTTATAAAAATCAACAAAAGAATTTAAATGATATGCAAAAGGTCAGTAGGGAAGGAATAGGAACTGGGTGTGATGACACACACCTGTAATTCCAGCACCACATGGGAGGCAGATAGGGACAAAAAAATAAAAAGGAGGAAAAGTGAGAATTTAAGAATTACAGGGATAAAAAGATGAAGAATGTAAGATACATAGGAAACAATTATCAAAATATCCAAAACAAGTTGTTTTGTTACTTTTTGTATTGTTCTGCTACGACACCATGACTAACACAGAACTTCTGGTGATACTGTGTCCCCCAATATATTGTGCACCCTAATAAACTTACCTGGGGTCGAAGAACAGAACAGCTGCTAGATAGACATAGAAGCCAGAAAATAGTGGCACACACACCTTTAATCCTAGCATTCTGGAGGCAGAGATCCATCCAGATCTCTGTGATTTCAAGGCCACACTTGAAACTAAGCCAGGCTTGGTGACATATACATCTTTAATCCCAGGAAGTGATGGCAGGAAGCAGAAAGGTATATAAAGCGTGAAAACCAGGAACTTGAGCTTTTTAAACTTTTAGGCTTTTGAGCAGCAGTTCAGCTGAGATCCATTCGGGTGAGGACTCAGAGGCTTCCAGTTTGAGGAAACAAGATCAGCAGAGAAGTTGGCAAGGTCAGGTTAGCTGTGGCTCATTCTGTCTCTCTGATCTTTTAGCATTCACCCCACTACCTGGCTCTTGAATTTTTTATTAATAAGGCCTTTTAAGATTTGTCTTACAGGCACTGGAGCAGTAGATGAGAGATTACATGTTGAGACAACAACCACAAGGCAGAGAGAGAGAGAGAGAGAGAGAGAGAGAGAGAGAGAGAGAGAGAGAGAGAGAGAGAGACTGGGCCTGTTGGGGGGCTTTTGGAACTTCCAAGCTCACACCAGGACACACCTCCTCTTACAAGGCCACACCTCCTAATGCTTCCCAAGCAGTTCCACAAACTGGGAGCAAGTATTCAAATGCATGAGCCTTTGGGAACCATTCTAATTCAAACTGCCATACAAATTAACCAAGGTGACCAGGTGTGGTCATATGCAGCTATAATTCTAGAGCTTGGGAGAGTGAATGGGGGAGGGTCTCAAATTGTATTTCAGTCTAGACCACCTACTTAGTTTGAGGCCAGTTTTGGTTATATAGTAGTACTGTGTGTCAAGAAAACAACAGATGAGTAAATAAATAAACTGAACATTAAGTGTAAATAAATCAAATCATTTCAGGCAGAAACAATCAGAAAATGTAAAACCAGCAGTATACTAATACATTGACACAATGATTCAAGGTTTTCCTTAAAAGGATGAGGAAAGACATATTCTGTGAAGACACTAATGGGGTAAATGCTGTAAAGCTATATTAGTACCAGAAAACATAGATTTAATGAGAAAATGTCTGTAGAGACATGGAGGACTTTTAAAAAATTGAAATAGTCAAGAATATATTCCAATTATAAATATGTACAGAAAACAAGAAGGTACTAAAATTCATGAAGTAAAAGCTGATTGAACTTAAAAGAACAATAGTAAAAGAATAATAACTGTAGACTTAAATATCTTCCCTCAAGAATAATTTTTAAAACTAAACAGAAAGACAATATCATAAACAGCATAACAATTTATATCTATAAAACAGTCCACCAAAGACTACAAAATGCGCATTATTATCAATAGTACATGGAGAATTCTCTAGCATATACTATATGCTGAGTCTTACAATTGTATCAATATATTTTTACACAAGTCATTATAAAAATTAGATTCTTAGAATGTGATTAACTTAGAAACAAAATTTGGGAAACGTACAAATATTAGAAAATATGGCAATGTACTTAAAAATAACTCATAGATCATAGAAATCACAAAGAATATTAGACAAATATTTTGAACTAAATAAAAATGAAACCATAACACTCAAGAATTATTATATAACAATAAAGTAAAATTTGGAACTGCAAATGCCTATGAGGAAAGAAGAAGTATCAAAAATACATAACCCAAGCTTTGAACACAGAAAATTAGAATAATAATAAAATGTACTCTAAACTTGAAACAAGAAATGGAGGTCATAATAAATAGTAAAGCAGAAATCAGTACTCTCCTTCATATGTAAATCTTCACTTCATATCCTCAGTTTTTTTGTATTTCACTAGGAGTACCTATGGAAGCTGGGAGACTAGAACGGAGACATTGGTGGAGGGGCTCCTTTAGGGAGCATGGAGAAGCAGAACATACACAAAAGGAAAGCAGAGAGAGAATACTAAGAGTATAAAAGTTAAACTGTGAAGAATTGGAGGGATGGAAAGATGGGAGAGTGAAGGGGAAGGTTAATAAAAATAAAAACTGTATGAAAAGGGCATAGGCAAATCTACAAACCATCTTATCACTCAAGTGTGTGTGTGTGTGTGTGTGTGTGTGTGTGTGTGTGTGTGTGTGTATACTTTTAAAAAGTAAAAAAGAGAATGGAGTTTCCCTGATTGGCTGGACAATGCTGCTCCCAGAAGTTGTGAGTTACTAAACAAAAGTCTCAGAGCCAAATGTGGGATACCTCCATATGAGCTGTTGATTAGGAAAGTCCCAGAGGACCACCCCCAAAATAGATGCTACTTGCTACTCCTCTGGGTTGCCTATCAGAACTAGATGATAAGACACTGTCTATTTGCATGCAGTGGAGAATTGAGAAATTAAAAGTGAGAACTCAACACAGTATCAGATTTCATCAGCTATCATCACAATAATAAAGTGATTAGCATAGCAAATGTTACATGCCTGACAATCATAGGAAGATAAATCTAAGGGACAAGTGGATAGATGGATAGATGCATGGTAAGACAAATGATCACTAATTACTTTTGAGAATTGTTGAATCACTATGCATTTTGGTGTAAACCTAGAAATACTTTCATAGACTAACTGGCATAATTGAGAGAGAAAATGAATGAGAAACTATTCATTGAAAGAGGCAGGAGCTCCTAAGGGGTTTTATGACACCAAAAAGACCTTAACTAGTATCTTAGTTAGGGTTTCTATTGCTGTGAAAAGACACGATGACCACAGCAACTCTTATAGAGGAAAACATTTAATTGGGGTGACTTAAATTTTCAGAGGTTTAGTCCACTATCATCATTGTGCAACATGGTGAGCAGGCAGACATGGTGCTGGAGAAGTCCTACATCTTGACTCTAAGACAACAGGAAGTGGTCTGTCTCACTAGGTATAGCTTGAACCTATATGAGACCTCAAAGCCCACGTCCACAGTGACACACTTCATCCAACAAGCCCACACCTAATCCAGTAAGGCCACAGCTCCTAATAGTACCACTCTCTTTGGGGGTCATTTTCTTTCAAACCACCATACCCAGATCCTTTCAAATGACATTGGATGTGCAGGTTTGGGCAGACTATATTGTGGATGGAATTAGATTATGGGCAGTGGGGCAGGGCCACCTTAGAGACAAGTCCTAGCAAGATGGAACACCAGATAAAGCTGTGAAGCCTCTAGGTATAAAGGAATCCAAAACAGACTTGACAGACCTTCAGGTCCTAAGAGGGACAGGACCAGATATTTTCAATGCTCCTGTATCTCTGGGAAAGTGAGTAGTTTTAGGACAACTTGAAAGAAAGGTACATTCTGTGTCTGATGCAAAGGGGGGGGGGGAGTTGAAACAATGGAGATCCATAGGGTAAAAATCTATGGGAGAGAGGGCTGGAAGATAGCAAGGAGACTTCTGTGAGATTTGTTTTTCTCTCTGTTGCAGTTGGAACGTGTTTGTAGGATATATAACCTCCCTTTTTATCTGAAGCCCAAACGGGGTATAAATAGCTAAGTGTGAATGTAACATGACTGTTGTAACATGAATCTTAAAACGTCTTATTAATAAAAACAAACCCAGGGCCAGGTATTGGGGTAAATACTAGAAGATCAGAGAGACAGAACACAAACCACAGCTGACCTCACCTCACCAACTTTTCAGCTGATCCTGTATCCTCAAACTGGAAGCCTCTGAGTCCTCACCTGAATGAATCTCAGCTGAACTGCTCAAAGCCTAAAAGCTTAACCAGGCTCTAGTTCCTGGTTTTCACGCCTTATATACCTTTCTGCTTCCTGACATCATTTCCTGGGATTAAAGGCAGGTGTCACTATGCCTGGCTGTTTCCAGTGTAGCTTTGAACTCAGATCCAGACGGATCTCTGCCTTTGGAATGCTAGGATTAAAGGTGTGTGTGCCACCATTTTCTGGCCTCTATATCTAGTGGCTGTTCTGTCTCTGACCCCAGAGAAGTTTATTAGGATGCACAATATATTGGGGAACACAATATCACCACAGACTGTCATATGGTAGTGACTTGGACACAATAGACGATACCTGAAGGTGAGGCGTAAAGGATATGAAGTATTTTTTTCCATTCTAGTTGCCACCCTATGGGGGGTAGGGGTGAAATTAGAGGAAACAAAACATGAAGGAGAAATTGGACAGAAGTTCCTAGCAAAAGCAAGATCAAAAGAAACGTGGTCATGGGTTTATAAGATGCCTCTTCACATTTTCAGCTATCACTTAGGTCTGTTTGCTGATGAAAAAAAATGGATTTGAAGCCAGAAATATGAATGTCTATCCAAGACATGGCAGAATTCCCACATGCCATACATGAATAATACCACAGCTGAGAAGGATGCTGGGGATAAAAATAGTCCAGTGAAAGTAGAAACATTCTGAATTTTTCAAAATACAGTAAGACCTGCAAATATGAGGCAGGAGCGGGATTGTATATGGGGGTGTGGATCCATATACCTTTGGTGTCATGGTAAGCTTTGGCATGGCTGGGGTCAAACTAAGAATAAGGAACTGCTTAAGGTTTCTTCTGTGTGTGGTGTTACTCTGCACACCTATCAAAACTTCAAAATGTACAGTGATGTCACCCTTCTAAGTGGAGCCTTCAGTAAAAGAAAGCCCTCCACAGTGCTTTTGTACAATAGCTACTTCCTTAACCTTTTTCCAGGTGAAGAGATGATCCAGCTATCAATGGAGAGATGCTTAGAGTACACCCAGGAAAGTGATGGGCACCACGGAGAAAGTGAAGACGAAAACAAACTAGTTGGTTGCAGAGAATTTGAACGTTCTTATTTGTTTAAGTCTCCCACCTTGTGACCAACTTTGGTTTAAAGCATAACAGTTTTCTGCTGGAGATAAGCTTAGGGCATGCACCACATCTTTTTCTAAAGATACAGTGTTTACTGGATCCCATTGAACTCCTAACAAATCCCCTGAAGGTAAATTGGCTAGAGGCACCAATACTGTCACCTTGATGTATGTCAATGGAATGATGCTGAGTGGCCAAGTGTAGGGGCTACTGGCAAAGAAGATTTCAAAGGGAAGTGAACTACTGAAGAGAAAGGCAAAGATCTGAGGCAATCCCCATCAATAGTCTGATCAAAGAAGTTCACCGAGGCCCCTGAAATCACCCATCAGCCTTGGTGCCTGGATGGCTGAAAAGACAGAAACAACATGGCTCACCCTGGCCATATCCCAGTAGTCTTTTGTTTTTCCCTACATAGTTCATCATGGACTGGAAAGAGGTGGGTCTAATAACAGAGTTTCACTTATTTCTTAATTCCAAGGCTGCTTCGTAGCTGAGTTTAAAGAACAGGAAGGCTTTCCCCCTAAACATGAGAATCCCTCTTGGGTCCCTGTCTGACTTTCCAGAACTTTCTATTCATCTTTCTCATTGACCAACAAGCTCTGCGAGGGCAGATTGTGTTCCTTCTCTTGTCTGTTGTGCCACCCAATCTGAAAACAAACCTTCAGAGGAGCAAGTGTACAGAACTCAGAACTGTTACCCACGTGGGTCTGCTTCTTCTCCCTGTGCATCATTAAGGACTTTGCGAGTCTACAGACCTGCCAATAGGATGCCTGTTTCCAGGGAAATGAGATGACTAGAGAAGTGTGCTCAGCTAGATTTTTTTTTTTTTTTTTTAATGACAACGGCAGCCAGCTTTCATGTGTCAGATTCCTTTCTGTATAAACATTAGGTGCTCGCACCCTGAAGCAATGTTCTAATCTCCTTGGAATTAAATTTCACAACTACATTGCAGAAAGTGTCATGAGTTGCAAGAGGATCCTCCATTTCATGGGTTTATGGTGTACACCTTCTCTAAATTACTGGGTTTGAAAATCGGGCACCTTGAATCTCTCCTCCAAAAGCAGTGACTTCGTTATGCACTGATTAGCATGTACAACAGGAAGGCAGGAAGGGGGTGTTTCAGTGGATGGGATCAAGGATCACTCTTTATGCACACCATCACTCAGAATGATTCTTATTTATGTTTTACACTTTTCGTTTGGTTTCTTCAGATAAAAGAGATTCAAAGGAAGGACAAGAGGAGGAATCAAACATGAGCAAATGTGTGTTTGTTTCAGCATTTCCCTGACCTCTTCTCACGACAGCTTAGAGTCAAGGACTGAAGAAAAATCAGGCTTGAGACCTGATTTGCCATGACACATATGTTTGTCATTGTTCTCTCTATAACATTTGACAAGTTAATATCATTCAGTCACTATTCTTCAGGAATAACTAACTTTGTGGGTGATGTTAAAGGAACAGGAAGCCCAGGTCCCAATCACACTAGATATGATCACAAGCATCATTCCAAGTGTTATAAGTTAGTCCATAGTCAGACCCCCTGAGCTCCCTGCTTAGCCAGCCAGTCTATTCAACCAGTGAGCTCTGGGCTGAACAAGAGAACCTGTCTAAAAACAATGATAGAGAGCAACTGGGGAAGCCATCCATCTCATATCAACATCTAGCCTTCACACACAGGCCTACATACATGCATATGCAGCTGCACACACACACATGCACACACGCATGCACGCACGCATGCGCACGTGCCAAAATAATATTAATAAAAAAGATCTGTTCCCATGCATATCCTTGTGAGCAATGTCTATTTTACTCTCGTTTTCTGTTTGTTTGTACTACACTGATGAGGAGGTTTATAAGACATATATATGATGTTTTTTAACTTTCATGACTTGTTTCTGTTCTTCTAAACATCTTGAACCAAGCTTCCCTAGGTACTATAGTTTCAAGGAAATTTCCTAACTTCCACCAGTAAGCAAGCAGACTCCCTAGCCCCGGCCATTATTTTACTTTCCCCTGGAATTTTTAATTCCTAACTCTGCTACTTTCGTGCAGAATAGATTTCTAGTCCGTGAAGCCTTGGAATGACCATTGAGGGGCTGAAGCCTTAAAGGGACTAAGGAAGGCAAATTTCAAGAACAGAAGATATCATCACAATAATGAGTTTTCATTAGTAAGAGTTTAAATTGAAGCCAGGCGGTGGTGGCACACGCCTTTAATCCCAGCACTCGGGAGGCAGAGGCAGGTGGAGCTCTGTGAGTTTGAGGCCAGCCTGGGCTACAGAGTGAGTTCCAGGAAAGGTGCAAAGCTACACAGAGAAACCCTGCTTCACAAAACCAAAAAAAAAAAAAAAAGTTTAAATTGACATAGGGCATGTGACCTAGATTAAAATTCAGGTTGTGCAATATGCTAGTTTGTAACCTTGAGCAAATGTATTTGTAAATTTTCAGTTTCCTTCTCTGAAGAATAGAATTAAATGAATCTGTAGTTTTGATGATTACATGAGGTGATCTGAGAATAATGCTCAGGCATATCACCACATAATCATGCAGGAACAGATCTGAATGTGAGGGCAATCTGGCTGTGACATCATTAACCATACTCACCACCAGGCTTGATCTAGCTGATCTGGCTGACTAAGGAGATGTTTCATTCCTCCCCCACTGTTTCATGTGCATTCCTCATGATGCTGTACACTCAGTGGATAAGGACCATATTCCCCAAACAGAGGAGGACCCTCCCAGAATTGAGGAGCACCCTATCTTCATGAAGGGTACATGAGAGGTAGAGATCCCTGTTAGAACCTCCAAACAAGTTTCAATAAATAGATTTGTAAGACATCTGGTATATTATAGACTTTTAGTCAGGAGCAATATATTGCTAACTCAGATTTTAATGATTCAGAGTCCGTTGTGTATTTTGAAATGGTAAATAACTCAAAATTTAAGGATAAAACACTTGATTTTGTTGTTGAGTGGAGAGCATTTCTATTTTCATCAAATTAGAAGTATCTACAAAAAGATGGAAGCTAGGATTGGCTTTGGAAATGCATTTTTCTATGTATGCATGAAGTATCTTCATTTAAGAAGATTGCATTTTTTGTCCCATGTTACAAAATATCATCATTGCTTTTTGTTAGAGAGTATCTGGGTTCGTGGTTAGCCTCTTAGTTTAACAAATAGGTCTAGCCAATAAGATTCTGTTCTGTAAATATTCAACAAACTTTAATTTCATATGCCTTTCCTTAGAGGGTATCATCTTTTTATGGTGGGCAAGAATATACGCTACCTAAATTCCATTTCATGAAAGGATTGCTCCAATTGCCAGCAGGCATCCCAGGTGAAAGCTACCCAATGGCACCCATGCCTTGCTAGGTAGCCTCATGTGTAATGATGACTAACCAAGGCAGAAGCACAGGGCACTTTTGGACCCACTATGGAACAACTTTATCTGGGATGTGGCTTAACCTGTTTTAAGCCTGTATCCCAGTTCAGCTTCTCTATTTGCCTAATTCTCTTACCTCTCTCCCATGCTCTCAGATCCCAAATATTTTGCAAACCAAACAGACTTCATCTCAATGTCTGCACAAGCAATTTAGTTTAAAGATGTAGACTGGTTTTACTAGAGGTTCTGGGGTTGGGCAATGCTTCATGCTGCAGACTACAATAAGTTCCCAATGAATTGAGTGGAAAAAGTTGGTTTTTATAGATGGAAAAGTCCTTTGAACAAAAGAAGAAACTAAAGGGGGGCAAAGTAGTCTTTTCACATGTAGAACCTTGAAAGGTGGGGACAATGATAGTAGACAAATAAGTGGTGGGTTAGCACAGATTCCTCCGGTTTATCTTGGCTGTGGAAGGAATAAGGCAAAGAGCACACATTATGATGCCAATTGAAACTGATCTGTTTGGGAAAGTTCGATGCTGGCTATCTCCTGGTTGCTTGCAGTGTCAAATAACAACTTTCTTTCAGTTTGGAAATACAAAAACTTCAGCCTGGGCAGATGTATTTTGATTTTTGGTCTGTTTTTGTTGTTATTGTGGTTGTTATTGCTGCTGTTGTTGCTGGTTTGGTACTCAATGCAAGATGTGAGTTCAAAATAATGACCTTCTGTGATGTCTGTTGAACACCAAGCTGTGACACAGAATGTGTGTATCTATGGAAATGTATGAGTTCTTATACTCAAGGAACTCCTTAGGAAGACTACACACATGTGAGCATTTTCCAACTCCTCCATGCATGCAGATGTACCCCTCAAATAACTAAATAAGAATGTTATATTTAAGTGACAACATTTGATCCAATGTAGTTATGTGGCAAAAATAACAGGCTGAGAAAATATGCACAGAAAATTGACTGATCAGGCAAATTTGGAGAAACAAGAGAGGCTTCTGGGAACTGTGAAGATTGTAAGAAAATGCATACATACTCTTACATGTAATTTAAAAAAAAAAAGTTTTGCTTTATGGAATAGAGTTGCCAGACCAGGCCTCTCAATTTGTGATAAACAAACTGATTCAATTCTGCTACCAATCCCATGCATTGTAGCTAGAGTTTTCCTACCTGGCCCATGGTCAGGGCAAATCTCTCTCACCCGCCAGTCCCACAGCCACTCAGACCCAACCAAGTAAACACAGAGACTTATATTGGTTACAAACTGTATGGCCGTGGCAGGCTTCTTGCTAACTGTTCTTACAGCTTAAATTAATCCATTTCTATTAATCTATACCTTGCCACATGGCTCGTGGCTTACCGGCATCTTCACATGCGGCTTGTCACGGTGGCAGCTGGCAGTGTCTCTCTCACCCAGCTTCCTGTTCTCTCAATTCTCCTGTCTGTTAGTCCCGCCTATACTTCCTGCCTGGCCACTGGCCAATCAGTGATTTATTTATTGACCAATCAGCAACACATTTGACATACAGACCATCCCACAGCAATGCATCTTTGGAGTTCTTCTGGAAATTGAAAACCCAGAGCCAAAAAATCACTGTGGCTGCAGCAGGATGGAAAAGCCATGCTGGTTTAAATGCTGCTAACCCGGCAGCTTAAGGTCATGGTGATGTATTTGTACAGAGCATGTTGGGTACACCAAGGAGATCTGGAAGGTTGCAGATGAAAAAAGGCTTGGCAATGACAAGGTCTGCATTGTTGCTACACTCCACAATTCCTCCCAGACCACTTCACACCTGCTTCAAGGTGTCAAATGACAAAGCTTCTGTCAGATCAAATCCTGGGTCCCTGAATGCATAGACCAGGAATGGAGGCTAGATAAACATTTGTACAATGACCCAACAAATGAGACAGAAAACTCCTCTCCATACTGCCTTGAGCATTCATTCATTCAGACATCCATTCAGCTCGATTCATTCATTCATTCATTTACAAATGGCAGGAGTATTGTTAGCCCTACATCTAGAAGTCATTGAAATCTACTAGAATATAGAAAACAGAAAAAAAAGCAGCAATCACAGAAATAACTACTGTTTAGACCAAAGTTATATCAAAAAATAGGGTGAAATGGTGAACAAATTCTGTAACTCAAGTCATAGGGAAGCACTTTCCAAGAGAAGAAATAAGAATTGGAAACCATGGAGCCAGCAAAATTTGGCCAGAGAGAAAGGTGTCAGGTGTGGACTGCAGCATTAATTTTAGGCAATGGGAAGAACATGCAAGAGAAACCTGGGAAGCAGACAGCTTCATCTAAGAACTGCCAAAGGTCATATGACTACAGGAGACTGAGAAGGTAGTATTGGGTTTTTATTTTTAACCTATTAAATTATTTTTTCATACAGTATATTTTTATCATGTCTTCTACTCCCTACCTCTTTCCACATCCACCCCATCTCCCTATGTACCAAACTTCATAATCTATCTCTATGTGTATATCATTTTACTTCTATCTCTCTTTTTCTCTCCAAATAATACCAAACAAAATGAAAATTAAAACAAAAAAAAAAGAAAATACCAAAATAAAACAAACAACCCACAAAACAAACAAAGAAACCAACATGGAATCCATTTTGTGTTGAACAAGTAGTCCTGGGCATGGGACCTGCCCCAGAGTATAGTTGATATACCCAGTGACTCTTCAGTGGAGAAAACTGATTTTACCTTCCCCAGCAAGTATCAATTTCAAAGAGCTTTGTGTTAGGGGTGGGACTTTGTGTCTGCTTCCCCTTCTCAGTCTTGGTGATTTTTGTCTGGTTTGAACCTATGCAGGTCTTGTGAGTGCCATTGCTATACAGTCTCCATGAGTTCATATGTTTCTTCTTCTTTTTTTAAATCAAGTCTTTCTATCTATCTTCAATAAAATGATGGGGGAAATGTCTATAGCATTATAAAATATGATAAACCTCTTTTCAGTAGGATTCTTATAATTCAAGTAAAAGCAATCTGGAAAATGAAATGGTTGCAGAGATTTCTTTTGCAAAACTGAACAAAGAAGCTGGGTGCTCTTCCCCTGGCTAATGCTGATAATTATCTGTGAAGATCTCCTCTGCTCCCTAGATGAGTGTCTGCGGGTTTCAAAGGAACTCATTCCACAGTGGCTGTAAGGGCGGACAAGAGGTTGTCAACACCTAAAGCTGTCGAGTTTGAAATAAAGGATTCTGAAACCTGGCATGAGTACACATCTTTCTAGAGGCTTCTCTTTAACATTTAAAAATTAGAATGTCTTAAAATCACAGCCATGTTCATCATAAAATATTTATAAAGCAGCCCACAGTTTAATTTTATCTTTATTCTCCGCTTGTAACTTAAATACTGCAATGAATTAGATGGAATTAAATATCAGAAGTGAAAAGACCTTAGAGACTACTTCATGCTTCCTTTTATGTCAAAAGAAGGAAGTCTACCCAGAGACAAGACAGGACATGGATGAGATCACATAACAAATTGGAATCAAAACATAGACTGAAGTTTTGTCTCAACTCTTGTTTCCTTCTAGGAGAAGCTCAGTTAGGCAGTATAGATTTGTGCATTTTATTATTAGAAAATATGATGGCAAAAGCTTTTTGTAGAATAGTCCTTCATAATTAGCGACAAAGATATAAGCATTTCCATTTTCATGGAGCTTAATACTGTCCCTTTAAGAATTATACTAAATCATTTCTTCTAGTGACCACAACAGCAGTAGCACTTTAGTAAGATGCCACCTAGTGGAACTATGAAACAAAGCACACACCCCACCCCCACCCCCCACGAATCCCTCCCAAAGAGAAATGCCTTCCTCAGGCTCACATTTTAATCAATATCATTATCTCCCTGAGTGCTACATGATTAAAAATAACACTGAAAATTGTCCTACTTCCAGAACCCAGCAGGGAGGATGATACTGCTCAAAAAGAAGTTGGTTCCTGAGAATGAAGGTATTTGAGGTCACACTGGAAACAGTGGAGTCAAAGGGCCTAACATCCCTACCTTTGATTTATGGCAAGAGAAAACAAAACAGACGTGAGTTAACCATGCTACCACTTTCCATGATAGGGATACCCAAGGGGACATGGAAAGTAATGGGTGCTAAGTTGAACACATTATCATACACAATCTGTAAGGGAAAAACAAAAAGAAGAGAAGGACCTGGGAGGGGAGGGAAGGGAAAGAAACAAAGGAAAATTCTGGAACAGGAGAAACCTAAACACCAAGAATCACCCAAAGCATGATCAGATCTGGAACCCTGTGGTGAGGTCCTCACAACCCAGTTTCAAGACCCTAGTCAGAAGCAATGTAGAGAGCCCTCATGGCAGAATTCACGGGCCTCTCTGTCAGGCTCCACATAGAACACGGAGGCTGAAGGATGGATAGGAAGGCAATCACACCCTCGGAGGGAGGAAAGATAACTCAAGCTTGCTTGGAAGTATCCAACATGGACTGAAAGGGCTATTTCTAGAAGACTGGGCCAGTATAAAGCAACACTGTAACTTATGAGAGCCTTGGAATTATCCATACAGAGACCTAATATTTCAAAGGAATTGGAATATAGTGTTCTCAGGGGCAGAAGACTAGGCCCCTGTCTTTGCATTGGGTGGGGAGGATTGAACAGTGGCACACAGGAAAGGATGCCCTCTGCAGAGCCCTTAGGGAGACCCACAACCAGAATGGAAGTTCACTGGCCTGCCCTGAGGCAAGGGAGGCAGATGAGTACACCTACTGAGCAGTGAGGGGTTTGCTATTCTAAGGGCCAAGGTATGCCCTTGTATCAGTGACCTTCTCTAAATGAGAGTAAGTCCAGGAGATGAACACAGCCTCCAAGACACAGGACCTCAGCTCTGGGCGTTCATGTGGACAGTTCAGGATGATTCCCCCAAGTCTCCCCTCCCTGTCTCTTTAGAAACTAACCAAGAAATAGTCTCATCATCTTCCAAGGCTGGATAGGTCAACATGCAACACTCAATGCTTTACTTATCCCCACTAAAGTCATATCTTAGAAGCCTACATTATGATAATACCTAATTTGTTATTTTCCCTGATATTTATCACATATTTGGCCTCACTTTGAGTCTTGACCTCCTCAACATAGCCCATTTTCTGTAAAATGAGGATGATAATAGCATTTCTTCCTGTGAAACATTGTGGAGGTTTGATAAGTGACCATTAATGAGCAGTGTGCTATCCATTCAGAAAGATAATTCACACTGTGCATGCCTCTGTGTGTACACACACACACACACACACACACACACACACACATTCCTAATATCCTTGTCTGACCAATTGCTTTAGAAAATTCTAGACCCATTTTAGAGGTCTAAAAAGTTAAAATTATTTCTAAACTAATACTGTGAAATCACTTTTTCACTAGTTTGCTTGAGTGTGAAATGGGGTTCACCAAAACTACATGAAGTATGTTGAGGTTTTTCTTTCTGTATTAATGTGTGATGAACTTATTAATACCATTTCAATATAAATTTGAAACATTTTACCTTCTTTTTCTAACTGACAGTGTGATAACTATCGATTGAAATCTTTGGAGACCTTGAAATTGTCACAATTGCATAAGGCCCTGAAACAAAACTGTTTGAGACCCACTGACTAGGATGAACTCAATTGCTGTCTTCTAATTCTCACATCCTTCCGCTTCCTACTGCTAAGCCTACTGATAGATCTCCATGACTTATTTAAGGACATTCGTAGCTTTGAACACTAAGATCAAGTCGGGATATAATCTTGGAAATGAGGATGAAGGAGAGAAAAAAGGTTGTGGTTGTTTTTTCATTCATTCTCCCAAGCTCATAACTGGGACATGGTCCTGAATCCAAAGACAGGTTAACAAAAGAAAAACTAGCAAGTTTAATCATTTCTCCCTGGAAATCAACTCTCAGAAATCAATGGCTTGGAACTCAGTCTTATTTCAGCAAAATGCCATGAATCTCAGGCCAGGGACAAGATCAAGGGGGGAGTGGCATAGACTTTACAAGAGGTGGGAAAACTGAAAAGGCAGGAAAACCTGTGCCCAAGTTCCACTGTTCCTGCTGGCACCTCTCGCTGAAATGCCAAGTGAGATAATCATTCGTGGCTCTGTCCTAAGATTAGAAAATGGAGGAAATGGTACAGAACCACTGGTCCCCATGAATTTCTGTCCTGCCACCAAGCAGAGAGTATCTGTCTTCAGTTCAACAGTTCTCATTTTATTGAGGCATATTTCCATTTCCTTCAGGGACTGAGGAAAGAGAGAGTATATAGTATGTTCTTTTCCTCGGACAGTCCGATGGAAGATTCTGGAATATCAAGTAATATACCAGAAAACTTTTCACTGCAGTAAGAACCTGGACACACACACAAAAAAAAGAAGAAAAGCCAGGTGGCACCAGATGGATCACGTTCAACTGCTCAGGAGATAACTGTTTGTTTAGGGGCACAGGCATGGGCAGAATTGTGTGGGCTCTGTTGTTTTTTGATACATTACCAGGTGAGACTTTCTGTAATGATTACAAATCACTCCCATCAGTTTGACAGCCCAGCAGAGCAGCAGCAGGAGAGTCTTAAGCTTGCAGAGTTAGGGGAAGAGCCATTTTTACAAAACCTATACAGACCTTCTGTTTTCATCCTTCTGGGCCCTAACTCTGAGCTCTCGAGATGGAGGAAATGGCAGGAATAGGGATAGAGATGTAGCTAGGTTACAGGAAATGTTTCATGTGAAAGAACAAATAAAACTGGTAAGAAATAGTCAAAATACTGCATAGCTGTCCTGCTGGTGTCTACCATCATTTTAAGCTCCAGAGCACAGGGTCACATGTGATTCATAAATTCCAAGAGTGTTCTACATACTCTTCCTGAAAGAAGTAATCTCCCCATCCATCTTCAGGAACCCTGGAAACCTGTGTGGTCATGAGTGTTTGTAACAAAATAGGATGTTGTCTGGGGGTTTTATTGCCATAATAAAGTATCATGACCAAAAGCAGCTTGAAGAGAAAAGTGTTTATTTCAGCTTACAATTCTCAGGTCATATTCTATCGCTGAGGGAAGTCATACCAGAAACTCAAGGTAGGAGGAGGAACTGAAGCAGAGACCATGGAGGAATGATGCTCACTAGTCTGCTTCTCTTGACTTGCTCAGCCTGCTTTCTATGCAACTCAGGATCACATAGCCCTCCTACATGAGTCACTGATTAAGAAAATCACCCATAGACTTGCCTACAACCAATCTTATGGGGCCATTTTCTCAATTGAGATTCCCATTTCTTGACTCTAGCTCATGTCAAGTTGACACAACACACACACACACACACAAAAAAAAAAAAAAAAAAAAAAAACCACTAACCAGGACAAATGTCTTTCTCAATCCTTCTGTTAGAATTACCCACCCCCTCCAAGCAATTTCCCTTAATGGCCAGGATGTGGGGGTTGTAAGTCAAATAAAATTCCCTAGACATGTCATAAGTCTTAGACTGCAGAACTCTGGAGGAGGAACTGAGGAGCGAAAAGTTGCATCACTCACGTATGGCACTTCTGCATGTTTCTCATAAGATCAGGCACAACTAGTGTTCTTCAATAAAAAGAAAAGTTCTTCAGACAAGGAAGAAGCAATGGATAGATGGAGGAAGGAAGTGGCATTTGAGAGGCGTTGGCAGGAGATTTTGAAAGACTGAGAAGGGAAGAACACTTTCCAGGAGGCAGAAATGTGAGCAGACTGAGAGACAGCAAAGCACAAAGCTGTAAAGAAGAGTCTGGAGTAGGCAAAAATAGTGGAAGACAAGAAAGGAAGATAGATGGAGAAAGAAGCCCGCGGACAGCAATGCGTGTCATTGAAGATCAAATATTCAGACCATCGATGAAGAGTAAGAAGAAAGAAGTGTGAGATCTCTCACTGGCTGTTTTGACATCGCAGAGATCTCCAGACCTGGAGAAAGCCTGCTGAGAATTCCTAACAGTGCTTCTACACCCCGGTCTTCACCTCCTCAGACAGTGTTTGCTGCTCTCATCTGGGCCTTTCTTACCGTCTTGGTTGCTTTTCCTGTTTCTGTGAGAAAACACCCGGCAACAGCAACTTAAGGAAGAAGGACTTATTTTGGCTCGCAGTTCAAGGCTCCACCCACCACAACAGGAAAATCAAGGCGTCCAGAGCTTACCACTGCTCACATCACATCTACAGTCGGGGAGAAGAGAGTCAAGAGCAGCTGCTTACATAACAACCTCTGTATATTTTTTTTCAAGTTAAAAATATTAATTTTTATTTATGAGGCTGCAGGTGGCTGCTCGTTTGTATGTACTCTATGGTATACAGATCCCCCGGAAGGTGATGAGAGGGGATCAGATCCCCCGGAAGGTGACGAGAGGGGGTCAGATCCCCCTGAAGGTGATGAGAGGGCGTCAGATCCCCTGGAAGCTGCCTATGTGGGTGCTGGAAACTGAACCCAGGTCCGCTGCCAGAGCAGCAGGCACTCTCAACCTCCCGAGCCACCACCCCAGCTCTTTGTTTTTCAGTTTTGAATAATTAAATTGATTTTAACTGATACCTAAAAATATAAGTTTACATAATGAGGAGACATGTTTCCATACATGTATATATTATGTATTATTTAAAACAGAGCAAGCCAGGCGTCGGTGGCACACACCTTTAATCCCAGCACTTAGGAGGCAGAGCCAGGCAGGTCTCTGTGAGTTCCAGGCCAGCCTGGTCTACAGAGCAAGATCCAGGACAGGCACCAAAACCACACAGAGAAACCCTGTCTTGAGAAACCAAAATAAAATAAAATAAAACAGAGTAGGCATATGTGTCTCCTCAAGCATTTACTATGCACCATAAAAACTCTCAACATGTGTTCCTCCATCTTAAAAAGTGTTTTTATGTATTCTTGGTGAACTTCTTACATGAATACAATGTATTATGGTTATATTTCCTCCTTTCCCCCCCCCACCTTCCTATGGATCCCCCAACACATCTCCCTCCTAACTTCGTGTTATATACGTATCCCACTGCACCTAGTTAGGGCTACCCACATCTTCTTCACGAAGACCATAACTCAAGCCCAGAGAATAATGCTACCCAAAATTAGGGTGGGTCCTCTCACTGCAATTAACCTAACCAAGTAAAGCATGCACAAGGAGTTCAACTAGTGTTCTGCCTGCCTTGTCAGTCCACTGTGCCTGCCTCATCACCTGATGGTCAAGCCCAGTTTTGAGGTCCATCAGAGCATCTCCCAAACAAGGCCATCTTTCTCCGGATATGTTATCTTTTCCCTGCTTCCAAAAGTCAAGAGGGCAGTTATAGACTGACCCAAGGCACACACTCAACCCTGGCCGGGCCTGATGCCACTGCTTTCATCCCTCTGCAATCCACCAGTGCCTCCATTTTCTTCATCCTGTAAGTTATCTCACTATGAAATTCTGCATGGGAAAACAGAAGCAACCTACATTTCACTACCATACCCATTTCCAACCTCAAACTGCCCAGAACCTCGCTGTGATTAAATATGAATGTCACTTCTACCCTGCCCCAAGATGTTCTTTCCATTTAACAAAGGATTAGTAACTTAGTCATCTGAGACTTGGAGACAACTCAGGAAGTTACCTTGCAAACTGCCTTGGAAGCACTGCTTATTCATTTATTTAAATTTTTTTCTGTTTAAGTTTTGAGTGGCAGGCTATTAATTTTTCTCATCAGGCAGCTAACCTCGTTTTCAATCAATTCTTTTAACATAATTTTTATAAAGGTTTGGCCTCAGAGCACTTCATATTCAAAAGGTGTAGTCAATACTCAAATATGTTGAGAAATTCCATTTTCCACCAGACAGCACAAATGAGACAAAAATAAAATGTTCAAAGTAATAAACACTAAAAGTTTCTCTTTCTCGATCCTTTCCCCTCATTCACATCTGCTCCAGCATTGTATCTGCCCTCAGAAATCTCTTCTCTGATCCCATAAAACAGTGTCTTTTTCCTTCTCCCTTCCACTGACCTCTCTTTCCTGGCCCTTTATTTAACAGCCTACCTTAGAATGCCTCTCAGTGAGAATCACTGCTTTTAGAAGAAGGAGAAATTGATCCCTCAAGCTGGGGATTCTTATTTTTGTGGCTGTGTGCATTTGTGTCAAGTCTTCTAATTCCCACCTTCTGCTCCTGCTAATGTAATGTGACTTAACCTCTGAGCCCTTCTCCCACACAACAGCACTGCATAGACTTGATGAAAGCTGATACCCACTCACTTTTATGCCCTCACACTATCCAGGCCTGCTGTGAAGTCATTTTAGTTCTGGGTCTTCAACTACAACATAAGTTGCAAGCCTCCTACACACACAAAAAAAAAGGCTGAACCAATAGAATTTGGGGGTCTGGGAAATATCTCTTTGGATAAAGTGTTTGCTGTGCAAGCACAAGGACTGAAGGTTAGCTCCCCAAAACCCACATGAGTTTTGGGTGGGTAAGGTGGTTCCATGTAATATCAGTCCTCTGAAAGTGGAGACACCAATCTTCAAAGCAAGCTGACAAGCTAGACTGCTCATATGGGTATACTCTTGCTTCAAGTGAGAGATCCTTCCTCAAAGAATAAAATGAGAAATGATCAAGGAAGATTCCAGATATCAAGTTTGTTACAACACACACACACACACACACACACACACACGCACACGCACACGCACATGTGCGTGCGCATACATTTATGTACACCACACACATACACACAAGAAAAATAATGGAATATGGCACTCAACAAATATTAATTAAGCACTCTTAAGTTGAATGAAGCATCCTTCTATATAAAGTAAAATGTGAAGACTTTAAAATAAAATATTAGTTAATGCACATGGGTTGTTTATGTTAGCTGTACTGCTTAGGGAAGATCTTTGGAATGTATAACATGGGGTTACTAATGCAAAGGATACAGTCACGTGACAAACTTGAGGTCAAGTTCAAAGACCTTCATGGTTACAGTTTGGCATGTTCAAGGAGAAAGAATAAAGGAGGATTTGGACACCATGTCATGGAGAGTGGTCATAGGCATGAAGGTAACAAGACTATACTCTACTTTAGCAAAATGTTATAACTTGGGCAAGTGACCCCAAAGGCTCATGTGTTAAAGACTTGATTGTGGGCGCCCACAAAGATTCCAACTTGTGTTTTGACTCAAAGTCAGAGAGTCAGAGTTGATGTTGTTCTCCAAGGCTGCATAATATGGTACAAAGGCGTGGTTACCTGGTATTTTGTACTTCAAGGCCTAATCACAAGATGCTTTTCCATGGGGCATGATTACCAGGTGTTTTGAAGGATCTACACTTGGTTGTATGTTGTGCTTTGATCTTGAAACAGGGAGGTCTTTTGCCCCTTCCCTTGCTAGTGTATAAAAAGCCTATTAGAAATAAATTCGAGGCTGCTGGGTATTGACCCAGGACCCTCCTGAAGCTATCCTGTGTCTTTATCTTTTTTCTTTGTCTACTTCTATATTTCCTAGCATTTCTTAAATTCCTCACTCCCCCCTTTAAGGGACTTTTCAATAGGTTGGGGCTGAACCCCAACACTGCCCCCACCAACACTTGGTCATCATCATATAGTACTACCAAAGGTGACAAAACCTTTAGGGAGGGCCTAGCAATTGGATGTTTGGTTGTTGATAGCTTCCTATTGAATGGGTTATTGAGACCCATTATGGGTCTTAATAGTTATGCAACTTTCCTCTTGTTTTCCTTTCTCCCTAGCTACCATGAGGTAAGTACCTGTCTCTGCATTGCTTTCCACCATGATGCACTGTCTTCCCACAAGCCTGTTAGCAACAGAGCCAACCAACCATAGACTGAGATCTCTAAAACCATGAGCCAAAATAAACCATTCCTCTAAGTTAATGTATCTCTGGTATTTGTCATAGAAACAGAAACCTATCACATGGAGAGAAAAGCCATGTAATAATGACATCAGTATTTTTATTTTAAGTTCTTTTTATTGCTATGTGGAGATAGGAGACAACAGAGAAGACCAAAGCACTGGAGAGTAGCAAGACAGGGATGTTAACTAAATTATTAAGAGTTGAGCCAGAGAGCTTAATTTCATTCTGAACAATTCTGAAGGCAGAATCAATGGGACCTCATAGTTTCATTGCCTACCTTGACTTGAGAGGATTCCAAGCTTGTATAGTTTCCCAGAAGTCTTCTTTTCTCTAGCCTCTGGCATCTGTTAGATACTATTCCAACCAAAACATATGCATTACCATGGAACAAATCACTACTCTTAGTCACATTTCAATCTAAACCCATTATTAGCATGTAAAATTATCCCCAGAATAGTCAAAAATTATGGATCTCTTCCCACAACACTGAAAATGGCCATTGGTTGCAGTCCCTTACAGCCCCAGGGGTTCCAACTCTTTATCTCCTTTTCAGGGCTTCATTGAAACCTCTGCTTTGCCCATTGTCCGGATTAGAACTCAGAAACCCAAGATTAGTGCCTTGAATGTTAGTTGGCCATTACTTATGATTCCACAACACTGATTCAATTCAAGGAAGTTGTTCTAAGCCAGGCCAAAAAATGCCATGATCCCTATTAACAACTGATCTGACATATACAGGTCACACACCCAGCTATTGTACATGAGAAAATAGTATTCTGGGTACTTCTGCAAAAGAACTCACTATCCCTAGAAAAGAAACACAGAGATCTCTATTAGCCACCATCTTCCTCTGAATGTTATCACATCTGGGAGCAAGACTTGCAAACTATGTGGCCACCACTGCTCATGGGATTGTCTATAAAATGAAGCCTTTCTGAAGAGGACAGAACTTGGCTCCTGGTGACAGTAATAAGGCACTGATCCCAAAATGCCAAAATGATCTGTCTTTTCTCTAGACATCTGCTTGTGAAATTCTGATTAAACTAATGTATGTTACAATCTTCAGCTGCATTGAGCAAAGGTTGCTCTACCAGGAAGACAGAGGCTCGTTTATGAAACGTATCAACAAATATTTAGTAAGTACCTACTGTGTGTTCTGCACTCTTCTCGGTATTGGTATTACAGAGATGAATAAGATGATACTGTCTTCCTATGACATTCCCATTTGGAAGAAATTATATTTGAGTAACTATAAATAAGTGATATCAGAAAACATTAAATGGTATGAAAGAAATAAAGCAAAATAAGACAGCAAAAAATTACTAGGGATTGTGAGAAGGAGAAGGAGTTCTTAAAATAGTAAATCAGTTCAGAACTGTACTAAATACAAGGCTGCTGGTTATATTAAGGCTTGTATTAGCAAAAGTAGTGATACTAGAAGTAACTCAAATGTCCTTCTGTAAAGGCCTGATGAAGTAAACCATGGTACATTTAGATGTACACTTTTGTGACACTGGCTACAAGATATATTGTTAAGAAACATTAAAAAGAGAAAGGAAAATTAAGGGCTGAAGCCTGAGACAGCTCAGCAGTTAAGACTACTTGTTGTTCTTGTAGAGTCAGTTCCTAGAACCCAAGTGATGGCTACAACTATCTGTAACTCCAGGCCCGGGAGATCTTACACCTTCTTCTCACCTCAGTAGGCACCAGGCATGCATTTGGTGCACATACATACATGCAGGCAAGACACTCATACACACAAAATAATATAATAAATAAAAGCTGTTTGTAGAGTAGTCTGTGAAGTGTCACACCTATTGTGAGAATTGCAAAAAAATGAGTATGTAGATGACAGATATAGATAGATAGATAGATAGATAGATAGATAGATAGATAGATAGATAGATAGATGGATGGATGGATGGATGGATGGATGGATGGATGGATGGATGGATAGATAGATAGATAGATAGATAGATAGATAGATAGATAGATAGATAGATATAGGTGATAGACAGATGATAGGTAATATTTAGATATAGAAATAGAGATAGGCAAAAATGTAGACAGAAATGTGTGTGTGTGTGTGTGTGTGTGTGTGTGAGAGAGAGAGAGAGAGAGAGAGAGAGAGAGAGAGAGAGAGAGGAAAGTATGTGTTGAAGATCTGGGGATATAGTTCAGTTCCCCTGGGTTCAATCCAATCTCCAGTTCTACAAGAAAAAAAAAACAGAAATTTTATCAGTACTTGTCTCTCATAAAGAATCAGTAGGAAACCCTGAAATATAAGAAGTATTTGTTTATTTTAATGTGTCTTTCCATACAATTTTAGAATTTGCCATATGGAATTTTAACTGCAATATAAATTAAAATTTTGGGGGATAGATCCAAATCTAGGAATAACATGTAAATGAAGTTTATTGTTCAGGAGGAGTGGCTTATGACATACATGACATCAGAGTAACAAGACCTGACTTGAAATAGAAATAAAAAAAAAAAAGGCCATCTGTTCTACCTCGTGTCACCTGGCAGATATTATCTCCACCACCAGGGGTAAAAGCTGCGGGAAGACAATCAACATGAGAAGCTCTGTGAGTACCGAGAGTGACACCACATGGAACCAGCTACTAGGATTAGCCACAAGATCATTTCAGTACAGAAAGATGATTCAGCAAGAAGGATAATATACTGTGAGTACTTGTGAGTGCCAGGAGGGCCTCACCCCAGAAGATCACAGGAGTAGCTGTAGAAGACCACTCCACATGCCAAAGGAACTCAAAAGACCTAGAAGTTGATGCAAGCAGGTAGGGTTACATCCTCACATAAGTCACATGACCTTCCAGATGATCTTAAGCCTAAATCCTTTGATCTGAGCCAAGCCAGGAGCCTGTGTTGATTCCATTTAAGCTGAGGCTCCCCACTTCTCTGAACATGTGTTTTGTAAAATCTTCATCTGTTACACATCAAACTCATATTTTTAACAGGATCAGCAGGTCTCCAGGAGAGGCTGATTCAAAGCCAAGTTCAAGAACATAGCAGATTGAGCGGTTCAACAGGCGTGTAGGACCTGCAGCCTGCAAGCCACATGCAGTCTAGAATAGATACAATTTTGGTCTAAAAAACAAACAAACAAACAAAAAAAAAAAAACCTCACAAACTTACTTAAAACATTATGGTATTCTCTACAAGGTTTTTAAAAATTCAGTTGTGTGGCCTCAAACATGAACATTGTAGATGAAAATGTCTTATCCCAATGCCAAAAGGCTGGACACACTGACAACTGAAATAAAGGGGGCGGAGGCTTCCCCGGGTACTGATTTTTTTTTTTCTGTTATGTCTTCTTATCAGTAAGTGTCACATGTTCAATGACAAGAGAGATAGGTTTCTGATTAATAACCTGTGTGTTTAGAAACAATAGATCACGATGAAGAAAATGAGACTTCATTCATCCCTGGAAGATTTCACACACCCAGAGCCTGTCCGTCACTGTGGCATATGCAGTATCCCTAACAATAACCACAGAAACCTTAAGCCTACAACTTCTTGATGTTCTGTACCTTAACTGTGCAGCTTCAGCCGCATCCCTTAACCTCCATCTCCCTCACCCCCTGGATTTCTAAAGTAGAAAATTAGACAGGGAAGACAATGTAAGGAAGGGGATGGAAAAATGTCCAGTGCTCTGCTTTTCCAAAACATTATCTTGCTCACTTTGATCTCTCAATGTTTTCTCTAACTCACTGTGAACACATATTCTGTGCTCAAACTCAGCATTGCTAATTCCATAGCAAAACAATTCCTCCTATTGTTTCTCAGTGAAGCCTCTGAGCTCCTAGTACCAGTTAGAATGGACCAAGATGCTTCTGTATTTGCTAGCCCCCTGCAGCTGCTATAGCCAGGCTTTTTCTTTGATTCCTTTCCCTGGTTTGCAAACCAAGGACATTAATTCTCCTGGAAATTTTTACAGTGCCACATGTATATATAGTACAGTAGATCATGTCATCACTGATAGATGACTGCTAAGGACCTCTTCGTTTGCATAGAATACATACTGATACTTAAAAGGAAGCCAAGCTCTACTCATGGATCATTGTCATTGAGGAAAAAGTGAAAATTTATGACTTCCCTACTAAATCACTTTCTTGAGACTTTTTGTAAGACTTTAAAACAACTGTTTATAATGGAGAAGAAATTTTACTTATCTCTCTGGGTACCCCTTATTTAGCATTTTCAGGAAGCGGGGGAGGGGGGCCGTATTGTTAATATGATGGCAAGAGGTCAGTAGCACAATTATATGTGATGACACCTACTGGTTGGGCCCACCACATAAGGCTTTAATCCATCTTCCACCACATAGACTGTGGGCAGAAAGTCAAATCAGGACTTGCTCTTAACAGGACTGCCGCTTTCTTGTCTTGATCTCAAACTTCCAGGACCAACCACTTCCTTGGCTTCCCTTGGAGTGTAGCTGTAGTTGGTTGTTTTTACTCTTTACACTATGCTCCTCGGGGGGCCACTAACCAGCTCCCAAATAAATCACACTGAGACTTTTTTTCTTACTTACAAATGTCCAGCCTTAGCTTGGCTTATTTCTAGTCAGCTTTTCTTAACTTAAATTAGCCCACCTACCTTTTGCTTCTGTGCTGTGGGATGGTCTGTACGTCAAGTGTGTTGCTGATTGGTCAATAAATAAGTCACTGATTGGCCAGTGGCCAGGCAGGAAGTATAGGCAGGACAAGGAGGAGAATAAAGCTGGGAAGTGGAAGGCTGAGTCAGAGAGACACTGCCAGCCGCCACGATGAGAAACAGCATATGAAGATGCCGGTAAGCCACAAGCCACGTGTCAAGGTATAGGTTTATAGAAATGGATTAATTTAAGATATAAGAACAGTTAGCAAGAAGACTGCCACGGCCATACAGTTTGTAACCAATATAAATCTCTGTGTTTACTTGGTCAGGTCTGAGCGGCTGTGGGACTGGCAGGTGAGAGAGATTTGTCCTGACTGTAGGCCAGGCAGGAAAACTCTAGCTACACTTCTGGGCTTTTACCTTTTTCTGTTTCCGTACTTCTTTCTTTCTTACTTACTCTGTTGCTGGTTGTGTAGCTGGGTGGCTGGCCCCTTGCATCCTTCTCCTTCTCTCACTCCTTGATTTTTTTCTCTCTCTTTTTCTCCTTCTATTTATTCTCTCTACCCACCATCCCTGCCTATCCTTTCTCCTGCCTTGCTATTGGCTGTTCATCACAGTAACACAGCTTCACAGAGTTAAACAAAATGCAACATAAAAGAATACAGCACATCTTTGCATCATTACACAAATGTTCCACAGCATAAACAAATGTAACACATCTTAAAATAATATTCCATAACATGTAACTCTCTCTCTCTCTCTCTCTCTCTCTCTCTCTCTCTCTCTCTCTCTCTCTCTCTCTCTCTTTGAAAATCATGCTTCTGCTTCATGCTACAACACTGGGTTCACAGCTCATTCACCTGCAGTGCCTTCCAATAAACAAAATTTTTTAATCACCCATTGTGTTCAGAGCTTATTGTAGTTAGACACACCTAGCAATGCTCAAAGAAAAGCAAAATAAATATTAATGTCTCATAATTAATAAAACCTAGAGTTTATCAGATGACACAAACTCTTCAGAACCCAATAAGGCAGGCAAGTAGATTAGGGAATGGAGGGTGGAGAAGAGATGAATTCTTATCTGTGGTTAGATGGTCAGGAAAGTCATCACTAAGAAGGTGGCAATCAAAAAGAATCTAAGGGAATAAAGTTCCGAGCATGTAGCTACTAGAGAGAGCAGCATTGAAGATCCAAAGTGTATGAAGGTAAAGACGGGAAATATGCCCAGATGTCAATAGGCAGCGTATGGCCAAAGTAGCTGGAAAAGAATGAACAGCTGGTAGAGTGATGGTAGATCAGGTCATAGCTGCAATAGCCGAGTTACAAAGTGAGTTTCAAAAAAACTAATTACAAGGGGTCATGGTGATGGCGAGGTTTACTCAGGATGCAAGGGAATGAGGATGAGGTCTTTCTTTCCTTGTGCTGCTATTACCATTTGTTACAATTCACACAAGTTGGCAGCTTCATCCAACACAAATCTCTTCCCCTATAATTCTGAAAATTGAAAATCCCAAATTGGCTTTGCTGGACTATAGGGTCAAGATGCATAGTCAAGGGGTAAACAAGCCTGGTTCATCCTGGAGGTATGAGAAGACACTCTGTGTCCTTGCCTTTTACCACCTGTATTCCTTTGCTTGTTGCTACTACCTCCACCTTTACAGCGTCTCACTCCAATCTCTGTTTCCTCTGCCTGAGACTCCTCCAGCATCCCTCTTACAAGGGCTGTTGTGATTTTGTATCAGTAGTGTCTGGGTAAACCAGAATAATCACTTCATCTCAAGATCTTTAATGTGATCACATCTGAAAGTTTCTTCTGCCATAGAAGGTAACATCCTAAGTCTCAGGATTAGGTTATGCACATATTTAGCAGCTCATCATGCAACCTACCACAGATAGCCTGACGCTATTCTCAGTCTACTTTGTTGAAAATGAATTTGAGGTGGAAGAGTAGAAATGAAGAAAGTGGTTAAGTGGCTCTTGTAACACCTCAGGCAAGAGTTGATGATGCTTTAGTTCAGGGTAGTGGCAGCAGAGGTGTCCAGAAGTTCTATCGTGAATGCTTTGAAGATAAAAATCAATGTGTTTTGCCAATGTAGGTCATGAGAACAATAAAAAAGAAAATTGAAACTCCAACTTGCCCAGTCTTGGCAGCAAGGAAAATAAATAAGCCTGTTGAAGGAGCAGGTTTGGAGAAAAAAATCATGAGTTTGCCTTTTTACATATTAAGTTGGAAATATCTATGGAAAACCTAAATTGATGTTTCAACATTTTTTTTAGTTAACTGTTAAGAGCTGAACCTATTCATGTGACTCAAACTAGATCTTGTCATGATAGTGCACTGAGTTATTATACATTTTACTTTAAATACCATTTACAGTTCATTCAGTATTCTTCCTTTATTCAATTTTCTTCTGTATTTCAACTCCCTATAGTCAGCTGTGATCTGCAAATGTTAAGTAGAAAATAAGTATTTCACAAATTTTAGTAACCTTTGTTATAGCCTTTTGTCACAGGTCTGCTTTACTGTTATTCACTGTTGTTAATCTCTTATTGTACCTGGTTTATAAATTAAACTTTTCCATAGGAAAAAACAAAGCACATCTAAGGCTTGGTTCATATCTGTAGTTTAAGGCATTTTAAGATAAAGGAGAACTTCAATAAAAATCATGGGAACATTGTGAAGTAGTGTAATATAAACATAAGCAGTAGTGAATCAAGATTCATGAGCTATTCAAACTCTGGCTGTAATACCATCAAAATATCATCAAAGGTCCACAGTAAAATTTAATACTAACATCCCAAATACAGCCAATGTAGCTGTGCATCACAAAGCTGGCACAGAGTCTTCTTATATCTCAGCTTATGGTCTAGTTGAGTGACCTGAACTCTGGTTCCATCAGACTGACAGAGTACCAGGCCCAAGTGCAGACTTTTTGAGTCCATCTTCAAAGCCTTACTCGGGATATCTAGGTGGTCATAGATGGCCCAAACCTAGGCAACAGTGGAAAGAGGACAGAAAGGAAAGGACACACTTGGTGTGTGTGTGGAGTGTGGGTTTTCAATTAAGAATTCATTGATCATTTGCCATCGATAGATACAATTCTATTTAATTCTGTTAATACTTCAAGAAATTGGAAGAAAATACTATTAGTCTCATTTTATTGATGAGAAAACTGAAACAATGAGAAATTAAAGATTTTTTCCAGATTTTATACCAGCTCTGTTTGACTCTGACTTCCGGACCACAGCTGGCATCCATTGTTCTTTGTTGGGGATGATAATATGGATTGATGAATGGTCAGAGGTATGAAAAGGGATCATTTTAAGCTGTTGTTGATAGTGTCTAGACTTTTGTTGAGATTACTGGGGCAAGATCTGGGGCCAGGTGGCTCCAAATCTGGACACTGGACTTGTCAGCAATGTGACTTTGCCATGATATTTAACCTAGGTCTAACAGTCCATCACTATAGATAGAGAAACCAGCAGCATCTATATCATAGGTCATTTTACTGGTTGAAAATAATGCATGAAAGGCATGTGGACCCCACATGGTCCTGTATCCCCTCAGCCTCCCATGTGTATCTTCCACTCTGCATTTTCTCAGAGATGCTCTCTTTTACTCCATATTCAAATCTGGTTGATTTGGAACATGTATTAAAATGCTCATCTTCCAGAGAAACTCTTCCCACAGATCTCTCTATGAAAAGGAAAGATGGTTCTTATCCACTGGGGTCTGATTTTAAGCATCTATCCCATTGAGAAATTTTCCAACAAAAAATAGCCCTCCCTTCCCCATCACTATCATAACATGGTATTTTATTTATCTTTTCATATCTGCCATTATCTGAATATGCATTGTTTATGTATTTGCAGTTATTATTATATCTTTAACTTGAATCGAAGGAGTATGATGTCACTTGCTCACCATTCAACCTTGAACTCTTAGAGAAATATTGGGCCTACAGAGAAAGCTCAGTAAACATTTGTTTAAAGAAAGAAAGAAAAGTAGAGGAACAGAGAAAAAGGAAAGTTCTTGGCATGCCACTTAATGTACAGAAATATTTTTAAAAAGCACTAGTGTTATCATTATTAGGTAAATATTTATTTAAAACTTCACTCAAAGCTAAGCACATTGCTAAACTAAATTCTTCGGCCTTTCAACAGGGAATAGCCCTTTAAACCATTGATGTATGTGGACCAAAATCTTAGGGAAGGAAACCACAGTGTAGTCCTTGACTCACTTACTAAATTCAGGACTGACACAACACATTGTTAATATTTTTGAGACAACCCACACTTACTGGAACCTGTCCCATACATACAACCTATTCTCCAAGTACCTACCAGGCTTAGTGACCAAACAGATGGACTCTGCTTTGTGTCTGGGAGTCAAGCCAACTCTTGCTGTGCTGGCTATAGCCGAGAATCTTACAGAAGCTAGTAGAATTTACTAATTTCCAAAAGGGACAGAGTTCTTAGGTCCCACTTCCAAATTTGATTTGCTCGGGTTATGTATTTTAGATGGACTCTTCATTGTTTACCCTCACTTAATGTTGGTTCTTTTTCCATCTGAGATGTTGAGACCTCATTGCTACAAGGATCCTCTTGGCAGAGGACAGACTGTGATTCAGATCACCTCTCAAATCAACACAGCCTCTGGATTCATCCAATTTGACAAACTGCTCACACTACTACACAGGTTCAGATGAGATGATGGAGGGATTTTTTTTTCTTTCAGAAAATAGTGTCATTCAATAAAATTTAGCCAAGGATGGTGGAAATTAGCTGTTTCCATCTAAAATTTGTGCATTTTATAGTACTGAATTCTATAGTACTCTGGTTATTTTCATTACAGTTGTATTGTTTGTATTTGTGGCTATTACAAAAAAAATCACAAATGTAATTTTCTCTACATAGGTTTAAATCTGAGAAAATACAGAGATAGCAGGTCTATCTATTTTTTCCAGATTCCTAGCTAAAGGGAATCAGCAATGGCGGTTGCACAGAAAAGATGAGCTGAGATGTTTTCGCATTTTAGACGCTACTTCTCTGCAACTGGGACAGAAGTATCTAATTATGCTCAATCCAAAAGACGGTTTAAGGGCAATTTGTCTCTCAGTTTAGATTGAAGATAGAGTTAGAAAGGTGGCACTATTGAGTCTTTCATGTCTTTCTCCTTCCTGCTCCCACTTCCCTATCAACATACTCCTCTATTATAGACTATACTAGGCTCTATTCTACTTTAACTCTTTATTTACATGTTTCATCTGTTTCTGTATCCTACATTCATACAGGAAGTGTGTATCTCTTCCTTTCTTCTTCCCTCCCCTTATCCACAGGTCATGTACCTATGAATAACTCATGAATTAATTGATGAAAAAGAGAACAGAAGAATGTTCGTTTTTCTTGTGAAATCTTTCTCTGCGCAAAATAAGAAAAATATGTTTCCTTATAGCTGCCCTGCTATGACCTATTATTCCCACAAAAGTCTCATATTGACTACCTTATTCCCTATATATTTAGTATATGTTCCAAACTTGCGCATATCAAAACATACATGTCTTATCATTTATGAATTTTCATATTTTCAAGGTAAAACTAATTTCCTGGCAAATGAACTCATATTTCAGTAATTGATGAATCATGGTAAACTTGGTATGTTATTCTAATCTTATAGAAGGTTCTTAAAGACAAATTCCTTTATGATGAGGCTATATATCTAATTCTAGACTTGTTAATTGATCAATGTAAAAAAAAAATCCAGTGTTGAAACTGTTCAGTGTCCTTCAAATCGCTCAGCCTGCAGCCTATTTTAAGATCCAGTTAGAAACAAGCATCCATACCATGAAGATGAAAACCTAAGATTAAATAAAGCATCAATCATCTGATTTTCAAAAAAATCAAGCCTAGGTGGCTGATGCCAGAAGCCTCATAAATGAACAGCTGCCTGCAAACAGCTTTTATCTTGTGTATTTAAATACATTCATCTTGGAAATGTGAGCAAGAAAGCAGCGAAGCGAATGTTTGTTTACTGTTGAAAGCCTGGATCGTAACGGTGCCCTCCTCCACTGGATTCTCCTGCATCTGTCATTTTGAGCTAGGTTGCCAGAATTCCGACATGTGAGTGATCATTACAACTTAAATAGACCATTTTGGCTAAAGAGACAAATCTAAATGGGAAGTTAGAGGGAGACATAAATTTGCCCTAGACTGTATATAAAAAGAGGTCACTACGGAGAACACATTTCTGCTTCTAGGTGAGAGGCTGAAAAAAGCTTAATATTTTAGATAATCTGTGAAATTTTAGGAAAAATAAATAGCTAAATGCAGAAATCAAGAATAGCAGAAAAGTAAAAAAACAGAGGACAATATCTTTATATTATAATAAGATGTTTGGGGTTTTGTTTTTGTTTGTTTGTTTATTTGTTTGTAGACACTGGCTCATCTCTTCAGGTAGCCTTGGCTGTCCTCGAACTCTATGCAAACCAAGTTGGCTTTGAACTCACAGCCGCCTGCCTCAGCCTATTGAAATTAAAGATGTGTGCCACCATGCTTATCTTTTTTGTTGTTGTTGCTCTTTCTTTATTGAGACAGGGTCTCCATTAATAAGATGTTTTAGTGAACCAAAGGTATATTGGTGTGTGGCTCCAAGTTGTCCCAGATGAAAAAATGAAGATGTTGGGCCAATGTCTCTTTGGAGGATGATTTCATGGTCAAGAAGTTCGGAAAGTTCAGACTGTGAAAAACAAACTCTCCACCCTGAACCATAAATGCTGTTTCTCACCCACACATGAGTTTTCTAACAGAATGTGTCTACAGCTAGCCATGAAAACCAACAACAATGATAGAGTAGGGTTTTTTTGTCATTCCAATAGGAGTATTTCTAGCCAGGAGGTTGTTTAATTAGAGTATTACTTTTAGAAATGAGGGGGATAATATATCAATTGGGAAAACCACCCATTGACACAATACAGTCACTGTCTCTGTCATTTGCTCGGCCATTAAATACCCAATAAATTCTTGTTATGAACCAGGCACTGTTTGAGTCACTAAAAGGAGAAATATGAAAAATTGGTCATTGGCTCAAAAAAGCTTGTAGATAGGAATATGACCCAAGTACAGCTATAGTCAGTCCATAGCTACCTATAGTAAACCTTTGTGGTTTGGGTGATAAGAATCCCATATCAGCTTAGATATCAAGACAGCTTGCCATCAGTAACAGTGCTCAAAAACTGAAAAGTATCTCTCCTACCCACCTAAAATAAGCCATTCTTTTGAAGCGTTTCTCATTTGGGATGTTTTCCATTTCCTACAATGCCATCCAATACAGCTTATCAAGGTATCCTTTATGTGCCATCAAAATGAATTCCAGATGTATCTGAGACAAAAAAAAAGTCTCCTTTTTTATTGTGAGCATAATTTCATTTATTTTGCCTGAAATTCTGTTATTAACAATCATAATAAAACAACAAAGAGATGGTAATGATGATTGTGGTAAATAAAAGTAACAAAGATGCCAACATTCTGAATGTCTGGAGCATACAGTTTTCCATTTCTAACTTTGTCTGATTCCTTGCAAAGCAGAACTAAAGCCATGTGTGTTTCTGTGTTTCTGTGTGTACCAGTTACTCAGGAGGCTAGGGCAGGCAGTTTTCAAGTTCAACGTCTGTCTGGGCTACAAAGTAAGTTCAAATTCAGACTGGGCAACTGAGTGAGAGCCTGTCAAGAAGGAAAGAAAGAGGAGGAGAGAGTTGGAGGGATAATGGAGGGAAAGCAACTCAAGGAAAGGACTCGGGGGTCAAGTTCTTGCCTAGCATGTACAAAGCCCTAGGGTCAATCTCCAGTAATACACACACACACACACACACACACACACACACACACACACACACAGCACACATAAATACAACTAGATTGTTCACAGTGACAAAACCTAGATCTCACCAGACCACCTACAAGGTTCTGTCTTCTCTGCAGGATTCTCCTTGCCCACTCCCTACTGGTAGAGTCTTTAAAATCTCCAGGCACTATCTTAGACATTACATCTTTTCCAAAGCTCTATTGAACTCCCAAACCTTAGAAGATTGCCCTCTTGTGTGCTTTGCTACACCTTGCTTTTGCTTGTCATCTTGCTCATTGATTGCTTCAATCGATGTAACTATAAATTCAAAATGGCCGGATATGCCTGAGGGATGAAGCATGAATAGTGCCTGTGCCTATGTTGCTTGGGGCCAAATAAACATAGCTCTCACTGCAACTATAATTTTGAAAAAAGCATAAGTCTGCCTTTAGCATATATATATACATATATATTAGAGAGAGAGAGAGAGAAAGAGAGAGAGAGAGAGAGAGAGAGAGAGAATATATAAATTCTCAAGAATATTCTTATACTAGACTTAAATTAGTTTCCTCCAGTTGAGGAAATATGACATATTTTGGCTATTAGATAAGAATAATGATAATCCAGGATTCAGGGGCTATACAATAGGGAAGGACCCCATAATAATCAAATCAAGATTTTCTCAATCTAGAAGTCTTTGTGAGACCATCCAAACCAGTTATGGGTGGTTTTTCCAGAGAACTGCTCAAATTTCAAAGTCCTATGGGACCTAAGCATGATGCTACTACAGAAAGAGACTATGTTATTCTCTCTCCTTAAAACTCTGTTAGAAAGATCTGCACACAGCCTGGTAAAACCAGAGTGAGGACCTGTTAGTATTAGTGTATGAGAGATCCAGAATTAAGCCCTTTGTCAGCTATATGATCTTACATTAGTCATTTAGAGTCTCTGAGCCTCACACTTCTCTACTGTAAAATGGTGAGTTGTCACAGCTGGTTGTTTTACATGAACTCAGGTATACTGTGAACCTATTAGGCCTCTAGTTGTTGGATTTTCTTGAATCCATGTCTAGGATGTAATATTGTCCAATCTTAAAATATACACAGGGACATTCATACCTAAAATTATCCCATTTGAAGAAGAGTTAAAAGAGTTTTGAATCAGTGCCTCTCAATCTTTGACAGAAAGAAGTCCCATCTATAGAGTTTGTGATGTTAGACATTGATGGGCCCAACTCCCAGGGCTTCTGATCCGTTAAGAACAGGATGGGCCAGGTGGTGGTGGCACACACCTTTAATCCCAGAATTTGGGAGGCAGAGGCAGGCGGTGCTCTATGATTTCGAGGTCAGCCTGGTCAACAGAGCGAGTTCTAGAACATCCAGGGCAGCTACATGGAGAAACCCTGTCTCAAAAGAACAGGATGGGCCTACCGAGCTTGTAAGTCCAACAAGCCCCTGAATAGCAGAGATAATTTCTGTTCTCAGCCCACATCAAATGATTATCATTGAAGCATCATTGTATATACATATACCAAATACACAGAACCTAGACAATTATTTGGAGCATAATAAATGCTCAGTGTGTGTAAATATTACTTTAGGATCCTCTAAGTAAAGAAAGCCATGAAAAGAAAGGCAGTTTTCTGTAGAACAAACCCCAAATGGTTTCCAATGGTAATAGTAGCTCCACGATGAACCCTTCTAGACCTCACTGTGTCCCATTAACTCACTGCTAGCTAAAAGTGCTACCTTCCCTTAGAGATTAATGTTATTTCTTTCCACTTAACTTCCATTTTAAGGATGTTCCAGTATGCCATATATTTAGAGAGTAACCCTGGATTTTCAAAATATGTGCTACTAGAAATGCAAATGTCTGTGGACTTTTTCAGGCAAATAAGATTTTACTCAAGAAGTGAGTCATCTGTCTCTGTTTTCACCAAAAACACAAAGAAGAGGACTAAAACAGACCTGAAAAATGAATTGAAGATCTAAATAAAAAAAAATATCCTTGCCATGGCATTGACTACCCACCAGAGCAATCTTGAGAAATTCTACAGGATGTGGACCAGCTTGCTTCTCAAGAGCCTTTTAATACCAGCATCAAAGAAGGAAAAGACTGAGAGTCAGGTCAATGACAGGTCTCCACCTTGTTTCCATCTAGCCATGAAAAGTAGAAAGACGTTTTTTGAAAGCGCCAATCAAATTCTAGTCAGTGCTACCATTTACACACTTCTGAGAGTAACTGGGGGGAACTCTACCTTGGCAATAAGAAAGAAAATAAAGCATTCTAGCCTGGCCTCACATAAGGAGGCTCAGGGCCTCCTTCTTATGGAATCATTTTTCTCTAGCTTGTTTCTTAGGACTCCTGAAGAACTGACAGTTGAGTTGGCTTTGTGGTATCGGAGTTATGCGCTGACTCTTTAAACCACTCACTGAAAAGTGGTGTGCTGGCCCCTGGGACACTGATGCCAATTCATTTAGTCTTGGTCTCCATCTTCACAGGCGGAGCAGATTTAGTGGCAGAGACACTCTCATCTGACACAGTTTTAAGAAGACAATATCTTATAAGATACCTATTATCTATGATGTCTGTCAAAGTGCATCTCCCACCCTTCACCCCCCAAAAGGTCAGTAAGTACAGAGTGAAGCCTGGAATCTTAATTTTTTACTATTTTTCCTAGGCATCCTAATGTAACTGGTCTTATTAACACACTCTGGAAACAATGCCCTGCCCTGTTAAAGGTCATCGTTCTCTGCAGATGGATTGTTCACAAAGTCTCCTAAGTGGAAGCAAGACAGATTGAATTCCTTTCTATTTTAATAAAGAAGTGAGACAAAATTAAATCTCTGTGCTTCACTTTCTTCCTCTGGTATTTCAAAGGCCTGTGGGGAGTGGTTTTAATTAAGTAATTCATGGAGAGAACACCTGTTCGGGTATACCTTGGGTTTATTGGGAAAACAATGATTAAAAACCAAAGTCCCACTGTTACTGGGAATAGATAAGTATTTGTTTGTTTGAAGGTATAGATAATATTTGCAGAGCAGGAGAAGGCTGTATGTGTGTTCAACTGCATAAAGATCAAAAGCCTAACTGAGTCCACACTGAGAACGTCAAGCTAACATCTCCCAGAACTATTTCTGCCACTGATTGTGGCTGTGTAAGCACCATGATTAAAACAACCCTAAAATCATACTTCTTTGGTGTAGAAGGTATAACATGGTGGGATGAATATTTAACATTCTGAGCATCAGTCCCTTCTCCTTCTGAGCAAAGACACAAGTGAGGACAAACCAGAGGTAACACGGGGCCAGATTTAGAACAATGCTGAGACAGAGAAATCATCAGGCCTCCAATCCACCTGAGGCCTTCAGGCACTTTGAAAGACTTTCCAACACTAACACTACTGTCCCAGAAAGCAAGACCACATCAACAAGGGATGATGCTTTTTTTCTCTGCATTCCCCACTGGAACAGTCAAATGTTCTGCTAATGGTCTTTATGTGTTCCAAGGCTTTTGCTCCCTCCCTGCAACATGAGAGATGGGGGTGTGGGCACAGAGTACACTGTCAGAGTAGCTTGACAAGACAATGTCATAACCCACAACAACAGAGAACTTCAAAACAAGAACAGTTCCTTGAGAAAAATTAACCGGAATCATGACACATTTAAAATGGTCAGAAGTTTTTTGACTCTGGCTTGATAGGAAAAGAAAATATCAGAGAGAGGTGAAGTAGCTCAGCTTCTGTCAAATCAAAAGTTTGCATTGCTAACCTATGCTAGTAAAGTTGAAAATTAGTCTTAGATGAACAATCTAAAGCATGACCCCAAGAAGCGTTCATAGTGATGCTTGGTATACATTCTCTTGTTAATATATCCACACAGAAAATCTCCACAACTGAGTCATCCAACAATTCAAAAATCACCCATCTGTTGTCCCAATGTATCATACCTTTTGGCACTTTTTTTGGCCTATAATACATATAGAGGACAGAGTGAGTACTCACTACTGATAGAGGGACACATAAGTCCTAAGAGAACATCCTCTCCCTACAGCGACATGAAGTGATGTGAACCATGTCATCCCACCTCATATGTGGACATCTCTGTCCACATCCTCACCGACTTCTTGCAGAAATCAAGGACAATAATGTCGCATTGACTCTGAATGGACAAAGCAGTCAGCACCTGCTGTGAAAGATTAGTTTAAAGCAGATGATTCTTTACCTGATAAAACCACAGAGGAATATTGACAAATGGTGAAATATAGCTTTAGTTATCAAATACAAAAATAATAATATTTCCAGCGATAAAATAATAAAGTTGACAACATGTGTATGTGTAATTTCATGTGTATTTCATGTAACAACATGAAATATGTGTAATCAGAGCTGGCAAACCATGTACTGGAGTCAAACATAATTAGCTACTTTTCTTGAGAGAAAATCACAAACATGTGCCGATGGCAATATCTGTCATATATTTGCAGACAAAAGTACCCATCTACGAAATTATGTGAATGCTACTAAATATAAAGAACTTGTTGTAGAACTTCTATAAAATAGGGAAAAATTCAAAAACTAAATGTTAAAATAACCTAGAACTGGGTAAGTTATGCAACAACCGTATGACTAAATTGTTGGGAGACTAGAGCTTGAACACACAACACTGATAAAAATGTAATCCAGCTTAAGATGAGAAAAACAGGTCAGGGAGACCTAAGTAGAGAAAGAAGAGGAACAACAACACATAGGGAAGGAAATGGATAAATAATGCTAGGATGTGTAGTCTGACTTTCCTGTCCTGCCAGCTCCCAAATAACCACACAAAAACCTCTTATTAAGAAAGCTCAGCTGATAGCTTAGGCTTGTTTTTAGCTAGCTCTTATGACTTAAGGTAACCCATTTCTATTCATCTATGTGCTGCCCCAAGGCTCATTTACCTCATCTATGTACTGCCCATCTTGCTCACTCTGCATCTCATGGCATCTCCTTGTGACTCCACCCATCTTCTTCCCAGCATTCTCTCTGCCATGAAAATCCTGCTTAGCTATTGGCCATTCAGCTTTTTATTAAACCAATCCTACTGACAAATCTTCAAAGTGTGCAAACAGGTTATTCCACAAGGATGTTTGAAAAAGCCATGGGAACTATATTATTTCATATTTACTTAAAATTACATTATATATATATATATGTTTATATGTGTATGTATAAATATACACATTTATATAGTTTAATTGAAGTTATGTCCATTGGGGTGATAATGCCCCCCCAAGTAGACTTTAACAAAACATGAGTGCTGGGCATGTGAAATCTCTTGGGTTGTTGGTCAGGAGAGTCCACAAGACCTCCAGAACAATCTAGGCTATTGCCATTGCCATTGGAGCCTTTGAGTAAAGAGCATAAGACCCTATTGGTGAAGACATAAACATACTGTGGACACAGGATTTGGAGAAATCAGTCTGAATCTGATCTGGAAGCTGCTTCATTGAGGACTAGTTCTAATTGTTTCAGAAGTAGCCAGGCAAGCTACCAACAGGAAAAGTATCAGTAGTTCTATGCCAATGAACCACAACAATGACCAGCATCAAAAGATAGAAAGATATTCTGAAGGGAGAAATAGTGACACATATCCTCAGGGTAACCACCAGTTACCTAATTGGACTTAAGAACCTCTCAATAGATGGGAATTCATGGATAGCACTGCCAGTCTGCCCAGTTACCTATGGCTGGTGAGGCCATGGAACCTAAGTGAGAACTACTGCTAAGGCCAGCATCCTAATAAAGTATAATTTCTCACTGCATTCTGAATACCTACCCTTCGGCCCACAGGTAAATGTAACTCTCACCATTCATCAAAGAAACATCTCCTTACTACAGAGACCATTTCAGAAAACCACAACTGGTCAAAATGCAGAGATCATCTTACCATTGATCACAATTAATATATTTACAACATGCCCCTACACTTAAGACTAGGGAATATAACAGAAGAAATGACAGAAAGATTTTAAGAGCCAGAGAGTCAAGAAAGTTGCTGCGAGACTGTCTCTTTGAAAAAATTACACAAAGGGGAGCGAAGGGGGGATCTTGGAGGAGTGGGAAGGGCATAATGTGATCAAGATACAGTGTATGAAATTCTCTAAAAAGTAATAAAAGTAGAATATTAAAATATATTTTATTAAGAATTTTCTAAAAGTCTAACTATAGAGTCTCTACAATCTGTCAGTGATAGTTCATTCTGTATTATAAAGTTAAGAACAGCTTCTATTTTTCCTTTTCGTTAATACTCATTTCTAAATTTTCTGTAATGAACAGATATCACTTCAGAAACTTGAGAGTCATTCATTTAATCATGAAAAGGATAAGTGATATGGACGAAAATCAGGTTTTTCACAAGGTCACAGTAGAAGGACAGCATCCCTCCCATGGCTTGGTCGCACTCTCCACCTCAGTTTCACTCTCAGCTTCTTTCAGCTCTAGTCCTGCAAGTCTCCAGGTGTTTTTGCCATAGCTTTCTACCCCAGGCCCTTAATCTAGCAAATTCTATTGTTTTTATGGTTATTTACTTCTTCCCACTATCATGTGGCTCACCCTGATGGCAGGACCCTGCATCTCTAGCCCATTTCTCTTGGATTTTAATCAAACAAATGAAAGCAAATAGCAGGAGGCCACATCTAAGCAGATCTTCAGAAGTAAGGCAAGTTTCCATGAGGCCCTTCTTTCCCGCTCCATGACACCAATGTGTCCCATATAGAAGCTATCTCTTCAGCAGAAGAGCTCCAGTCAACTCACAGCACGCTTGTGGTAAAATTTTTGTGGCAGAAGCCATGTAGGTTTGAAGATTACTTGTTGCAGCAAAACTGACCACAGCACATAGTACATGGTATTATTCTGGAATGGTTGACTCATGACCACTGCCACGCAAAGTGAACTCCATTCCAGTTCCAATCTCACCCTTTGACCAGGTCAAATCCTTAGAAACATGATTTCACAGCACCAGAGACTTCCCTTTCTTAACATTTGTTAAATCCACACTGTCATAACTATTGTGTGATTATCAGAACAGTATCTTCCATACTGTATGATCCCTGAGAGCAGGGGAATATAGCCTTATTTATTCACCATTGTTTCCCCACAGCTAACATAGTTCTCAGCATACATTGATCTTTGATCCAAGACAGGAAAATGAAAACATGAAGGAAAATGTGGGCTAGCTGACAACACTGACCATAGAGTTGAAAAAAACATATATCCAGCAAAACCAATATTCTGGGACCCTCATGTATTCCAGAAGTGAAAATAATAATAATGATGATAAAGTACTTTTACTATTAAAAATATTTTTACTATTAACAGCCCTGTAATAAGTGTATTGTGATTATTCCTCAAGGTTAGTACTTTCAAAACCATTCAGTTATGAGCTGATAAAGCAAAGCTTCGAGACAGTTCAGCCCAAGAAACCTGTAGGTCACCTGGAGGTGGCAGTAGTTAGAGGCCTGAGTCTCAGGTGGAGCAAGGGTAACCTCTGTGCTGGTGCAATGGCTGTTGAGGATATCACTTCTAAGGCCATGTATAGTTTTAGTATCTGTGAGAGGAGTGCCTACCCAAGTTCATTTGTGAGGTGAGAGAAGAATTAAAGTACTAGAGTCAGCTGGAAATTTCTTGTAAGTTGGAAACAATGGGAAAATAGGTCCTGACCCCCTAATTTTGACTTAAGAACCAAGAAATGTTAAGCAGCAAGAACACCATGGGCATAGTGAAGGGAATTTTTTTTTAATGCATAGTCCTGGACTCTGCAGAAATCTATATTTTAAATGTCCCCAGATAATCCTCAGGAATCCTAAAATCTGGCAATCTCTGATCAAGAAAGAGATAATACTAATTTCTATCTTCAAAGTAGGGAAACAAAATCTTAGATTTGGAGACTGAATGGTAAATACTATTTTTTTAAGAGTAATTCACTTCTTTATCTGCAAGACCACCCATGGATTCCATGGACCCACCATTAATTGGGGTGATTAACTGCAGTGTAGTAACAGATATGATGAGCACTTAGTGGCCTTTCCTGTCTCGTGTCCTCATCATTGTCAGGAGATTTAATATAGAGCCTTGTTAGACTTGGTGGGCACACTTGTTGCTCATGGTCCTTGCTGAGACTAATCTGAACTGGGCCAGTGGTAGCGCACGCCTTTAATCCCAGCACTCGGGAGGCAAAGGCAGGCAGATCTCTCTGAGTTCGAGGCCAGCCTGGGCTACAGAGTGAGTTCCAGGAAAGGCTCAAAGCTACAGAGAAACCCTGTCTCGAAAAACCGAGAGAGAGAGAGAGAGAGAGAGAGAGAGAGAGAGAGAGAGAGAGAGAGAGAGAGAGAGAGAGAATCTGAAAGTCAGGGTGCAAATATGGCTCAGCTTGATACTACAGGCAGAGCCCCCTTAGCCTGGAATGAAGCCCACCTGTGTGCAGCTGCTGGTTTAAAGTCCCCAAATCCTAATATCTAGCCTTGACATGCTCACAATTGTCTAAACCAGCCCTAGAAATTGTAAAGGCTTCGCTTTTCCATGGTCTGGCCAAAGTTTCAAGTTCTCAGTCCAATCCAAAGTGCTCTCTAAAAATCAATTGCAGTAGCCCATGCAGGCTGGTGGGGACCAAGGCCAACCAAGTATCAACTAACAGTGCCTAGGCAGACTCTCTGAGGCACCTGAACTGGTTGGGCCAGTTCTGCCAGGAGTCTAGAAGGGAGAGGAGGGAGGAGGTACAGGAATTGGCAGGGAGCCTAGAGTGGATGAAGGAGGGTGGGACAAGCTAGTTTCTGCAGCAGGCCACAAGTGAGCGAAGGAAATCAGGAAGGAGGAATTGTGCTCAGGTGTATAAAATTGAAGGCTGAATTTGTAGAAGTGATTGGGGCTGATGTGACCCAACCAGAGAGACTTAAAAAGGAAGTTCTCCCTGCCACTCCTTTTTGATGGTATAGCTGGGGGTGATAGAAGTCTGGTCTGGCTTCCTGATAACCCAGCAGAATAAGAATGACAGAGTGCTGACATCTGCCGTGGTGTGAATCTTGCTGCACCCAGGAGGGAGGAGGTAAGACCCGCCAGCAGGAAGGCGTGCTCTTTTCTTTCCAGCTACCCCATTGCTTGCTGGTCTGAAGTTGCAAATTGCAACTGATCTTTGAGTCCTGGGTCTCGGGGCTAGAGTTGTGTCTACCAGTAGTTCCAGGAACCCTCCTTCTTCCGTTTATCTCAGAAGTTCTTGGCCCAAGTCAGCAGGCCCAGGGCATGTAGGCTCATAATTCATGAGAGCTATTGCAGATGGTGATGTTGTTGAGTAGAACTTCCTCACAAGCCCTGGCAACTTGCCTATGCCCTTACTACCTACTGTTTACAAATGACTTAACTATATGGAGAGCCTATAACACAAAAGGTACTAGTCAATGCTTGCATTATTTCAGGTCTCTTTACAAATGCTTACTGTAGAATTTTGAAAGAAATTAATGTTTGTAAAAATAATGAGTGTTTTAGGATGGTGTAGAATAAAATTAGTAATGGTGGAGGCTGACTGAAATCTTCTCAACTACTAAGCTTGACTATGGAATACTTTATATATTATTGTAAGCCTATGTGTTTGGTGGTGTTATAGCTGTAGTTACGGGCAAGGAAGGTGAGACTCAAGGAGGCTAACTGAAGCCAGCTTTCATTCATCACGGAGCCCATACTCTCTGCATTTGCCTTGATGAGGCTGTTTTTAACCAGTGGGCTTCCAGGTTAGAGTGCACAGCGTTGGTGCAGAACAACTCGGGTTTGTAAAGAGCCCTTTTCCAGGCAGAACCAAGGTAATACCACCATCTCCTGTTTCCAATCATATCCACTAACTTAGAGTTTGGTCTCTAGGACTCAGGCTTCTGTGACCCTTTCCTGTAGATGTGGAGACCATTAGCCGCCTGTGGTCAGAATTATGCAGTCCACGTGATCTATGGCATTAAAAAATTGTAGGCTGTACAGCTGGGGTAGGGAGCTAATCTAGAAGCCACAGAACTGGCAAGAGAAAGGGGGAGGAAATACATTTGAGAAAGGGAGAGGTGGTTACTGCACCAGCATCCTGGGGGCAGCTAGAATTAAATCTCACCACCAGAGCATAAAGACTCCTCACAACTCCAGAGCTGAGCCTCTCTCTAGTCTCTGTTCATAGTAAATCAGTTACACTGACCAGCCTGTCCCTTCACAGGACCTATGCACACAGGTCCTCTGCCTGGAACACTTTTCCCTAGACTTGCCCTGTAAGCGAATCCCTCTCATGCCACCAGGTTTCATTTCAGATGTTGCCTTCTCAGATCCAGGCATCAAAAATACTGTCCCCTCCCCTGTCCATTGTTTCCATAATGCTTATCACTCTTACAGGCTTCTCGTTTAATTTTTACCCCTAGTGATATTAAGTTCCAAGAGGATAGAAACTCGCCTCTTTTTACCTACTGGGCATTCCCAAGTCCTTGGAGCTAAGCAGTATTGTTATTAATAGCAGATGCCCAGTTAATGTTTGGTGGATGAGTGAGTAATAGAAAAGGAAATAGCTAGACTACTAGTTTGCCTTCCTCCCATTCAGTACTCGTACTCAATCCTCCAGAGGAGACAACTATGTGCCTCTAAAAACTGAAGGTGTTTCAACAGCTGATTCCATTCTCGGGTAACACAAGGAAAGAGGTAAAAAGGCACCAACTAGACTTTGTTCCATGAGAAACAAGCAGGAATGGAAAGGCTGGCTGTGCAGGCCAGAGTGATAAGCTGCACGGCCTATGACTCACTGCAGTCTGACCTTCCAGACAGGAGAGGTAGACGAAATCTTAGCACCACTTGGGTTCTTGTCACGCCAATATATCAGCTGCCGTAGAGTACTCCCTTATACTCCTGCTTTACCAAGCCACCACAGAAAGTCACGCCAGGCTCTCTTACACAGCAGATGCTTTAGGGGATGTCGTTCACTTTCAGGGTGACACATAGGTCATATTTGAAACCAGAGGATGAAAAGACATTGTATGAGCTCTACTGCTCTATGAAACTGGTGCCTCCATTTCCCCCTGTTTCTGCTCTGGACAAGTGGAATGATCATCCATCCCTAACAGCAAGTGAAGTGGGTGAAACTCCAGTGATGAAAGCACCCTCTCAGATATTATTGCGACAGTGATATAGGAACCATCACAGTCTCTCTCCTGCCCTCAGGCTCCCAGTCCAGCAAGAGCTGGAGAGCAGAGAAAGCACAGGGAGGTGCATTGGTTTGGGAGAATTTCGCTTTCAGAAAAGCTACAATTGCGAACATAGTCTATCAGAGAGACTTCCTTGAAAGATTCCTTCTCCCACACAGCTACCTCAAAAATCAAATCACACACCTTAATTAACACCTAGTACACTTACTTTTCAGTAAACGCACAAGAGAATCTTGCATGCGCGGTTTCTCTCTGGCTCTCACACGGTGGCTGGCACCATTTCACAGGCTGCTGGGTTTTATGGGTCCCTGTGTGCACTTCCATGTTCTCCATTGTAATGGATGTTAAGCTTTGCCAGCATCAGCCCTGGCCCTGGCATGTGTGATTTAAAAGACAGCCGATTCCCTGGCTGGCTCTGTGGTTCTGTTTTTAAGACACTGCTTATGTTGTTCCATTCTGTTCCCTGTATAATTCTTGATTTGTGGAATTTTAGAAAATAACTTTTTAGTGAGAAAATAAATTTTTGAAGTGGGATCCAAGCCTGAGTCCTGTTGCTTTTTGGAGAAGCAGGGACCCACAAAGCAGTGTTGTGATGTGTGATGAGAATTACAGCAAGAGTCTAAGTAATCCCTTTCCAATCATGCCTTGGTGGCAGTCAGAACAGAATGGCAGTGAAGCTTTGTTGAGAATTTTCTAGGTTCTAAGAGCTTTCCCTAGACAACTTCTTTAGTGTTTATGCCTCTTGCCTCCCCATGGGGATAAAGAGATAGTGAGATTTAGAGGGTGAAATACCATGGTGTAGTGGGTAACAGAGTCCAGAGTTGAATGAACACTGGTTAACACAACAGCCTGTATTTCTACACATCCAAGAAAGCACACAGAAGTCTACTGTACGAGACCACCTAGAACTCTTCTTTATGCAGGAGTTCAGATTGCCAGGTCTTTCCTTTTCAGAGGGTGTTAGCCAATGAGATGATGCTAAAGATGATTGATCGACATTATCGGCATATTCCACTTCCATCTTGCTCACCAAGATTTGGAAACATGTATGAACGGGACTCCTTTTCTCTGGGGCAATAAATTGACAAGTGTTTTCATAAAGATAAATAGTGTATGTTTCAAGGGGGAATGTGAGAATCAGTCCAGTTGTAGAATATGTCATCTATACAGTATGAAAATGAACCATTTTTAAAGTTCTAAACCTTTAGGAGAAATTTTAAGACACTTCATCCAACAACGGAACCTAGAACTAATGCCATAATAATGCTAATCGTCATTTATTGATTGCTGCTTCATATGCAGCACTGATGGAAGGGCTTGTCTCATGTTATCTCACACACTCAAGACAGTTTATCATAGTGGGTAAAGAGTTATAGGTTCATGGTTTTCAGTGCCTGGAGTTGTTAGTCCTTACCTGTGTGATACTGGATCAATTTTCAGCTACTCTGTGTCTTCAATTCCCATCTTGAAGATGGGAAGATAATAATGAACCTGTTTCCTAGGGATGTTGTCGGATTACATGTACTCATTTATATGAACAATATACAGGGTTCCATAAATGTGTGTGTTGTCCATTTGTGTGTGTACACATGCACTGTGCAATGCCCAGTATAATGAGTCCTCAAATGTCTGTTTCTGCTACTTTCCCTACTAATATACCATGAGACAGGTCTTTTCACTACTGATTTGTAAGTTTGAAACTGAATAGTCAGGTCAAAAGGCTAGAATAAGACTTCCAACTTCTTTAATGGTCTTAATACATACCGTATTTCAGATAAGGTACCAAGGAGGTAAATTCCTTTGAGAATCTAGTTTGAGAAAATGTATAATCTAAAACCTAACTAACTTCCCTTCATATTGCAGGCACTTGCTGGCCTTGTGCCTTCAAGAGCTAGCGCGTGAAACATAATAGTTGAGAATAAGTTGTGGACCTAGAATTTCACCAAAAGCATCAGAACTTTCTCCTCTGTTTATAACTCTTTCCAATGCCAGATAAGTACCCTACCCTTGGGGTCAAAATTTGTCCACTATCAGCGATCAAAGGAGCTCCTATTGCCAGAATCAAGTGTGAGACATGGTTGATATCATTGTTGAAAGAGCTTTCCTCTAGCTCTATGATAGCATTGTCCCATATGGCTCAAATCTGTTAATATCAAATCTCTGGAGCTGTCACTCACATCAATACTGGTGTTAAAAATAATTTTCCCTTAGGTCTTCACTGCTCTGGCTAAAGATGGTTACTCTATGTGCTTTGTTAGCCATAATTATCACTTAAAGCTGGGACTGTTTTACTAAAGTACTCCCCACACTTGCTTCTGCCAGGATCCCAGGGCCCCATAGCCAGGAGAAGCCATTCATTGTTCTGCAGTCTACATGGATGGAGCATGCAGAGCTCTACGATAATTTCCAAGTATTAATAGCCATTAATAATTGAAAATAGCTTCCTTTTATTGAATATTTGCCATATGTGAATTTGATGAGCTTATGTAATTTTAACACAGTCACATGCTAGAAAAGGCTCTCATCCATTTGACCCTCCATATTTTAGGGGGATCTGAAGTCTAGGGAGCACTCAGACTCAGCCAAGGTCACCAGACTGAGAGTGGCAACATGAGGCATAAACCTCATAAACCTGTGACCAAGCGCACATGCTTCACCTCTGGGCTCAATTGCTGCCACAGATTGCTCTTGCCTGAATCACCCTCCGGAGATGGTTTGATAACACATTACAGATTAGCCTTGGAAAAACCTGTCCTGCTGGCTGGGAGAGCTGTGTACAAACCTGTCTCACCTGTTTCCCTCAGTCCTCCTGGCCTGGCCTTCCCTGGCAGAGTCTGTTTATTTTCCTTTTGCCTCCTTTTCTGGACATGATTGAGCTCCTCAGCTGTTCAGCCCAAATGCTCCAACTCTTTAATCACAGGCATACAATAAGATGTGAGAATGAGGGGAGTTTTTCTCTCCAAGGAAAGCCAAGGCCCAACTCTACTCTTTGGATAGTAATGTCCATGCATTTTTTTTTTCAATTTCTGTTTTCTTCCTTGTTCTTTCAGCATGGCTTAGTGGGAGACTGATTTCACAGCAGAGCATACAGCATGTTTTTACTGTACTGAAATAGTTAAAATAATTGACACCTTAGCTTGAAGCCTGTGAGTACCATCATTTACAAAAGCATGGCTCCATATCGGAAACATACCTTCCTTTGTAAGTGGTGTTTATACAATTGGGTTGTTACTATAAGGTATGCAGAGAGAGGCAGATAACCTAATTAAAAGCATAGCCTCTTCTTATGTGACCATGGACAAAGAAATTATTTTTTCCACAGTATTTTCTAATCCCTGTATGGACATTATTTCATTAATTTTCACCCCAATCTAATGAAGTAAATACTTCAGTCATTTCACAGACAAGATAGCTTAGTCTAGTCTAGTTAAACACCAATAAGATGATGAGGCTAGATTTGAACCTCACTCTTTCAATGTCAACATCCATTCCCTGAGGACCAGTACAGTGACCAGAGAATTAATTTGATATTCAATTATTCATTTTCTACTTCAAGACCATGGACAAGTCATCCCTGTGTCCTTTTGAAACTCATGCTGAGGTTATTTTTCGAAAGACCTGACAAACTGGCCTGCTCCTCATTTGCCAACCTTCCAATTAAAGTTGGAACAGCCACAACCTGTACCCTAGCCATGACTCCTTAACCCTCTGCTCACTCAGCTCTCCTGTCACACAAAAGAAACCACATCAATAGCTGTAAGGCTCGTTTCTTTCCGATAACGGAAAGATTTTTCCGAACAAATGCTAGTCCTTTCCTCCAAGGGAAAAATGGAAGACATCTTTTTTCTCTCCTTCTGGGTGGCAACATTCCCTTCTCTTTTAGACTTCCAGTACACTCAAAGTTTTGAAGGGAATTTGCAGAATCAGAGCTTGGGGTAGTATCAGTAGGAGGGAAGCCCATGAATGCAAAGGTTTTCTTTGTCACATTTGTCACTGTGCCCTGGTATCCGCAGCAGTTCTGACCACAACATGCTCAAGTGTTTCTTTCCTAAATTGCTGTTTTGTCTTATAAGACTGCTATGGAGTCATTTTAAACATTTGATGACCTCACTACTGAGCAAATCATAACTTGAATCACTGTCATTCTTTTAGGGACCTATGTTCTTCTATAAATCTCCTAGTAAAGGGTTTTTATGCCTAGTTGGGCTGGGTAGCCAATGATGGAGAGCAGGTTGGACAGTGACCATCTGAACGTCCCAGGAACACACTTCTCACCTACAGCTTCCTACTTTTTTACTGGAAAAGTCCCAAACTGTTAGATTTCTGTTTCCTTAACAGCAACAATGTCCCAACACAATAGCAAATGCCCATAACATCTACAGATCTGACTTAATTCTCAGCTCAGCATCTTGCAGTTGAGAGGAGCTGGTGCATGGAGCGATCTGAGTGACTTGCTATGGGACATATAGCTGGAGAATAGTAAGTCCAGACCTCTGAGGAGAAAGGTTCTCAGTCCCAATCTCTTTCCCCTGAGCTGCCCAGTGAACCCATTTCTTGCCTTTGCCCAGGTCTATCATGAAGCTTTCCATGTCATATAAAAGATAGCACCACTCTGGCTTGTTTCAAACCAGATGTACATTTAAACTGTCACATGTAGATTGGTGATAACCTGCTATAACGTGACTGTGGTTGGTTTTCCTGTCTCTGTCTGGGCGTGCAAAACTGTATAAGAGGCTTGCCACTATGTAGTTGCCTACTATTTTGTTGAGGTGAAGAAAAGACAGACTGCTGTGTTGTATGACTTGCAGAAAAAAATGGCTCTAGACCTTAGAAAAGGTTCCCTAGGAGTATAAGTCATGAGGTTCAAGAAGGAAAAACCTTAGCTATCCAGACTGTGAGTGTTAAGGTCAAGTGGCTATTGAGAAGAACAGGATCCATTCTTGGCTTTCAGCTGTTCACTGCAACATTCATACAACATGGCACAGACAAATGCAGCCTTCACTAAAGCCAAATGCTGTTATTTACGTGGAACTTAGGCGTGTTTAAAAAGAAAAACTCTCTAAGTGGAGAATTAGTGGTACTTACTACAAAAGGAGTAAATGGAAAAATAAATACAATGAACCCAGAGCACTGTGAATAAGCCACAACTTGGCTCTGCCTCCTGAATGCTGTGACCCTAAGACAGATTCTAGTTCCGTTTAAGATGAGTTGAGTACAAACTGGCATTAGTTAGCAGGCACAGAACAGGATGAACCGGGTCTGGAGATGTATGGTAGCACAGCAGTGTAAATATGCCTATTGCCACTCACCTATCCACTCAGAAATGGTTGGGACTAGTGTTTTATGCTGTGTGTATTTTACAGAGGCAGCTCTTTATGTATGGCTAGGAAGCAATCTTCAAGATATAGTGGTGAGTTGGGGAAACACACAGAGAAAACCTGAATGCTATCATCTGTGAATTGTTAAAGGGATGTGGACATATACACTTGTATTGTTTTATAGGCAAGGGCTCCTGTGGAAGAATTTGAGTTTGTAGAGGGAAAGAGGTTCTGGCAGTTGGAATAGAAAAGTAACTAGAAAAGTAACAGGGCTAACTGTTCATGGATCACCATTTTATTTGTGTTCTGGGCACATGGAGAGCTAATTCATAGAATTTTATCCCTTCAAAAGAGGATTAGTGTAAAATTGAGACTTCTTAAAGCAGTGGTTCTCATTGCGGTTGGACCCTGGATTTCAGCTGACCAAAGTAATGTCCCTTAACCAGAATCACGGACATGACATGGTATTGTTACAAACCACCACCATAAGCAGCTCTGTGGCATCAGAACCTACTTTTTTTTTCTAAGTAGTCTGTATGAGCATTACAGCTTGAGAATGGGGAGGAGGCAGATACTGAAATCAGCATCTCTGGGGTTGGGCTTGAGCCTGGTAGCTTAAGGTTCCCCAGATGATTTCACTGGCAGCTGACATAATGTAACAGGGAACACTGAAGCAATTTACAGTAGGACCAGTTTTGCTGCCATGTGATTCCATTTTCTTCAGTGTGAGGCCCCATTCTTGTCAGCACCATCGAGAACACTGTATTAGGTCTTTTGAATGTCACACATTGGGGGGCGGGGGGAAGATGCCACATGTACTAGCTTTGAAAATAATTCTCTCCCTATCTAAAATGGAATTGGTTTGGGATGGAGCTTTGTGGTAGACTGATTGCCTAGTGTGTGCTAGGCCCAGTATTCAACACTTGGCACTAAGTAAAGCACAGTAAGAACAAAAATTAATAAAACAGATTTGACTGTTCAACACCAAAGCATAAAAGACTCTTTATCAGTGACAAGGCATAAAGTCAGACTTCAAAGTCAAGAAGATGTATGTTTGAAAGCCTCTCTGAGAGGAGGAATTCTATGAGCAAGGGATATAGAGATCATGATGGGAAAATGTACAGAGATGGCCAGCCAAACTAGTGGAAATCCATGAACTGTGGACCAATAGCTGTGGAGGCCCCATGGGACTGGACTAGGCCCTCTGGATAGGCCAGACAGTTGTTTAGCTTGAACTGTTTAGGAGGTCCCCAGGCAGTGGGATCAGGACCTGTCCCTGGTGCCTGAGCCAGCTTTTTGGAGCCCAGTGCCTATGGCAGGACTCCTTGTTCAGCATTGGTGCAGTGGGGAGGGCCTTGGACCTGCCTCAACTGAATATACCAGGCTCTGCTGACTCCCTATGGGAGATCTTGCCTTGGAGGAGGTGGGAATGGGGATGGGTTGAGGGGGAAGGCTGGTGGGTGGGAGGAGGGAGGAAATGGGGATCTGTGGTTAGTATGTAAAATGAATAGAAAATTTCTTAATAATAAGATTTTTTAAAAAAAAAAGAAAACCTCTCTGAGTCTCTGGCAAATAAGCTTGTTACTTACCATGGAGGGCTACCAGATTCAAGCCAGACACCGATAATAGGTAGTGCTTGGTCTACTGGGGTTAGTCAATCTTAGGTGATAATTATGATGTCTGTATCCTCTCATCCACCCATTCTGTGTCCTCAGCTCTGCCACTGCCTCATCATGTCTGCTCATTGAGTCTTGAGCATTTTGTGTCCCGGTGACATTTCTCACCTTGCATTTGAAGCCAAAGAACTTGAGTGCTGCCTCTTCTGTATCTCAACAGAAAGACCAAAAAAAAAAAAAAATCTGCAGTTTCTTACCAAATTATCTGCCATATTTCGAAAATATAACTGAAACCTCATTACATGGATGAACAGCTTTCTATCAACTTACTCCAAGCTTTGATATTAATATAATTGTTGTAAGGATGTCACAGTTAGCCTCAGAGGCAGTTGAGAAGGCATCACTGTTAGTAACCTGAGCTGGATGCAAGTGTAAGGAAAGCTGGTGGGGACTTAGGGGTCTTTTCAACAGGGAGATGATACTATGCAGAGGGTTCCCTTGATCCCTCCTTCTGATGGGAGGTATCTGTTGAAGGCAGGGAAGGACAAGGTATCTCAATCAAAGCCTAAGTCCTTTGGCTTATTGGAGCCAGAGCCATTTCAAAATGGAAAGCTGGACTGCTTGTAACTCTGATTAATCCTGTCACAGCATTGCACTGCTTTGAAAACTGTCAGAGAATATCAACACTTTGAAAACAAAGGATAATGATCTTGATGGGCTCTGTAAATTCGCTGCTACTCTGAATCATCTCCTCCAGCTCACACTTGTCAGTTGTGTTCTTGAAGAACTTGCTTTATGTGAGCCCTGGTTCCAAGGTCAGGGACTAAGTCTCATCTTGTGTAGGATCATAGGTCTGGGACAGATGCTTGATCTAAATTCACAGAAAAAGTAAACATGATCAAGGATGTCATACAAGATTTCCTTGCCTAGTTTATACTCGGTGCTTGCTCTGTGCTTCCCACTGGTATGGAAATGCTGGGTGTTGTCTGTCTAGGTAGCAAGGTGTTTCCTACTGCTACGATGTTGCCATCTTATCTACTGACCTCTTAGGGAAGCTTACTCAGCCAGCATGTGGGGCATTTACCCACCACCCCCACAATTCCCCAGAGTTTTCTTGAGTGTGAGCAGCAGGAAATATTAGATAGAAGGATTTATTGCGGAGAATATCGCAGAGATAAACAGATAGAAAATAAAGGATAGCCTGGAGAGGGCCTGGAACCTATTCCAACGGCCCTGACTGTCTCTGCCCCAGGGTTTTTATAGAGACACCAAGGGGTGGAGCAAAAGACCTCCTCCCCCAGCACAGCCAAGTGCAGACCATCCCAGACACCTGCACTCAGGCCCGTGGTCTAATCATCCTCTATGAGGACCTGCTGGGTAAAGCCACGAGGAACCTGAGAACGGGCTCCCACACCAGTCACCTGCTCCACTAAACTGCCTTGCTGGATGCATTTCTAAGCAGCTATGATGCTCACTGATGCCCCTGTTCCTAATCTAACTTCTCGTTTCACTCTCCTCTGCTCCATGTCTGTGTCTGCTTCTCCAGTACCTTGAATAAATGGAAATGAGGAAAGGTAACATGTGGTTGGAGAGGTGATGTAGAAATAGAATTTGTGTGTATACAGATACCTCACTGATATTTCATAAGGTGTTTCATTCATATGGCTTGAGCACTTTCACAATTCTGTCTCCTCTACCCAGATATTCTTCCCTCTTCCCCTCCTAGTCATCTAATACCCTCTAGACTTCACATCATTTAGACTACTGATCATGCACACATTCCTTGCCCCACTCCCTAGACTCAATCCTATACCCTGCTGGTATGTTTTTCTAGCACCAATGATTCTTTTATGTAGGTTATCCATGTTCCCAATGAAAACTTGTATGCTTACTTGATTTAAATATTTCTCCCTTGTACAGGAAACTTTATAACTAACTTTCCCTTAACCCCCTGCTTCCAAGGTCATAAGATGCTGCCAAGAATCTGCAGATGCTCATTGAAATCAATACCAGGGATCTACAGCCTCCTTAGGGCCTTGAACATATGAAAGGAGTAGGCAGAGTGAGGACACCCAACCTCCTTTCTCTCTGTGATACTGGGAATGCGCAATTGCGTGGCAGTACATAGAGACTACGTTCTGTTCCATTATGTTGCCAGGGCCTGCCAGCAAGCCTGTGGCTCCTGCTCCCACTCTGCCTCACACAGGGCCCCTCCCTGCTTAAATCAGGTCACATCTCCTGGGAGCATGCTCTTGGGAGTCCTCAGCCATGTCTAGCTGCCAAGGAAACAAAGGATATGACAAAAAAAACTAAGAGGTAAGGCAAGTGTCAGAAAGGCCAGAATTATGACTTAGAAGAAGGTCTGAAATCCCCAGACATGATCAGTCACCCCAAACTAATCTCAGCAGTTTCTGGAGACCTTTGGGGTAGGAGGTGCCATCTTCTTCTTCCACCCAAAGCATGGGTGGTGAGACTTCCTGTGAAGATTAAATTGTTCTAGGTGGGCCACCTGCTCATTCTCGCCCCCAATTCTACTACTTGTAGCTAACCACGTTTCTGTCTTTGACCTTGGCAGGACATTAATGTTCCTGGCATTGACAAATCACCCAAAAGTTTTTGTTCTGTTTGTCCTACCCTGGAAAGCCTGGTGGAGACTTTTCCCCAGTCAGCTTGTGGTTACAAGGGTTTAACTTCCAGGCAGTCAGGAGAAAGGCTACAGGAGTGTGGACATGAGAGTGTTTGACAGATCATCTCCCAGGTGGAGCTAGGAAGTGACATGTTACAATGAGAAGGGGTAGAACAACATCAAAGCGCCCAGGGAGCCTGGGCACCACACCTAGCTGGGTCTCTGATCCACTACAGATCTTACTACTGGTTAACTATGCCTCATCTTCCTCCTGCAAGACAAATGGGCAAAAATAGAGGAGTGATTTTTACATCCTCTTTGGAGCTATAACGTTTGGAAGTGATGATTCAGAATCACCGTGGTAAACAAAAGGTCAGAATTCTGAGACATTCACCATACTCACTGATTCTTATGTCTCACATTCCTACACACACACACACACACACACACACACACACACACACCTGTGTGTCCTCAGGCAAACCAAGGACACCTCTCAGAGAAGCCCATCTGTTTTACGTACCATCCCTCTGTAAGGAGCGCATGGACCTACAGGTAATAAGGTACAGTGGAACATGGAGAGGTTCAGAAGTCATTGAACCAGGTGACCTCTGAAACCTACCAGCTTCTTAAGCCTTCAGCTATAAAGCTATAATATGGGATGTACATCTTCTGGTCATCTATTACAAAGAAACATGGGGTCATGCAGCTAGATTGTCTGGCTTTAAATTTGGCTTTTTCTACCTATTTCTTTTGAAAAGTTTCTTAACTTCCTCTGTGTAGTTACCTCACAGATACATGATAATTAAAGAGTTAAATATGTAATGTCATTAAAACAATGAAGGATATAATAAGCGTTCACAAGTATGGGCAGTTATGATTTTATTGCTCAACATTGCCACTTTTTCTAAACATTAGGGGATCATAGATTTCTCCATAAGTCTATTGAAGTCATGGTCTCACTCCCTGGGGAACAATGTGCCAGAATATATATTGCATTCAGTGTAGGGAACATGTGGCCCCATGACTTCAGTGGGAAATTGAGGCCCTAAACAAGAAAAGAAACCACAACCTAAGGGAGTAAGGCAAAAAAAGGCTGGTCCCCCACCTCCCTAGTTCCCAGGCTGGTCCTGAGTTCAGGACTTTCATCCCTAGTATGATCTCTGTAACACAATCATGTACAGTTGTTCCCTTTGTTCTTCTTCTATGGACTACTTGTAACAACTGGGAAATTTTCTGAATGTCAGTTTCCATCTCTGTGAAATGGGTCTGTGCATTGCAGTCATTCCTGCATGGTTAGACAGTTACCAAAAGCTCTGTGTGAGCACAGAGCAAGTGAGCACGGAGCAGGTGAGCAGCCCTGAGTTGACTCTGTTTCTAGATGACAGAAGACATTCAAGAGTCTAAGAATGCTGAAGCTTACCACCAAAATCCATATCAGTCCTGCTTAGATTTGTGTGTTTAGGGGATAGCTGTTTAGGGGAGGGAGGGAGGGGGAGAGAGAGAGAGAGAGAGAGAGAGAGAGAGAGAGAGAGAGAGAGAGACAGAGACAGAGAGACAGAGAGAGAGACAGAGACAGAGAGACAGAGAGACAGAGAGACAGAGAGACAGAGATTATGTTCGATTATTTCTGTGCTGTCTCTTTGGATAGCCAAGAAGCTGGCTCCCCCTATAGCACCTTCCCTGAACATCCTTTCCTCTCCATTGTCAATGCTGTCTCATCACATTGTTTGAACCTTTAAAAGCATCATCTGATAGGATTTAAGTGAGGGAGTTACTTGTGCGGCTGTTGTGATGATCCAGGACTTAACTCTGAACTAGGGAGCCTTGCTCACCTCCAGTAGGCAGCACTGACTATCCAGACCCTACCTGGGTGTGCTTAAATTGATCTCCAGGTTGTATCTGAGCACATCTCCAACAGAACCATCTTCTGGGCTTTATGAAACACCCATGACAAGCCTTGTCTCAGTTCACAGAGGCTTTAGATCTGAAGCCTGAGTGGAGTTTTCCTGAGTCTCTTAGAAGGAATCACTAGCAAACGTTTCAGCCTTTTGGTAAAATTGGAAAAAACAAAACCTACCTGCATCTGGTATTGGGAACCTCCTTCCCTAAAGAACTCTAGGACTGGTGCAGGGCATATGATCCTGGCCACTTAAAGCCTTTAATTTCTCATCTAATTGGCTCATTTTCACAAGTGTACAACTACCAATAGGATTTGTCTCTCTCTCTCTCTCTCTCTCTCTCTCTCTCTCTCTCTCTCTCTCTCTCTCTCTCTCTCTCGTGTGTGTTTGTGTGTGTGTGTGTGTGTGTGTGTGTGTGTGCGCGCTATAAATAAGTTTGCACATGTATGTGTGAGTGCAATTGCCTGTGTTTGTATCTGTGGAGGCCAGATGTTGGCATCCAAATGTCTTCAGTTGTCTCTCCACTTTATTTTTTGAGACACAGTCTCTCCCTGAAGCTTGCTGTTTCAGCTAGACTAACTAGACAAGTCCCAGGATCTACCTGTCTTTGTCGCCCAGGGATAGGGTTATAGTGTATGTCACTATGCCTGGCTTCCACCTGGATGCTAAGGATCCAAACTCTGGTCCTCAAGCTTGCTCAGAAAGCACTTTACCCACTGAGTCATCTTCCCTAGCCTTTTCTTCTTCTTTTTTTGATACAAGACCTTGCTGTATAGGACAGGCTAACCCCATGATCCTTCTACTTCAGCTGCCTGAGTACTTACATTACATGCACATGCCATCGCACCTAACTATATATTTATTTGCCATGAGAATTCCTAAACCAATTTCTCAACAAATTGCAGTTCCTGAAATTAGACCCCTTTGGAAGGTACTTAAATAATATTTAAGTATATTGAAGTGAAAAATCATTTATATTTTTGCAAAAATATTTTAGTATAATTAGCTAATCAATAAAAATTATACATATCAATGTGCCATGTAATGTTTTGGAAAATGCACACATTGTGTGATGCTTAAATCAGGCTAGACATCTCTCTCTCCTCATTCATCTTTTAGAAAAGCATTTTACTGTTTCAACCTAACCTGTCAAACAATGAACAATCTAGCAATTAACAAGTTCTGATAAATGATTGCTAATTAAATTTTATGATACATAGAGCAGAGCCAATCTATTTTTGTGTTAAAATAATCCAATATTTCTCTCAAATGGCTGCAAATCTTTCAAGCAAGGTATACATTTATTTAAGCACCTTCCAAAGGGATCTAGTTTCAGGGACTGCAATTTGCTGAGCAATTGGTCTAGGTATTTCCACAGCAAATAAGTAATTTCATTTACATTTCACGCAGGCCTGGTAAAATGGCACACCCTGAATCACTCATTACTGTATTGCAAGGCCTCAGACCTCATAAATGGTGTGAGAGCAATGTGGGCATATAAAAGAAACAGAACAGTCTGGTTCCTGGAATTTCTTCAGGCTTATTATGGGCACTCCCTTCTTAGGAGCTTTCAGTGAGAGGACAATGAAATATGAGAGTTGCACAACCAGATTCAGATGGGAGATTTGAGCCAAGTAGATGGAGATGAAGGAGAAAATGGGTAGGCCGGACTAATGAGCTCTGAGAGGCCAGCTTGGGAAAGCAAACATTAGCTGTATGGTACTTTATTTTCCCTGAAGCTGATGTTATAAGGCTAAAATCTCTAGAGCCAATCTATCTTCATGCTCTGACAAAATTCTGAGGGAGGGGTAAAGAAGAGCCTTGCTAACTTCCCATTTCCTCCGTCAAATCTTAGTTCCTAGGACTTACAAAAGTGAACACAGCAACAAGGAGCTGCCTTCTGAGCTTTAGAGGGTGGTTTGGAATCTTGTTAAAGGTTGCCGTTGTGTGCAGCTGTGGTCCAAGCCTAGGTTCAGATCACCAAAATCTCATGCCTGTCCTATTCTTTGTTAATTTTATCTTTGCCGTCTCATCTTCATCCAGATCTAGCTGGGAGTTCAGTTGAAATGCCCAGTGCAAAAGCTCTGCCTTACCTGTGCCTATTTCTAGCCACTTCTCTCACACTCACTTTCAAACCTGACGTGCACAGAATACTAAAATACATAGATGTTTTCCCTATGAGAGTGCAAGTTCCTTGGCAATGGCTGTCTTCTTCAATTTTTACTCATCACACAATGTTGATTCAAATTTGTCTCAACTAGCATAGGTCAATAATAATGATGTTAACCAACATGTTTTCACATGTATCACTTGGCAGATACTGGGCCTTAAGATCTTTGTATATATCCTATGTTTTACAAACTGATGACAGTTCCCTTATAAGGCAATCGTACTTCTGTGCCTAAAGAAACAAGGCTGAGTCAGAAGGTCATTGGATGTAGGTGTCATCTTTAAGAGAATAATCCCCAGAGGTGCTCTCCTCTTGGACCTCCCAAAGAGGAACTTTCTTTCTTTCTCTCAAATGCTATTGAAGAAAGTAAACCCCCCATAGTCTACCTTGTAATACTTGTTTTGCCAACTTCATAGGTTATCAGTTCATCAGATCCATATATGCTTAGACTCAAGTTCCAATATGTCTGAACATATTCACTCTTGTCCCCACCTCAAACCAAGCCCTCAGATTAGAACTAACCTTGAAAGACACCCAAGTCACCTCCTCCTTACACCCAGCTCCATACTTAATGAGTAAGGGAAGTTTCATAATTCTTCTCAGTCCATGCTTTCCTCATACCAGATCTTTCTAGGTCAGATGAAGCTCCTATTCCCTCCTTTTAGATTCTCACCCATTGTCTTAAAATCGTGGTATGTGAAGTGGGTGTAGTGTTTGAGGAATTCTACGGGTAGCCAAGGAATTTGGTTTAAATTGCATTTTCTCTATCCTGTGAGCTGTGAAAACACTGGCCATACACTGTGCTGGCCATGGATGAGTCTGGGAAACAGAAGACAGGAGTTTCTACATCAGCTTCTACTACTATCTGACTAGCCGTTAGAAAAAAATGTTACCACATTTTAAAAATAGATATTAATGAACCTTCTTCATTCTAAGTCAGTCAAGCTCCCATTTTTGCCATTGACATTTTTTGACTGGATTTGGCCTTATAAAGCCATCCATCCAACTCAGAAACATTCCCTTTACCATTTACACCCCCACGAAGCATTAAACTTTATCATCTTATCATTTTAAAAATCTATCTTAGTAGTAAAATACAGTAACTATTTTTGCTTTTTCTGGATTAGTTTTATCATCTGACAATTAAATGCAATTGCACAATGTATTCTGATTACCATCTCCCTCACACCTTCCCCTTTCTGCTTCCCATCCTTATCAAGACCCTCCATTACTACTCGTCACTTTCCAAGATTCATGACTCAGGTTTGTTCTGCTAACCAGGGACATTGATGTGACTATTGGATTGGGACTGCCCATTGAAGCCTGATGTAGGATCATCTGCATGTACACAAAATAGAATAACTTTTGCTATTCTTACTGGACGGTATAGCCTGAGCAAGACTAACTTCAGTAGACTATTTGGAAGACTGTTAATGCCTTAAAAAGCTCTTGTTCCCTTTCCATTTGCTGCTCAACATACACTGAGACCTCTCTTAGTTCTCATTATTGAGGCTAGAACACGAAATAAAATTGATTAAGGCCTAGCTCGCATGAAATTCCTTTCTACTAGAAAGAGATAAGAACACATATACAAATGAGGGAGACCTCAGAAAATGGTGACTACAGTCAATAAAATAAGACAAGAAGATAGAGTAGAATTTGGGGAGGACTGGCTTAGGAGTCAGAGAAAGTCTTTTGGAATCTCAAGTTGCTGCCTGTCGCATCTCCAAGTGAAGAAGATGAGAAAGCATTTCAGACAGTGATCAAAGCAAACACAAAAGCCTTGAGACAGGCTGGCCACAGTCAGAAGGGTAGTGTGGAAGGAGGACACTGGGCAGGGAGGAAAGAGGGGCAAGACCAGTCGAGAAGTAAGCAAATGTCAGGTCACACGGGGCCTCCTACGCTGTGCAGAGGGGTCTGGATTTTAATGCATCCAGACTCCAGTTTCCAGGTTCAGGAGCTAAAGCTCAGACAGAGGAGCTTAGTCAAGGTCACTGAAACACCCACTGGTCAAGGCAATCAGGTATTGTCACTTGGTGACGGTTGTTCTGTTTCCCGGATCTGCCACAGCCAGGCATGCCCGTGTCACTCAGCTGAGACCTTAGATGGAAGCTGACATAGCTCTGTGCTCTTTGCACTTGTTACTTTTCCCTTGGGGGGCCAAGGCCTTTTTTCTGATGCGGGATGTCTCTCTTAATTTAAGTGACTAGATTCCAATCATGTAGCTATTTTATGAACAAAAGAAAAAGTAGAAGTGATTCCAAGGCAGTTAAGTCCACATCAGTCTTTTAAACACGGAAATGCTCAAGTCAGAGACAAGATCTGATGGGTGGCTGTGTGCATCAGCTCACCTGAGCTGTCGCTGCCACTGTGGCCTCTTTCCTTCCTCCAAATTTCTGAGTTCCTGCTTCTCCAGTTTGATATGCTTCTGCTAGAGACTCTAGAGCACAAGCATTTAAACTGAGAGGATTTGGTCAGTGTCTGATGCACCTTTACCCTTGTTAGTATTTAAAGTCTTGGCCAAATGAATAGTTGGTCGCCCCCCATACACACACACACACACATACACACACACACACACACACACACACACACACATATCCATGTGTGTGCATCATGCTGCACACATAGAGATCAGAGAAATCCCTTCAAGAATGGTTTCTCTGTTTCTACTATATGGGTTCCAGGGATCAATCTTTGGTCATCAGGTATGGAAGCAAGAGTCTTTATCCACTGAGCCATCTTTTCAGCCCACAAAGAGCTCCTCACATTGCTGCAGAAGGGCATCTTCCTAACAGTCTGGGTTACAGTCCCTCTCTCAGGTCTCAGAGCACTCTGTCCTTCCTCCATTAGAGCCTTCACCACATTATATCCCAGTTGCCTGCCTCTGTGTGTCTGTTCCCCACGAGTTTAGGGTACTCTGAAGTGAGCAGGCACCCTATCAGGTAGGTCCAGCAAGTACTCCTCAGAGCCTTGAACTTAGCACAAGGCAAATATTTGATTAGTACTTAGCAAACTGAAGGCTTAATATATGCAGATTGTAATGGATTAGCATAATTTTATGATATTATAATGGCTTTACAGTAGTGTGGAAAAGAAATACCTCTAGTAGAAGCTGTATGTAAGTTCACATCTTTTTCTGGGCAAGTGACAATTGGTACCAGATCCTCTCTTGATACTGGGTTGCAATCTCAAGGGGAAATAACCAGTGCTCACAGTGCACTGAGCTGAGTCTATTAAAAGCATTTTCAGTCTACAATGCTTTATTACATAGCTCTATAGAAGTAGAGGATCATCACATTGAACTGAATTGAAATCAGCATCATTAGAATATATGTGGTGGGTGGTAGTACATAAGGAAATTGCAGCTGTAACTTAGAAATCTTGAGGCCTGACAGAGACTAGATTTGTAGCAAAGGCAAGAAAGAAAACTGACCAGCAGAATATGAGAATAATAAGCAATCAATGGAGCTATACTTCATACTTCCTCTCAGCTGAGTGATGGGAATGAATACAATAAAAATTAGCAAAAGTATTAGCATAGTGAGAATCTCCTCATGCTGGGATCTGGGAGGTAACCAGGGGCATTCTCTGCTTCCAGACCCCATGCCTTTCAGATAGCTCCGGCTTTCCTGCTGAGATCAGAGTAGGTGATGCTCAAATGAGGCTGGCCCTAAGGTCCTCTATAGATGAGATCTCTGTGAGAGAGGAAGGAAGGGAGTGAAAACATTAGCAGTGTCAGCTGATCTCCTTTGGAAGCAGATGAGTATCCTCTCAAGGAATCATGGAGATATGTGGAGTCTAAGCATAAAATCAGGTTTGGACCCATGTTCTTCCACTTAATAGTTCAATGGTTATAGGCAAGGGGATACTTGCTAAGAAGCCCAGATGGTCTTTTCATACTACTAGTCATTACTTTGCGTGAGGATTTTGTTATTGAATTAGGGAGAGATCTACAACACCAACAATGGGAAAACAGAAAGGAAAAGTTTAGAGGTATTCAAGCTAGGAGTACAAAACTCAAGAAGGAACATTTCTTGGTTGCTGTCACTTCTTTTATTTTTATGTGTAAAGAGCAAAAGTTCACAATAGGATAAACCAGAAATGACTGCAGATTCTACCTCTGCTAATGCATTGGCCAAGGTCATTGACTCAAAGTGTACAGCAAACAAATTCCAAATTCCCAATGGCTTATTTCTTCCTGTGTCCAGTGTGGACTGACAGGACATTATTTAACCTGTAGCCAAGCTTCCCCCAAGAACTCAAAGGCAGAGTACAAGAGAAGGAAATACACCATTATCTGGCTCATTTGGCCTTTCAATTGCATATATCTGAACCACTCATTTTATTACTGGTCATAGGCCCTGCCTAAATGTAAGAGAGGTTGGGAAATGATTAAGTAGCACACAGTGAGCTACTGGCTGCACAACATTGGAAAGATTGAATCACCCCTTGATCCTTCAGTTTCTTGGACTCAGTAGTTTCTGCTACAAGGACATAGAAAGAGTCGAGCACATTTGCTGGATGCTAGAAACTAGCCAGTATCATTGTTTCGATGAAGATTAATAAATTCTGAGCCGGTTCCTTGGCTATGGGCAACTGAAATGGGCTTTAACCTAACTTAAGAAAACATGGAGTTTACTGGAAAGATATGGGGTAACTTATAAAAATAGAACAAAACACTCAATGTGGAGGAGCAGAAACTGGGACTCCATGGCAGGAATTACAGGAAATAATGTCATGTGGTGCTTTTGGCAAACTAAGGGCTGGACATTTTGCCATTCCTTCCTTCAAACTCTATTAAGAGAAAGAGTAGTTCTTTTAAAGGAGCTCTGGGTAGTGTTGCTAGAAGAAAAGGAATAGACCCTATGCAGACACCCACTGTCCATTTCCTCTGTTACTCAGGAATGAGTCAACAACACACAAACCAAACAAGAGCCAGTTGCAGTGACTTTACGGAAGTAGTTAACTGAAGTAACAAGTCCATGATGCCCTCAGAACCTGGTGTTGTAGCCATCCTCTTCCCATCTTTACCACACTATTCTCTCATCCCTGTACTAAACTACTTTTCTCAGAAGTCTTATGGGACACAGTTTTCCACCTTACCCCTAAGAGCCCAGCCCTCAAGAAGGGAGTTGACTTGCCCAGCTATGAAATGGCACCTGAATCTTAAATTCAAAGTTGAGCTACTCCACCAGATCTCTTATGGCTGAACATAATGTGGTACAAATTGAGTATCTCTTGCTCAAGATGACTTGGCACTCAAAGTTTTCTGGGTTGGGAGTATTTGCATATATATAGTGAAATACACTAGAGACAGGACTTAAGTCTAAACGTGAAATTCATTTATATTCTATATGCCTTATTCTCACTGCCTGAATGCAATTCCTATGATATTTTTGAACATTAGGAAAGTTCTTCTTATACTTTTATTCTTACCTGTAACTTCACCATCAAGAGTTGCGAGCACAGGGACTGGAGATACATACGGCTCAGTAGTTAAGAACAATTTCTGTTCTTCCAGAGGACCTGAGTTCTTTTCCTGGCACCCTTGTCAAGTGACTCACAACTGCCTGTAACTCCAGCTCCAGGAGATCTGACGCCCTCTTCTGGCCTCAGGAGGCATTGAACTCACACGCATGGACCTACATGAAGATATACATCTTATTTTTTTTTAATAATAATCTTTTAAAAAAATTGTTCCAAGAAAAATATCTTAATAAACAGATTTATCTGTCATTTGGGCAGTTTCTCTAACCTCTCTAAGTCTTAGCTTACTTATCTATGAAATGACTCTAGCCTTCTAACAGTAGTGCATAAAATGATGGTTTGGTTGTAGGGACTTGATATAATAGACAATTCATAGAGGCTGGTCAGTAACTTAGCTATTTTTCTTCAATTTTGTTTGAATTTCATTCATTTTCTTATTCATTGTGTGGCGTGAAGGAAACTCCTTTTCTCACCAGACCTCAGTTTCCTAATTTATGATAGTCAAGATCTGTTTCCTGTCTTGAGTCTCCTTTCAGCTGTCATTTCACACTTTATTAATTTCCCTGTAAGGAACCAAGTGAAGCCATGCTGTCTCCTGCTGTACCTGAATGGGAGAGCATAATGCTCCATGAAAATAAGCACAGGGTTAATGTTGGCAGCTGGAGTGCCAAGCACCTGGACATTATCATGGGAACAGCAATAAATTGCCTAGTGCCTGCCTCATGCCGACTGTTTCTCAGGACACTGGATATACATTGTGATATGTAATTCAAGAACCTGCTCCTCACTTTCCTACTTTCTTGTTGACATTGGCAGAATATATATTTTGCTGGCAATATAAATTGCAAGTTGAGCAGACAGTCTTAGCAAGGTATCCCACTACATTATATATATATATATATATATATATATATATATATATATATATATATATATATATATATATATATATATATATATATACAGGCATGCACAGACATCTATTCCTGTAGAGAGGGGTATAGATGACTAATGTTATGTCGTTATGTCTTATCTTATTAGGTTATGACTCTCAGAGATCAAGTGCTTAGCTACCTAGAAAGTGGAAGCCATCTATTCTGACATCAAAGACTTTATACCTTGCATCATTAGACTTATTAGAATATTCTGAAGTTTCTTAACATCAACTCCTTATAGTAATTTATTTTGTGGTTCCTGGAGTCAAATTCAGCACCTTACCGGTGGTGAACATACATTCTACCCCTGAGCTACATCTCACCTTCTAAGCCCCTTTGGAAAAGCAGTAACCCATGTCTAGCTTCATGATAGTAAAAAGGAATTGTACTCTTGCCTGATCTCTGGGAACCTGAAAGACTGGGGTGACATTTCATCAGGAATGTTATCAGTGGTGGTTGCCAAAGCATTTAGACCTCAAACCTTCAATGACAGAAGCAGCCAGGTGAGTCTACCTGGACCCCACCTAGAGAGACAGCCTCCTACAGCTTAGACTGTTCCTAGCTCACCTAGTGTGGGAACCAGAGCCACAGCTTATAGCTTCTTGGCTCACCAGACCTGCTTTCTACATAATGTAAACTTGAAGGGAACAGGGTAGCCACATTGTGCTTCTGTTAAGTTTGTTATGTGATACTGAATGGAGACACCAAGCTGCAACCTTGTCAGGCATGTGACAGAGACTCCTAAAATGATGAGGTTAGTACTACTGTCACCCAAGCAGAAAAAGATAGTAAAAGTGAACTGAGGCCTCTGAAGCATTTCCTTTTCAGTGGCTCATCAGATGGTTAGGCATGTAGCATTTTTGTGTAATGGAAAAGAACAGATTTAAGTTATCAAACAATTTCCACTTACTAAGATGTGCTCTGTGGCCCTGGAGCCCTGAGAGTTGTGAAGGCTACTCCTAAAACAAACAGTGAGAGTTGTATACCAAAGCCTCTTCATCCATACACCATGGATAGCAAGATGGGACCACATCTGGCATACCTTCAAGCGCTCATCTCTGCCTTCTTCTCGGGCTCACCACAAGGAGAATAATAACAGTTCTGAGACCTAGCCTAGCTAGTTAGGTGAGTCCAGAGCAGTACACTAGGTTCTGCTCTTTCATCTGACTCAGTAAGCTGCAGATCACTGGACAAGCTTGCCTTTCTGAGCAGCTTTCTATAAGACAAAAGGGTTGACTGGTCTTTGAGTCCTTCTGCTTTATTCTACCATATGGCAGTTTTTCCAACTTATCTTCTAATAAAATACTACCACTCACAGCATCAATTTGCATACACTCACTCAAACACAAGTGGACTCCTATCCACACTGCTGGACACAAAGTGTTCCCATGATTAATTGTTGGCTACAGATTCCTAAGGCTTTCATATGGGTCTCTTCATATGGGTCCCCTTATATAGGTCCCCTTATATGGGTCCCTTCCATATGGGTCCCTTCAGACATCTGATTTTGTATCATTTCTCTACCATCATATCTTTGCTCTTTCATTGTTCTTTCTATCTCTCAAAATGTTCTAAGCTATTGGTCAATTTGTTGTGGGTGTGTTAGATTATCTAATAGGTCTCATGAGTGAAATACAGTAGAAAGAACAGGTGATGCCATCAAGTACACTAATGCTGTTTAGGAAAGAAGAAAATGCCAAATTTTTTATCCTCCTCAGTCTTTGCACTGATACTTCTTGTTTCCTATCATGAGATAAGTTCCTTCCTCCCAAGCCAGTATCAACACTTTCCAACTGTGTCATTCTTTACCTCTTCAAATGCCCAGTGCTTCTCCATTTTCATGGAATATTAACATCTGCCCTCTTACCCACACATTGGCCAAAATCTCTTGTCCTTGAGAATGTGACAGTGAGGGCATCATTGAGGACCCTGGGGTCAAGAGTGGTGAATTTTTTCTCTAAGGTCCCATAGCAAATCTATTGCAAGAATAGCCTTAGGGTTTATAATAAAATGAGACTCATAAAAATTGCCCTAGTTTTTTTTTCTAAAATTTCACCTCACAATTTAAAAGAACAAATGCCTTCTATAAAAGTACCATCTAGTTTTGAAATCTCACAAACATAAATGGTAATGTGCCTAATTTTAGTTAGATTCCATAATTAAATCTTTTTGTATATCTGTATAATTTCTTACACACTTCAGTCTTTCAGGAATCAGTAGAAGCAGGTGCATCTTGGCGATCACCCAAATGATGTGGACTGAGATCTTGGTTTTCTTACCAGCTGCTTAACCTTGGGCAAGTTCATTTTTTTTTTTCTGAATAGATTCTTTATCATCAAAATGTGGGGAAACAAAGGGCTACTTCCTCTGGCAATGAGGTTAACTGACGTGGAATCCATATAGCACAATGCTTAGGAGATAATAAGAGCTCCTTAACCTATTGCGTGAATTAAGTTCAACAATTTGTTGATCCTGCACTGTGTAGAAGGTGCTGTTGGGAAAAGAAGAAATGGCTGACCCATTTGTTCCTGGAGAAAATATTTGAGTAACTACCATATACTTCCTATTCAACCCTCCAATCCCACAGTTCCCATTCCTAGCTCAAGTATCACATCTTCTCATAGGTCTTCCATAGCCACCACAGGAACATTCATCTCCTCAGCTTGTGGGCTTTCTTCAGTGTACTGTCAGTACTTGGCCAGTTTTGCATGGTTGCACATTCATTGGTTGGTCAGGAAGGTCTGGACTTTGACTATATTCTCATTATAAATCACCAGCATCTGACCCAACAGTGAAAAAATTATAAAGATTTCTTTTATCTTTTAATTATGTATATGTGTATCTGTGTTTGCATATTTTTATGAGTGCAGTTACCTGCAGAGGCCAGAAGTTCCCCTGAAGCAGGATTTACAGGAGGCTGTAAGCTGCCTGAGGTGGTTGTTAGGAACTGAACTAGGGTCCTCTACAAGACCAGTATGTATTTTTAACTGCTGATCTATCTCTCTGGCCCACCAAAGAGACATTTCAACTGTTGTTAGAGGAGGATAAATCCTCATTTCTGAGTACTTCTTAAGAAAGAAAGTATAACTCTTCACTTGAACTAATTCACAATCAAATGCAGAAGTGTAAGGATTGTTAAGTTAAAATTGTAAACCTCTTTCTAGTCACATTTTATCAAGCTAAATATCAATGGGTACCAAGCACAAAAAAGGAGGGGAAGAAATGACAGGAGATGAAAGACATGGGAGCTGTCTAGTAGAAGGTGGTGCTAGAGTGGCGTGCACACTTGCAAAGCATTCCTAAAGCAGTTTCTCTCTCAGTTTTGGTCAGAGTGGTTCTTACAAAGAAAGCCCCACTTTGGACTGAATGCTAAGAGCACTATAAGCATGCTGTGATTTGCACTTCCAACATTTTCCTGCCATCTTAGGATACCCACATTTATGCTGCCCTCATTGGAAGAAAGAGATGCCACTCACTGTTTGGAACCAAGTTCATATGGAGAAAAGGGGATCTTTCTTTTTTGTCTTTTATCTTTCTCTCCTGAAAGATAGAGAGCATTCAGAGAGCATTTCTGCACCATTTTCAATGACATGAGCAACATGTGTTCATCAGTGATATTTAAGAAAATATAGACAAGCAAAAAAGGAAAGTAAAACTCAACATACTATGATGATAACCATTGATATTTGGTGTATATGCTTCTACTTCATGGCCCATGTTTGTATGGATCTTAAAGTATATAATTATTGAAAGTGCTTCTCTGCTTAACAGTATACAGTGAATATTTTTCATGCCAACTAATAAACTTCTACCACATTATATTTATAAACGCATAATATTAAACTTAGTGGTAGGTAAACACAGACACATACAACTATGGAAAAATGGGAAAAGAAGAAGAAACATTGGGAAAATTATAAAAGGAGCTATCTGGAACTGAAGAGCTGAGATGTTGACTAGACCCAGGTCCCAACCCTCACACAGCATTTATAAGAGTCCAGATACCAGCCATGAACTTGTTGTAGAATCATTTGATCATCTGTCAAATGGGAATAACCATGCCCATAGTTTCCCGTGTTGGTATTATGGATGAAACAGTCTCATTAAAGCTTTCAAAGCCAGCCTGGTCTACATAGTGCATTTCAGGCCATCCAGAGCTAACACAGTGAGACCCTGTCTTGAAAAATAAAGGGAAGTGTTTATTTATTTTAATATTACAGTATTCAAGGAATGCTTACCAAATAACATTAATAGCATATTTACAATAGGAACAAACCAAGTAGAGCAGAGGAAATTTGAACAAAGGAAGAGGAAGAAAGAATAAGACTTGCAGGGTTTAGAGAGGACTTGTCCCTAGAATGAGAGACTGTTAAATAGTTACAAGGAAGCTGAGTGAAGGAGGCTTCGGGAGAAGTGATCAGAGCTTGTCACCCACAGCTGCTGATCTGTGTGTCTAGCTCCACAGAGACTCAACTAAGTGCTGTAACAACCACCATAAGCAGTGCTGATCAGGCTATAAAGCTTCCCCTTACAGTGCCTAGTACAGCCAGGATTACTGGCCTCTGGCCTCCAAGGAAGGGAGCCCTCTTGAGACCTTTAAGGAAATGCCCTCACAAATTCCTCTTCCAGAATTCAGGGGTTGGGGGAATGGAGGAGGAGTGGGAAGAACTGAAGAGGGATGGGGGATGAGATTCATTATTCTCTCTTCCTACAGAAACTGGGAGGCTGAGGACACCAGCTAGAGAAAACTGTGATTACCATTTCTCTGCTCTTGATTTCATCAAATTGTTTAAGTTCTAGCAGCTGTATTGAGGTAGAACTGCTATATAATAAACTATGCATATTGAAAACATGAAACTCAAGTTTATGTATATGCTGATGAACTACTAAGATCATGTGACAGCAATAATCGCCACACACAACTGTTGTTTTGTACATTTTTAATTAAAATATAACACCCTCCTACCCTTTTCCTTTTTAAATAACTGTATTGTTCATCCATTTCGCACATTTTAATGAAGGTTAGAGACCAGGCTTGATTTTTATGTCCCTTGTGGACTGCTTTTTCTGGAAGGAGGGTCTTATATGAATTTTACCTCATCTTACTGAAGATTTTGGTATCCTCTCACCCCAATATCAATCAACTTTTGTAAAGGTGGCTCAATTTCTTTTTTACATTTTTAAACTTATGTGTGGGAATACTTGCCACAGTGTACATATGGAGCTCAGGAGACAGAGGACACCTTGTAGGAGTTGGTTATCTTATTCCATCATGTGGGTTTCAGAGATTAGATTCAAAGTCATTAGGATTGGCAGAGAGACTTTAAGCACTGAGCCATAGTGCTGACCCTTGCACAGCTGCATCTTTTAATGTGCATTATTGCAGATTCAAGTGTTTTACTGATAGGTAAATTTTTCTAAGAATGTAACAAAGCAAATCTCATCACCAGTGCCCGTATGTATTTATAACTGTCATATGTTCTTGCTAAAATGATCTTTTAGTCAGCATGTAATGACCTTTGTCTCTTATTCTTTTTTTCCATTTTTAGTAGCTCTTTGAGAGTGTCATACAATTAGGTCTTCTCATTTTTTGATGCTATTTCACCCCTGTTCCTGCAACTCTTCCCAGATTCATTCTCCTTCCCTATCTATACAACTTCGTGTCTTTTATTATTTTAAACCCAACAAGACTAATTTGTGCTGCCCACATACTTTTATGTGTGGCTTTCCACTGGAAAGTTGTCAACTTACCGGGGGCTACATTGTTGGAGAAAACTGTCTCTTCCTCTCCCAGTGGCTAGCAATTGTCAATGGTCCCATGGCTAGGGTTGAACCTAACTGTGTGCCTAACTGCCCTCTTCAGTGCTGGAATTTTGTCTGGCTTGGGCTTGTACGGATTTTGTGCATGCTGTCTCAACCATTGTGAGTTTTGATGTACATCTACTCTGCTATACTCATAATTCCAGGCTGTGTCTGTCTGGCATTTATACTCTTTCTGAACCCCCTTCTGCAATAATCCCTGAGCTCTTTCTTATAGCTTCTTATTTAAAGTTGTCCTTATCAGATAAGTACATAGCTAGTCATCTTGACTTTTTTTGGTTTTTATTTCCAATAATTTATCTTTTTCTAACCCTTCATTTTTTAGTCTATATGTGTTTTTACTGAAATATTGTAGACAATATAGAATTGAATTTTTAACTGTTCAGCCAGTCTATTTGCTTATTTTATTAATTTTGATTGATTGATTTTTAGATAGCCTTGCTTAAGGCTCTTGATCCTCCTGCCTCAGGTGCTAAAGTACCAGGTGCTAAATATCACAAGCATGCACCACCAAGCCTAGCTGAATCTATGCCTTTGATTGACATGTTTAATATTTATTAAAAAATATGAGCTTTGTCCTGTCATTTAATTTTTCATGTGGTGTATTTTTTTTTTTTTTTGCCTTATCATTTTTGTGATTTGGTGGTTTTCTGTTCTGCTGAGCTTTGATTCTCTTCTATTTCTCTTCTATGTATCTTTTCTTGTAGTGTGTTTTGTATGTTAATATTTTTGTAGTACTGCTGTCCTTTTGATTCTAGCATAGGACTCCCTTGAGCATTTATGGTGGTGAAGAATGTCTCACCCCACCCCACCTACAGTGGAAACCTTTGACATCGGCTCATACTTTTTAATTTCCCTGTGGAATTAGAAATAAGACAATTGGGAAAGAGGACTCAGATTAATTCACTTGACAAAGAAAGCTCCTCTGGAAGGTTTTGTGCAAACAGAAAAATAACACAAGACTCTTTACCTCACAAAGTCCCTAGTTTAGAAATTGAATTCAAACTACACCACAATAAAGGGATAATCATTTATGAAAGGAAGCAGAAAACATGCAGAGGGAAAAGGCATCTTTTTACACTTCATTATGAAACACAGGGAATGGTGTGTGTCTGGATGCAGACAGATAACTAAAATAAAGACATTTTCACTCTTAAAATCAAAAGCTTGGAGAAGTCTGCGGAATGACACGCTGGGTCTGGTCACTAGAAGAGGTTAAGGAGTTAAAGCAGGAGAGAAATTGGTGCCTCACAGTGTTACATTAACAGCAAGCCAGCATAGCTAGAACATGAGATCTGAGAGGCCTGAAAATAGAGCTAGAGTGGAGGGAAGGACATGTCATGTGAATTCATGAAAATAGTGGATAGAATTGGGGGTTTATTCTCATTGCAATAAGAAATGATGAATTTAATCACAATTTTAACATCAAGGATTTGTTAATGATTTTAGCATCAAAGACACATAAATACTGAAAATAACAGTTTTCTAACTAAAATAATTATGACTATAAAATTCTCTATCCTATGGTACCTTGCCTTAGATAAACATGATATGAACTGCTTTATATTAAAGAGGTTATTATGAAAGATATGCCAGAATCCAAAAACAAAATTCTAATTTACCTATTAAACATGCAATATTTCTATTTTTCAAATCATTAACTCAGAGGTTAAATAACTTCACAAAATGTACACAACTTCAGGAGTAGCCTAAGTAAATTAATAGGACCAGGGAAAATGTCTCTATAAAAGTTCCTCTAACATTTTGCAACAAGGATGTGTTTAAAATCTGTTTTCGAGCCTCTATAAATGATGTTGGCTTTTACAAGGAAAATAGGTCATTCTATGGAAGGAGAAGGTAATGGAGAAAATAATTGGAGATAAAGGCCACATGCTAATGGAATTCTAGGGCCAGCGACAGAGTGCCCATAATGGTTACCCAGATATTACTCCTCCACCCGCCACAGGAACATGAAGAACATGTTATGGAAACCTGACACTTCTTACAACAGAGCTTTGGAAAACAAAACAAAGCCTGAGCAAGCACGGGAGCAGAGAACTATCTACTCATACACAAAAAGCCTTCAGGAGTTAAAATCAGGATGATAACTTGACCTAGCAATTCTTTAATTCCCCTTCTTCAAATATACTCAAAATATCTTTTTAAAAAAGATATTCAAGAAGCAAATAAAATTATAAATGAGGGACGTTAACAAAACCATTAATGATCATGGAAAGGTAGATCAAAGCAACCCAAAATGGCCATAGAATGATGAATGGATAATTCTGTGCACCCATTTAAAAAAAAAACTAGAATTTCTGGAACATGATGCAATGCAAAAGATCCACAAAAACATCATTAGTGAAAACAGCCAGGCACATCATTCACTGTAGATTAAACTGATATGTAATATGCAGGTCTGGCGAGACTAAAGACACAGGAAAGACAGGAAAGCAGGTGAGTAGTTGCTAGGGCCCACAGCAGGTTGCAGTGGTGACTAATTGCTTATTGGACTGACATTTTTTTCCTTAGGGATGATGAAAATCCTGGGATGGTATAAGCTGATAGTCACATGTTGTAAATATGCAAATACCACTCTACAGTTTTAAATGATTAATTTTATGCTGTATGAATTTTACAAATTTCACAGCCAGCGTAAAAAAGCACACAAAACCCTGAGTGGTGAAGGAGAATCTTGTAGTTTATAAAGAGAGTTCTCTCTCTCTCTCTCTCTCTCTCTCTCTCTCTCTCTCTCTCTCTGTGTGTGTGTGTGTGTGTGTGTGTGTGTGTAATATTGAACTCCTATCCATGTAAATGACAGGGCTCTATTTATTAGGAGGTTTTTTATCATTTGACAGTTTCATATACTTTACAAATGAATTTAATTTCCTTTTACCCCAATTCCCCTCTTACATGTCTCTCCTCCTTCCACTGGAGCCCTTCTCCTCAGCCAATCCCCTTCCTACTTCCATGTTATCTCTTTCTGTATGACCCACTGAGTTTAATTAATTCCTTGCCTGATCATGGGCAGGAGGTTATAAGATGCAGCAAGAACAACTTATCAGTAGTCACACCACAGAAGAAAATACTACCCTCCCCTACAATCATTAATTTCCAAAAGTCCCTCTTGGAGGGGTGGGGCCTCATGGGCCTCTCCACCTCTATGATGAAATGTTGAAGGGCCCAATCTTGTATAGAAAATCATAGCTGCAATGAGTTCATGAGTGTAGTGGCTGTGTAGTGTACCAAAGACATCTTTTCCTTATATAGTTTCCCATCCTCTGGCTCCTGCATTCTTTCTGTTCCCTTCTCTGAGATCTTCCCTAAGCCTGGGATCACCTTCCTGGACCTCTTTTTCTCATTCTCATTCATAACATTCTCCCCTTATTAGAGTAAACCAAATTATACCTACCTCCTGTCTTTATAGGGTACACATTCTAGTGGCAAAGGAAGCATATGCTTATCAAGCAAGAAGAGTGTGGATCAAGGATGTGGTAAATTCTCTGAAAGAGAAGCTCCATGTTGGCCCAGGAGGTTAAGCAAAAATTCCTTGATGAAGTGACAATTGAGGAATCTTCTGAAGAATTTATTAAGGACAAAAGAAGGCAGTGAGAGGGAGCAGCATTTAGAACTAGCACAAAGTTTCACAATACAGAGGTCAAGATCTGAGGAAAGCTTGTGAGGTGGAATTGTAGATGCTAGGAGACATGTATTTAAGGCAAAGCCTTCATGAAATGGAGCAGATCCCATAGACCCACTCAGGATTTTAGTCCTACACTTCAAAAAGGTATAAAACACCCTCCAAATAACTCCCTTCAGTATTTCTGCATTCCCTGTCCTCATAATATGTCTTTTTTCCTGTTTATCACCCACTGCTATACAAGTTCCACAGGAATAGACCCTTTCTGCCTTCTGATAGGTTATGGTATATAGCATATAAAGTATGTTCAATATGAAAATATTGGAATCTGTGAAATGTCATACTGAAAACATCACTCAGATGGGGTTGGTGGAGCTTAGACAAGAGGCAGTGCAGCCAGCTGCCAGTGTATCCGAAGGAAGAGTTGGGGTCTGGGCTGCTCCTTCTGAGACACCCGCATGCACTCACTGCCTGTAGATGGGCAACAGATGACCCTTCTCCAAGTACCAATTCTTTGTTTGTTTGTTTGTTTGTTTTTCAAGACAGGGTTTCTCTGTGTAGTTTTGGTACCTGTCCTGGATCTCGCTCTGTAGACCAGGCTGGCCTTGAACTCAGAGATCTACCTGGCTCTGCCTCCCAAGTGCTGGGATTAAAGGCGTGTGCCACCATCGCCCAGCCTGCAAGTATCAGTTCTTATCCTGGAGAGTCAGGGCCTCTGACAGATGAACGCTTTGGCCCTTTGATTCAAACTGCCCATGCAGTGCTTTACACCTTTAAATTTGCAGGTAGGGAACATCTAGTGGGGAAGGCTGGAGAGGCAGCCAGGTTTGTCTGCTAGCTAGGAGTACTCTGAAGTCTCCAGCTAACTACATTCCTGAGGTCTACCATGCCTACAGTCATTTCACATGACCTCAAGGCTATCTACCTCTCTGCTTCTGTCAGATTTCAAATAAAAAAAAAATGTGATGTAGGTGGTATATCCCTGCCTTGTGTTTTTCCCACAGATTTCTCAGTCTCTTGTAATAGTAGTGACTTTTTATTTGTTTGAATTGTGTTTGAATTTGAAGGTTGTTGTTGGGACATACCATGCTATGACTTCAGCAACCTCTTTAATAAAATGTTATCTCCACACACAAAAAAAGAATATCTGACACTTGTTCAATCTACAGATAGCTCCTGGATTCACACACACCTGAAATTTCGTGAATAATTCACATAATTCTTAAACCTCTATAGATGAGAAAATAAAAGATATTCATGACTAGAGAGATGCTCAGTGGTTAAGAACACACACTGCTCTTACATGAGACCTAAATGTGGTTCCCAAATCCACATCAGGCAGCCCACAACCACCTGTATCTCCAGATCCAGAGAATTTGACATCTTCTGACTTCCACAGGCACTTCTACCCATATGCACATACCTCCACACAGATACACATATACATAATTTCAATAATAAAAATTTGAAAATTGTTATAATCTGACAAAACCAGATTGTAGGAGAGAGATGGAGTACTTCCCCAGCCTACTGTTTATTCTCCCTACCTCTTGTCTTCTTCCTGATTCTATGCAGGTAGTTACATCTAATATCCCATTGTCCCTAGATAAAGGTCTTCCCAAGCTCAAGCAGATTGCCTTATTTATTGGCCAGATGGAATAGTGTCACCTGTGCGAAGACCCTGAGGTGGCTCCTAAAAGAGCTGCCAAAATGAGAAATGTTCAGAGCAGCTTCTTGGCCATGGGAGAATTCTGTTGGCTGTTCATTAATTTCTCAATAATAATACATTTTCCTTAACTGATAAATGAGGTATGACTTTTCATGGGTTTATGGTAGTGAATGTCTGTGGGCCAAGGTCTGCAGGTAAGTTCACACCTGTGATCAGTACAGTAACTTCATGCAGAGGCACACAAGAGACATTTATCAAGAGGTAAGTAATTACAGGAGGACCTCATATTGGATTGACCTCCTACACTAGACCTCAACACAACAGGCTAAAGGTTAAAATGGAGTCAGACGAGATAATGTTCTGTGTCACTGAAACTAAGTGATTATCTAACCTTCTGAGAAATCAACAGAAAGAATTCAGAGCTCATTAATTACATAATAATAGTTTCCCATTCTTTAATCCTCGATGAAACAGACAAATCATAACCTGATTTTAACCCATTAGTCATTCTTCCTTTTGCTCCATTCCTCTGTTCCTGTCTTATAAAGAGATAACTTGAAAATGACCAACTTGATTTTGTTCTTTGTTTCTGCTTCTTTTTAAATCTTCGTGTTTTGTATTTCATGAGTGAGGAGAACAGGTATTAATAGCAAGAGAGTAATATGAACAAATTATATGAGAACTTAGGGGCCGCACTTGGGTTCTTATTCAGGACTGTGGATGAGTGTTCTCCAAGGTCCATGTGTTCAAGTCTTGGTTCCCAGGGTGGTACTATTAGAAGACAATTTGGACCTTTGGGAAGTGGGGCTTGCTTAGCAGAAGCCCTTAAGTCATTGGTTCATACCTTTATAAAGGATTGTCCTGCTCCTAGCTCTTCCTCTTTATTTCCAGGCTTGTAATATAACTGGCCTGCTCTGCCACAGTGAACCATTCTTGCCAGAGATCCAAAAGAATAAGGTTACCTAAACTGCAGACTATGAACCAGAATCTTCCATCTATATAATTTCCTACAGTATTTTATTATATGACAGAAAGCTAATAAATTTACTCAGAGTGAAATGAAGGCTTTTGACCAGAGAAGAGATTTGTGTGTGTGTGTGTGTGTGTGTGTGTGTGTGTGTGTGTGTTTTATTACATGTTTATATTTTACTTGTCTCATAAGTTTTCTAACAGATTGCTTTTATTTTATGTATATAAGTGTTTTTCTGCATGTATATATGTACATCATATGCATGCCACACCCACAGAGGCCAGAACAGGGAGTCAAATCCCCTTGGAACTGGAGTTACAGATGGTTGTGTGCTGCCATGTGGGTGCTGAAAATTGAACCTGGGTCCTCTGCCAGAGTAGTATATGCTCTTAAACACTAAGCTATCTCTCCATCTGCTTTCTAATAATCATTTTAACACTAAATAAAATTAGGTCCTAAATCAACTAGTGTATTAAATGTGTTTTCCAATTCTCCAACTCATGCTTCCTATAATGGTTGGCTTTTCTTCTATGAAGCAGAGCTTCCTTTCAACAGCTTGGGGTGTTTAGTTACCCAGGAATAAATTTCCTCCAGGAAAGTAAGAATATATGCTTTGTTACCATTAGGAGAGAATGTTCATATAAAGATTTTCTTTTTCTTTTTTTCAAGTTCCAATAGAGACAAATGCACTTTGTGCTCTGGAAGAATTCTCTGACAATCTCTTTTGTGATCTTGTCTCATGCCCTACAATGCATTCCAGCATGGGGACATTCTCCTGAATAAGCTGTCACCTGGAGGCTTGCTTTGGAGAATGCACCTATAATGCTTGCAAGGAAAAGGCCAGCATTTGACAAAGCAGTCTTCAAACCTCTACCATAGATTTGGCAGTCAGAAGCCAGCTGTGGGATATAGATACTACAATGCAGAACTGAAAGCATCATGTCCTTGTTTCACAGCTTTTGTTGTTTAAAATTCAATTCAAATAGCTCCTCTAGAGTTGTAAGACTTTGTGAAGTCTGTGCTTAGATGAGCTTTGACTTCTAATTGCTATATTCCTTTAATGATACCTCTGCCTACCTAATGTACACATAGACATGCACAGACACACAAATATAAATACTTACAAAATATGTTCTGGATAGTGTTATAATCACTCTAAATGATCCAAATGCCCCCAACGCACACTTTATTCTCCATCATCTCCAAATTTAGCTACAGTGTAACCTTCCTTGGAATATCTTTCTTCAAGTACATCCATACCTATTGAATTCCTTCAAGTCTTCCATCAAATGCATCTTCAATCCCTACCTTTAGCAAACCCCAAAGCTGCATTCTGGTTCCAGTTTCACTGTGTGACCCTGTCCTTTTGTGATAACCCTTTGCACTTTGTGTCTTTCTTCTTTGATGTGTGCAAGTTAATTGTGTGCCTGTCTACTTCATCCCCAACTTTGCAAATGTTTTGAGAATAGGAGAAGTTACACTGTTGTGTTTTTTTTTTTAGCTTCCCCAGTTACTAAAAGGAATGTCTGGTTTGTTATAGGTTGTGGAACTTCACAGGAAAGACTTTGTAGGGCAGCAACAGCAATTTTCATATGACTGCTTCCATTTGCACACTTAATAACTAGATCTTGAAACCCTATTGTTTCTTGAATAATGGGTACCTGTAGAGAATACAAAAATAAGTCAAGAAGCAGTTCCTGCCTTCTGGAAGAGTTCAATCTAAAAGTATGTTTGGACAAGTATGCAGATTACTATAATACAAAAGAAGATATGTTCAAGAGAGAGCATTGAGAATAACAGGTTAAATCTACTCTGTTTCTCTTCGTTCTCCCATGGGTGTTTTATCCAATACTCTTAGTCATCTCATCAAGCAGAATATAAACAACCTACCAAAGACAAGAAGAGTTTGCTCCTGTCCCTACAAGAGTTTCTTTTCGATGTCACACTGATGCCATTCTTAGTTGGGGAACAATGTCAAACGCCTTCTATAAGGTGGTGTTTCTGTTTTAACTCAGAAGATAACTTTCTACTGTAAATGAGAGTCAATATTTACTATACCAACAATAGATATTTTTAATTTTCATGATTTCTCTAAACCAGGGATAGATACATTTGGTTTGCAGGTTCCATGAGGATAGCTGTAAGCTTCTGCCCTATCTGACTTGCCTGAAAAGTCATTTCTGTGTCTACACAGAACTGGAGTTTACCAGCCAGCCCCATGAATTCTTTGGGGGAGAATACCAACACTCCATAAAGGAGCTACTTTTTCCTCTAGTTTCCTGATGCTTCTGGTTTCACAGCAGACTGTCTGGGCCATGCAGGGTGCTGTCTTCCTTGTTAGAATCACAGTGTGCTCTTTGCATCAAATCTCCTTATTAAAACAGGAGGCTCGAAACAATCAGAGTGGTGTGGTTCTCCCTCTCAGCTCATCTGGATTTTTTTTCTGTTTACTTATTCATTTGCTTATGTATTCATTTATTCAACAAATACTGATTAATTGCCTCCCTTTTTATATACTCTGCCTATTTTCTGAAAGAATCTGAGGCTGCTTGTGAAATCAAATATGATGCAAAAACAGGGTACCCAGGGATACAAAGAGAAAGAAGGAAGATGCTTTGTCACCAGCTCCAAAGGTGGTTAGAACTTGGCCCTGTTTGTCACAGAAAAAGAATTGTGGGGGGGCTGGAGAGATGGCTTAGAGGTTAAGAACACCGACTGCTCTTCCAGAGGTCCTGAGTTCAATCCCCAGCAACCACGTAATGAGATCTGGCACCCTCTCCTGTATACATAATAAATAAATAAATCTTTAAAAAAAAAAAAAAAAAAAAAAGAATTGTGGGATGCCTAGAATTTTCTTCTCTGCCCAATCAAAATATTCAAATTATGTGAAGAATATAACTTTTCCTAAACATAGTTACTGAGAACCATTTGGAGTATTTTTTTATGCAAACCCCTGTGGCATAAATCAAAGAATGAACTCATTGGTTCCACAATTGGGGGCATCAGTATGCTACCCTTACATTTTTTGTTTAAATTATATATACACATATGTGTATGTGTGTGTAACTGTTATTATTCTTTTATTGTTTGACAATTTTAAACATTAATATCTATATAAGACCTGCACAAAATTGGGCCCTTCGATATGTCATCACGAATAGGGGCTTCCACTCACCCAGAGTGACTATTGGCAATGGAGTTACCAGCCAGCCCCAGAAAACACCATTTTCTTCAGTAGTCTAGTCACAGATAAGTTGTCCTTGTGCTGCTTAAAAACTACCCATTCACATCAGGCAAGTGACTCATATGAAACCCAGAAGGCCACATACAAGAAGATGTGAGGATGTGAGTGGGGCTTGTTGAGAAGAGGAAGTCAGTAGGGGAGACTGAGGGAAGAGAACATGAGGAGAAAATGACTAAAATTCTTATCACTGCTGGGGCTTTGGGGGGGTAGGTTGGTGCATATGCATGTGCTTTTCCTGAACTCTTCAATTTTTTTTTAAAAAAAGGATTTCCATCCCACTAGTAGAATGTTTACATCAATAAGTGTAAATGAATGAAATAAAGGAATAACACTGAACTTCAAAGAAACAATGGCCTCTGAGCTATAGATTCTTCCCTTGAGTGACCCGGGAGATTAAAAAATATTAAGGATGAAAATCCAGCTGTCAGCAGACTGAGATAGGCAGTTCTTTTGATTGTTTTGATACAAAAAGAAATGGAGAAAGCGAAACTCACTTTAAGTATCGGTGCTATATGATTTTTCAGTATCAGCTTAAGCCACCTCATTGACAAACACAGTTACATGTCAGCACTTGTGAGCTATTGATTAGCTTAGCTGAATTTCATAAGGTTCAGTTTCTTTTCTACCTCAAAAGTATAAAAGTTCTTTGACTCTCATATATATATTGATTTTATTTCAACAAGTCTGACATAAAGTCATCCACAGTTATCCTTTTTGCAAGTCTCAATGGACTTCTGCAAGATCAATGGTGGGAGCTCTGCAAGAGAAGTATTAGTGAATTGTGCTTAGCTAATAGCACCACGTTGCTTATAAATACTATGCCATGCTGGACAGAAAGAAAAGTAAGTGGTGAGTCAGTCTTAAAATTCAAGAATGTTTCAACAAATTTACTAAATGGCCCACTTTGAGATGCTTGGCTATAAATCCTAGTAAGTGCTAATTTTTGACTAGTCACGTTGAGCACGGTGACATTTGATTGTAACATGACACTCCCTGGCATGTTGTTTGGTTAGTTGTCTCTTCTGGCAGGTTAGTTGCTCCCGAGTCCCAGTTAATCACCACCTCTTTCTCTCCTCCCTTGATTTGGCTTATACTCTGCCCACCAAATTAATGTGCAAAATCCTAATCCTCTGTATCTCAAAAACATGCCTTGAGAAATAAGATCATTATCGATGTAGTTAGAGATAAAGGTCATACTGAAATAGGTGGACCCCTTATGCGACTCATCTGCTTACAAAAAGAAATTTGTGCAGAGTAACATCCAGAGCAGACGACCCTCTGAAGATGAGGTCATAGATCAAGGCTATGTGTTTACAAGGCCGGGAACATCCAAGATTGCCTGCAAACCACCGGACATGAAGAGTGGCACAGACTAGCTTCTGTTTTGCAGACCTCAGAATGAGCCAACCCTGAGGCTAGCTTGGACTTCCAGGCTCTACAACTCTGAGAAAATATGTTCTGTTGTTAAGGTCACCCAGTATGTGGAACAGTGTTACAAATGGCTCCTTTCACTTCCACCACTGTAAAAGGACAGGCCTGGAAGATTGACACCACTCTACTTTCTAAACACCACTTCCCCAACTTCTGTCAATGATAATGTATTTGCTGCTTTGAAGTCATTATTCCTGCATGTTTAGGCTTCACCTTGTATTTAAAAGAATGTGTTCTTCACAAGCGTTTTCACTGTGATTTTTAAAGGATACAGAGATCACTTAGGTTTTTCAGTGACGGTGCTTGAGAAGAGTGTCCTTTATGTCTTTCACATTCAAAAGTGTTTATCTGGTACCTGTGTTCAACACTGATACTTCCGTTGGATGTAAAGTTGTTAACTGGCATTTTCTATCCCTGAGGACAGATTTTGCTGTCCTTTACATTTCCCGAAGCCATTTCCTCACTATATCCAAGACTTACACTGTTGGTTGCTGGTTGATGAACGTCTTTGTCTTTAACTACAGCATATGGGATTAATGACAATCATTCTATGTCACTTTTCTTGTTTATAGTATCATACCCAACTAAATAAGAATGACCTTGAACTCCTGATTTTGCCACCACTTCCCAAATGCTACAATTATAGTTGTGTGACACCATGCCTACCTTTCAGATTATAATTATTAGTGTGTGTTTCAGTTGTCCATTTCTACTTCCTCCATCAAAATCCTCAATTACATACTCCTTGTATATTGCCTTTGTAGTCCCTAGTTCTTGACAACATGCTTTCCCACTCCATTCTTTTCATTTCAGGCTCATTGTTGGTTCAAGCTTTGTCTCTCATTTCTTCCTGTAGATCAACCAAAACTAATATGTTTTCTTCTAGAAAAAGCTTTTGTGAGCTCCTAGAATTTTGCTTTGAACTCTAGGTTTAGGTTTCAAGTAACTCACTTGATAGGGTTGTGATGAGTTCACAATGAAGTCTTGGTCATTGTTATCTCTGCTGGGGATTTTGTATTGAGGGTTTGTCATTTTTCACTCATTATTTCTTCCTCCTTTCTTCCTTTGCTCTTCATGGTATTTACAGATCCACTAAAGGCTGTGATGTGTGTGTGTGTGTGTGTGTGTGTGTGTGTGTGTGTGTGTGTGTGTGTGTGTGAATAGTCTTGTTGCCTAGCCAGTTGTCCCTGGAAGAATTTTATTAAAAGTGAAGTGAATACATTTCTTAAGGATATGTATTTTAGAACAGTTATATTCACTGTAAAATTAAAAAGAAGGTACAAATATTCACCATATATTTCATGACACTATACACATATAGCTTACATTATTGACATTCTTCTTAAAAAGTAAAATTGTTATAATTAGTGAACCTACACTAACATTTCTCAAACACCCAAAGACCATGGTGTACATTAGGGTTCAGATTTCATATACCTTCTAAGGCTTTCAACAAAATGTAAATTCATCTGTTAGCAGAGTCTTACTCAGAAAATTTTCACTCACTTTTAGGTTTTTTTTTTCAGTTTTTAGTTTTTTGTTTGTTTTGAGACTGTTATATTATCTCAGGTTAGTCTGGTAATCATTATGTGGCACAGGTAGCCTTAAACTTGCAGAAATCCTCCTGCCTCAGCCTGCCAATTTGTAGAATTACAAGTGTGAACCCCCATGCCTGGCTGTACAGAGCATTTTCACAATCTAGAAAATTCTTCCATCTTCTGTACCTTTGTCACTCCCCCCTTCATCCCCACACCCCGACACCCACTGATGTTTCTGTTCTCATCAGGTTCACCTTCTGACGGAATGCTGTGGGATGACATCACAGAGTATGTAATATGCCTGAGGTTTCTCCACATCTTTTTTTTAGCAATAATTTTATTTACATCTTAACCACAGTTTCCCCTCCCTCCTTCCCCTGACCTTAACTCTCATCTGCCCCTCCTCCATCCACTCCTCCTCTCTTTCTATTCAGAAAAGTGCAGGCCTCCCATGAATAACAACAAAATATGGCATATCAAGTTGCAGTAAGACTAAGCAACTCCCCTTAAATTAAGGCTGGGCAAGGCAACTCAGTATAGGGAGTAGGATTCCAAAAGCCAGCAAAAGAGTCAACGATAGTCCCTGCTCCCACTGTTAGGAATCCCATAAAAAGACCAAGCTACACAACTGCCACATATATGCAGAGGGCCTGGGTAGGTCCCAGGTAGGCTCCTTGATTGTCAGTTCATCTCTGTGAGTTCTTATGAGCCCAGGTTACTTGATTTTGTGGGGTTTCTTGTGATGTCCTTGACCCCCTCTGGCTCCTGCAATCCTTCCTCCCTCTTTTCAGGATTCCCACAGCTCAGCCTAACTTTTGGCTGTGGATCTCCGCATCTGTCTCCATTAGTTGCTGATTGAAGCCTCTCTGATGACAAATGGGCTAGGCATCACTCTATGAGTATAGCAGAATATCATTAGGCACCATTACATTGACATTTTTTTCTCCATTCATGTTTGGTTCTATCCTGGGTCTCTGGACCATCCAGTCTCTGGGTCCTGGCACTCCAGGCAGTGTCACAGGTGGGCTCACTCTCATGGCATGGGTCTCAGGCTGGACCAGTCATTGGTTGGCCATTCCCACAATCTCTGTGCCACCTTCCCCCAGCACATCCCAAGGCAGGACAGACTGTAGTCGATGGTTATGTGTTGATGTCCCTATTCCTTCACTGGGAGTCTTTCCTGGTCACAGAAGGTGGCCAGTTCAGGCTACATATCCGCTATTGCTAGGAGTCTTAGCTGGGGTCATCCATGTAGATTGCTGGGGAGTTCCCCTTACACCAGGTTCTACCTCGCCCTGAAATGCTCTTACATTTACAGTTGTCTCTTTCAGTACTCTCCCCCTCCACCATCACCCCTGCACCTGATCCCTCATATTCCTGTCCCCACCCATCCCCAGTCCACCCAGGAGACCTCTTCTATTTCTCCTTCCCAGGGAGATCCGAGCACACACACCCCCAACGCCTGCTTGAGCCGTCTTTGTTACCTAGCCTCTCTGAATCTGTGCATGATTATCCTTTATATTACAGCTAACATCCATTTATAAGTGAGTGCATACCATGTTTGTCTTTCTGGGTCTGAGTTACCTCATTCAGGATGATTTTTTTCTAGTTGAATTAATTTACCTGCAAATTTCATGATGTCATTGTTTTTTACAACTGAGTAATACTCCATTGTGTAATTGTACCACATTTTCTTTATCCATTCTTTGGTTGAGACATCTAGGTTGTTTCAAGGTTCTGGATATTACAAATAAAGCGGCTATGAACATAGTTCAACAAGTGTCCTTGTGGTGTGATTAAGCATCCTTTAGGTTTCTGCCTGAACAGTATAGCTGGGTCTTAAGTAGATTGATTCCCAATTTTCTGAGAAACCGCCATATTGGCTGTACAAGTTTGCACTCTCACCAGCAATAGAGAAGTGTTCCCTTTGCACGACATCCCCTCCAGCATGAGTTGTCACTTGTGGTTTTGATCTTAGCCATTCTGACAGGTGTAAGATGGAATCTCAGATTCATTTTGATTTGTGTGTCCCTGATGGCTAAGGATACTGAACTTTTCTTTAAGTGCTTGCCGGCCATCTGAGATCCTTTTGTTGAGAATGTTCTGTTTAGATCTATATCTCACTTTCTTTTTGGATTACTTAGTTTTTGATGTCTAGTTTCTTAACTTCATTATATATTTTGGAAATCAATTCTCTGTCAGATAGGGGGTTGGTGAAGATCTTTTCCTATTGTCTAGGCTGCCCTTTTGGCCTATTGACAATGTTCTTTGCCTTAGAGAAGCTTTTCAGTTGCATGAGGTCCCATTTATTAATTGTTGATCTTAGTGTCTGCACTATTGGGTATTCTATTCAGAAAGTTGTCTCCTGTGCCAATGCATTCAAAGCTATTGCCCACTTTCTTTTCTACCAGGTTCAGTGTATCTGGTTTTATATTGAGGTCTTTGATCCACTTGGACTTGCAGGGTGATAGATATGGATCTGTTTGCATTCTTCTACATGCTAACATCCAGTTATGCCAGCACCACTTGACAATGCTTTCTTTTTTCCATTGTATAATTTTGGCTTCTTTGTGGAAAATCAGGTGTCCATAAGTGTGTGGACTTATGTCCTGGGTCTTTGATTCTGTTCCAATAATCCATCTGTCCATTTTTATGCCAATGCCATGCAGTTTTTATTACTGTAGCTCTGTAGTAGAGCTTGAAATCAGGGATGGTGATGGCTCCAGAAGTTCTTTTATTGTGCAGGATTGTTTTAGCTATCCTGAGTTTTTCATTTTTCCTTATGAAGTTGAATATTATTCTTTCAAGGTCTGCAAAGAATTCTTTGGGATTTTAATGGGGATTGCATTGAATCTGTAGATTACTTCTGGTAAGATGGCCATTTTATTATATTAATTCTGTGCATTCATGAATATCAAACATCTTTCTATCTTATATCTTCTCCAATTTCTTTCTTGAAAGACTTGACGTTCTTGTCATACAGGTTTTCAACTTACATGGTTAGAGTTATACCAAGATATTTTATATTATTTGTGACTATTGTGAAGGGTGTTGGTTCTCTGATTGCCTTGTCAGCCTGTTTATCATTTGTGTATAGGAGGGCTACTGACTTTTTTTTTAGTTAATCTTGTATCCTGCCACTTCACTTCACAGCTGTAGGAGTTCCCTTGTAGAGATTTTGGGGTTGCTTATGTATACTATCATATCATGTGTGAATAATGATACTTTGACTTCTTCCTTTCCAATTTGTATCCTCTTGATCTCCTTTAGTTGTCTTATTACTCTAGCTAGAACTTCAAGTATTATATTAAATAGATATATAGAGAGAGTAAAGCCTTGTCTTGTTCCTGATTTTAATGAAATTACTTTGAGTTTTGCTCCATTTAATTTGATGTTGGATTTTGGCTTGCTGTATATTGCTTTTATAATGTTTAGGTATGTCCTTCCAAGACGTTTTACCATGAAGGGGTGTTGGATTTTGTCATAAGTTTTTTCATCATCTAATGAGATGGTCATGTGATTTTGTTCTTTCAGTTTGTTTATATGGTGGATTACATTGACAGATTTTCATATGTTGAACCATTCCTGCACCTCTGGGATCAAGTCTATTTGATCACGGTGGATGATCTTTTTTCTGTGTTCTTGGATCTGGTTGGCCAGTATTTTATTGAGTATTTTTGCATCAATGTTCATGAAAGAAATTGGTGTGTAATTCTCTTTTCTTTGTTGAGTCTTTGAGTGGTTTGGGTATCAGGTTTACTGTGCACTCATGAAAAGACTTTGACAATGTTTCTTCTGATTCTATTTTGTGGAATAATTTGAAGAGTATTGGTATTAGCTCTTTTTCAAAAGTCTGGTAGAATTCTACACTGAAACTGTCTGGCCCTGAGATTTTTTTGGTTGGGAGACATTTAATGACTGCTTCTATTTCCTTAGGGGTTATCAATCTATTTAAATTGTTTATCTGATCTTAAGTTAATTTTGGTAAGTGATATCTATGGAGAAAATTGTCCATTTCTTTTAGATTTTCCAATTTTGTGGAGCACAGTTTTTTAAAGTATGACCTAATGATTCTCTGAATTTCCTCTGTGTCTGTTGTTATATCCCCCTTTTCCTTTCTGATTTTGTTAATTTGCATATTAGTTTTAGTTAGTTTGGATAAGAGTTTGTCAATCTTCTTAATTTTCTCAAAGAACCAACTCTTTGTTTCATTTTCCTTTGTATTGTTCTCTTTATTTCTATTTGATTGATTTCAGCCCTCAGTTTGATTATTTCCTGCTGTCTACTCCTCTCGGGTGTGTTTGCTTCTTTTTGTTCTAGAGCTTTCAGGTGTGCTATTAAGTTGCTAATATGATATCTCTCCAGCTTGTTTATGTAGGCAATACTTAGTGCTATGAATTTTCATCTTAATACCACTTTCACTGTGTTACATAATTTTGGGTATGTTGTGTATTCATTTTCATTGAATTCTAGGGAGTCTTTAATTTCCTTATTTCTTCCTTGACCCAGTGGTAATTCAGTAGAAAGTTGTTCAGTTTCCACAAGGTTGTAGGTTTTCTATTGTTGAAATCCAGCTTTAATCCATAGTGGTCTGATAGGATGCAAGGTTTATTTCAATTTTCTTGTATCTGTTGAGACTTATTTGTGACCAAGTACATGGTCAATTTTTGAGAATGTTCCATGAGGTGCTGAGAAGAAAGTGTATTCTTTTGTGTGGGGGTGAAATGTTCTGTAGATATCTATTAGATCCATTTGAGTCATAGAGTCTGTTAGCATCAGTATTTCTCTGTTTAGTTTTGTGTGGATAATCTATACATTGGTGAGAGTGTGGTATTGAAGTTTCCCACTATCAATGTGTGAGGGTCAATTGTGATTTAAGCTTTTGTAGTGTTTTCTTTACAAACATGGATACCCTTGTGTTTGGGGCATAGATATTGAGAATTGAAATGTCATTTTGGTGGATTTTTCCTTTGAGTATGAAGTGTCCTTTCCATCTCTTTTGATTAATTTTGGTTTGAGTTTATTTTGTTAGAAATTGAATAGCTACACCAGCTTGCTTCTTGGGGCCATTTGCTTAGAAAATCTTTTTCAACCCTTTACTCTGAGGTAATGTCTATCTTTGATGTTGAGGTGTGTTTCTTGTATGTATCAGAAAGATGGCTCTTGTTTTCACATCCGTTCTGTTGGTCTGTATCTTTTTATTGAAGAATTGAGTCTATTGAGATTGAGAAATATTAATGATTGTTAATTCCTGTTATTTTGTTGTACTTGTTGATGGTGGTAGTATGCATGTGTCTGTGTGTCTATACGTCTGTCTATCTGTCTGTGAGTTTTCCTTTGAGTTATTCTGTGCAAGATTACTTATTGCCTATATTGTTGTGGGTGTAGTTAACCTCCTTGGGTTGGAGTTTTCTCTCTAGTACCTTCTTTAGGGCTGGATTTGTGGATCAATACTATTTAAATTTGACTTTATCATGGAATATCTTGTTTTGTCCATCTTTGATGATTAAAAGTTTGTTGGGTATAGTAGTCTGGGCTGCCATCTGTGGTCTTTTACACTCTGCAGCATATCTGTCCAGGACCTTCTGGCTTTTAGAGTCTCCATTGAGAAGTAAGGTGTAATTCTAGTAGGCCTGCCTTCATATGTTATTTGGGCATTTTTCTCTTGCAACTTTTAATACTCTTTCTTTATTCTGTGTGTTTAACATTTTGATTATTATGTGGCAAGGGGGCCTTTCTTTTCTGATCTAATCTACTTGATGTTCTGTAAGCTTCTTGTATTTTTATAGGCATGTCCTTTAGGTTAGGAAATTTTTCTTTTATGATTTTGTGAAAAAAAATTTCTGGGACTTTGAGCTGGGAATCTTTTTCTATTTCTATTATTCTTCTGTTTGGTCTTTTCATAGTGTTCCAGATTTCCTGAGTGTTTTATGTCAGGAATTTTTTAGATTTAACATTTTCTTTGACTGATGTATCTATTTCTTCTATTGTATCTTCAATGCCTGAGATTCTCTCTTCCATTACGTGTATTCTGTTGACTATGCTTGCATCTGTAATTCCTGTTTGCTTACTTAGATTTTCAAGTTCCAGAATTCCCTCAGTATATGTTTTCTTTATTGCTTCTATTTACATTTTCAAATCTTGAATAGTTTTATTCATTTCCATCAACTGTTAGTATTTTCTTTGTTTTCTTGTCATTCTTTAAGAGATTTTTTTTTATTTCCCCAACTTTTTGATTGTCTTTTCCTCAATTTCTTTAAGAGATTTATTCATTTCCTCTTTAAGGACCTTTATCATCATCATCATAGTTTCTTGTTCTTCAGCTGTGTGGAAATATTCAAGGCTTGCTGTAGTGGAATGGCTAGACTCTGCAGTGACATATTGCCCTAGCTATTGTGTTCTTACACTTGTGTTTAGGCATCTAAACATGTTTTAGAGTGATTATAGGTCTAGGTACCAACTTCTGGATTTATCTTTTTTGAATGGGTATTTTCTTGCCTGGTTTCTATTTCCTCTCTGGTCTTCTGGCTGGAGTGGCCTGTTGTTGAGTAGAGGGTCTCCGCTGGCATTAGGGACTGGACTTCTGATGATCTAGATGGCCTCTGGTCCAGCAGGGGGTTGCTGCCCAAGTTTGGGGCTGGAGTTCTGGCTATGTGCATGGCCTCTGATCTGGCCAGAGGTTCTCTGTGTTTCTTGATGCTGGCTTGGCTTCTGGTGGAGTAAGAGGCTTCTGCCTGGTTTTCAGGGAATTGGACTAGTGTCTTGGGTTCAGATGCTGGCCTGGCCTCTGATGAGGTAGAAGGCTTCCACCAGAGGTGTGAGGCAGGATATGGTGATGAGAAGAGGAGGGGCAGTCGGGGTTATGCTGGGCAGACACAGGCAAGGCAGGGGGGTAGAGTGGCTTACCTGGTTTTTAAGGAGCTAGCCTGGCCTCTGATAGAAGGCTTCTGCCAGAGGTGTGAGCCAGGATATAGTAATGAGGACAGGAGGGAAAGTTGATGTTATGGTGGACAAGCACAGGTGGGAGGGGGGGGACACTATCTTACCTGGGGTTCAGGATGCTGGCCCGGCCTTTGGTAGAAGAGGAGGCTTCTGCAAGAGGTATGGGTGACAAGGAGAGGAGGGAAAGTTGGGTTTATGTTGGGTAGGCACTGATGGAGGTGAGGTTGCTGTCTTACCTGTGGTTTAGGATGCTGGCCTCACCTCTAGTGGACTAGGAGGCTTCTGCCAGAGGTGTGAGCCAGAATATGATCTCTCCATATATTTTAATGGCTTCATAGCTCATTTCTTTTTAGTATTGAATAATTTTAGTATTTAGTCCTATCCAGTTGTACTATGGCTTATCCATTTACTGTTGAAGGAAATACCAATTGCTTCCAAGTCTAAGCAACTATGAATAAAGCAGAAATATCAATGTGCTGGTTTTTATAATGACATAAGTTTTCAAATCCTTCAGAATAAACATTGTGAAGTATTATTGATAGATTGCATGCTAAGAGTGCCTATAGTTTTCTAAGAACACAATGAATTTTTGCAGAGTGGCTGTGTCTTTTTGAGTTTCCAACAGTAATGATAGTATCTGCCATTTCATATCCTCTGTCACTTGGTGGTGTGGGAGGTTCTAGCCTTGGGACATTCAAATAGGTGTGTGGCTTTAACTGGTTTTTCCTGATGAGTGACTCATTCTATATACATGTTTTCCATCTGTGTGTCTTCTTTAGTGCAGTGTCTGTTGGATATTTTTGTTCATTTTCTAATCAAATTCTTTTTTTAATGACTCTTAGGTGTTCCTTATACTTTTTAAATAATACGTCTTTATCAGCTATTCTTTCTGGGGAATAGTTTCTCCTTGTCTCTGTCTTATCTCCTTGTCTGTCCTCCTTTTGGAAAATAGAAATTCTCTTGTTTTACTTGCTTTACAGAAGTCAAGCTAGTCGCTTGAGGCATTTGCGTAGGTATTCTGTGGTTTTGAAATTGACATTTGTTCTTTTGATTTACTTTGAGACGATTTTTGTGAAGAAAGTAAGATCTTTACTTTGATCTTTTTTATTTATTTTTGCTCGTAATGCTCAGCTGTCCTCTACCATTTGTTTAAAAGGTGGTTTTTGATCTGATGTATTGCCTTTTCTCATTTATAAGTATCCATTGACCATGTTTGTGGATCTTCTGATGATGTATTTCTGGGTGGGTTGTTATGATCCATTGATCCATTTCTCAGTTACTTTACTAATAACACCCTGTCCTGATTTACTTCAGTTTAGGGTAAGTCTTTTATTTATTTTTATTCTTAAAATGTTAATAGCTCCTATAAATTTTATGTATTAATGCAGTCCAATGTGATCTTTCCAGATAAGCACAGTGCATGCACTAGTCAAAGAACCTTTCCTTCCCACCCTGCTGCCCATGCTCTTCCCAATGCCTGGTGATCACTACTCTGCTTGCAGTGGGCTCTTCTCAGCATATGCATGTGAAAGAGAATGTAAGGGACTTGCCTTTCTATGCTCAATGTATTCCTCCTAACATTCTCCAGACCCATCCATTTAGTGGTAGACGGCATGCTTTCATTCTTCTTTGGAGCTACATAATACTCTATTGTGTGTATAGGCCATGTTTTCTTGACCCATTAACCTGTTGATGAGGACATTTGCTGATCTCATGTCTTCTCTAAAAGACATAGACTATCCTTTTCACAATGCTGACAAATTTAATTCCAATCATCGTTTCGCCTTTTATTTCCTGTGCCTGGTGGTCAATTCCAGAAAATCATTGTCTTGTTATCAGTGTCTAAAACTGCCCCACTCCTCCAATGGCTACCAGTTGTTTCAAAGCTTCGGGTCTCAAGTGTAGGTCTTTTGGTCCATTTTGAGTTGAGCTCTGTTTCATGGGAAAGAGACATATCAAGATTCCATTCATTTTGCATGTGCATACATCTACTTTCCCTAGCACGATTCATCCAGACAGGGTTCTTCCTCAGATGTGTTCTGATGGTCCTTAACAAGAGCCAGCTATCTGTAGGCTCACAGGTTTCTTTCGCAGATTTCTGGCTTGCTGCATGGTCTGTACATCTGCTTCTATCCTGGGATTATGCAAGGTTGGAGACGAGGAGTATATCTTGAAAGTCATGCTGTCATGCCATCAGCTTTGTTGTTTTGCTCAAGATTTCTCCGGCTATTCAGCACGTTGTGCACTGCATGTGAATTTGTAATTGTGTTCTCTAGTTAGGTGAATTGCATCACAGGTATTTTGACTTTGATTGAATCTATATTGATTGGATAGTTTGGATATCTTAGTATTAATTCTCCCAGCCATGAGTATGGAAGGTCTTACCTTTTTTTTTTTTTTTCTCCTGTTTCGATTTCTCTTCTCGGTGTTTCATAATTTTCACTGTAGATGCCTTTCATTTCCCGAATGAAGTTTATTCCCTGGGCATTTTATTTTGCTTTCTGTAGCTGTTGTAGCTGGGTTTGCCTTTATGGTTTCCTCCTCATCTATTTTATTAGTGATATAATGAAAGATGCTGACTTTTGTATCTTTCCACTCTATTGAATTTGTGAATTCTAATTGTCTTTGGGAAGAGTTTTCAGTATTTCTACACATACAAGCATTATTTGAGAACAAGGATAATTTCACTTTCTCCTCTCCTATTCCTATGCCTTTTATTTCTTTATTGCCTAATTTCTCTGATTAAAACCCCTGGTATTATATCGAGTAAGAAAAATGAATATGGATGCCCATATCTTGTTCTTCATCTTAAAAATACTTTTCCTCCCATTCAGCACAGTGTTGGCTGTGGGTTTGTCAAAATAGCTTTTCTCTTGTTTGGGCATGATCTTTCTATACCTATTTAGTCAGGACTTTTATCATGAAGGGATTTGGATTTTATCAAATGCAGTTTATGCAACAATGGAGAGGTTGGAATGGTTGTTAATCCTTCATTCTGTTGATGCGATATTGCAGGTTTACTGAGAGGCTTGTGCTAAGTCATGCTTTCCGTGTCTTTGTCCAGTTTTGCTAATCAGTGCAGCCTCACACAATGAGTTTAGAATGGTCCCCTCCCTTTCAATGCTTTGGAATAGTTTCAGAAGAACTGATGTTAGTTATTCTTTTAAAAGTTTTGAAAAATCAAGCATAGATGCCATGGTCCAGGTTGTTTGGAATACTTTTGTCCTTTGTTTGGTCCTTTGTTGAAGTGCATTCTATTATTCAATCTAATTAGTTATCAATCTGTTAGGGTTTTTTGTATTTTTATGGGTCAGAGAACCCTGTTCCACTTTCAGGAGTCCCCCTAAGATCCCAAGCCAGCAGCCATAACATATGCAGAGGACCTAGTGCAGAACCATGCAAGCTCCTCAACTGCCACTTCAGTTTCGATGAATCCCCACAAGCCTTGCTTAGTTGATTCCACTGGCCATGCTCTCCCAGACTCTTCAGCCCCTTTGGTTCCCACAATTCCTCCTCTCCCTCTTCCAAGAGGAACCCAATGAAGACCTCTAACCTAGGCTTGCTCTCCACCACATGCTTGCTGTAGGTCTCGGCATTAGCTACCCACAGCTCTCTGATGATGACTGGGCTAGGTACCAATCTAAGAATATAGTTGAGCATCATTAAGAATCATTTCACGTCGGGCGGTGGTGGCGCACGCCTTTAATCCTAGCACTTGGGAGGCAGAGCCAGGCAGATGTCTGAGTTTGAGGTCAGCCTGGTCTACATAGTGAGATCCAGGACAGGCACCAAAGCTGTGCAGAGAAACCTTGTCTTGAAAAAAAAAAATTTCACTGATTTTTTTTTTTTTTGTGTGTGTGTGTGTGGTGGGGGCAGTTGTGTTCGGTTCTACCTTAGGTTCTTGAGCTATCCAGCTTCCAGTTCCTGGTCATCTAGGCACTATCAGATATGGGCCCCTTCTTAGGATGTGGTCCTCAAATTAGACCAGTCTTGGTTGGCCACTCCCACAAGTTCTGTGCCACCATAGTTGCTTGTATTTTTGTATTTTTTAATTCTACCTCACAAATTTCTGCCTATGATCTTCATTATTTTCTGTCTATTGGTTTATGGTTTGTTTTCTTATTTGTCTAGGACCTTAAGGTGTATCATTATGTTATCTATTTGTGTTCTCTCTGAGTTTTTAATGTAGGCACACATAACTATAAACTTCCCTACTAAGATTATTTTCCTTGTATCTCATAGGTTTTTGTACATTATGTATTCATGTTCATTCAGTTTCCCTTTTGATTTATGCATTGATCAATGGATCACTGTATTATCCAATCATGTATTATTCAGTCTCCTTGAGTTTGTGTATGTTCTAACCTTCTAGCTTTGTTTTCTTATAATCTGTTAGAATGCAATAAATTATTTCAGTTTTTTTATATAACCTATATGCTAGTTAGTTTTTGTTTGGCTTTTGTGGGAGGGGATAGTTGTTGGTGGAGTGCAGAGATGTATAAACATGACATAAGCTAGAGTTATTTGAATAGAGGCAAACTCAACTAAATTCCTCCATCAGACTGGCCTATAGGCAAATCTGTAGGGCATTTCCCTGATTAATTATTGACACAGCAGAGCTCAGTCCACTGTGAGTGATGCCACCCCTGGGCATGTGTTCCTGGGTGGTAAGAAAGCAAGCGATTAAACAGCACTCCTCTGAGGAAGCCCATTTTCGGGTTCCTCGTGGCTTTACCCAGCATGTCCACATAGAGGATGATTAGGACCACGGGCCTGAGTGCAGGTGTCTGAAATGGTCTGCACTTGGCTGTGCTGGGGGAAGGTCTTTTGCTCCACTCCTTGGTGTCTCTATAAATACCCTGAGGCAGAGATAGTCAGGGCCTGTTGGAATAGGTTCCAGGCCCTCTCGAGGCTATCCTTTATTTACTATCTGTTTATCTCCTCAATAAATCCTTCTATCTAATATTTCCTGCTGCTCACACTCAAGAAAACTCTGGGGAGCTATGGGGTTGGTGTGTAAATGCCCTCCACTCCTCCATGGTTACTGCTTCATGTTCCTGCCTTGACTTTGCTCAGTGATGGACTGTGACCTGGACATTGTAAGATGAAATAAATCCTTCCTTCCCTTAACATGCTTTTGGTCACTGTGCTTATCACACACTAGAAAGCAAACTAAGATAACCTGTTTTAGAGAGAGCCCCATGGGCTACTGAGAAAAAAACGTGTATTCTGCAGTATTTGGATGGAATGTTCTTTTATAGGTCCACATGATCTGTCCTATCATTTTAATTTTTACATATATATATATATCTTTGTTTATTTTTTGAATGAATGTTCTGTCTATTGATGAAAGTAGAGTTTGGAAGTAACCTGCTATTGTTGTGCTGGAGGTAATCCATTTCTTCGTGTGTAGTAATTTAGTACATGAAATTGGTTACACTGATATTTAACATATGTGCTGTGGGATGGTCTGTATGTCAAGTGTGTTGCTGATTGGTCAGTAAATAAATCACTGATTGGCCATTGGCTAGGCAGGAAGTATAGGCGGCGGGACAAGAAAAGAATTCTGGGAAGTGGAAGGCTGAGAGGGAGACACTGCCAGCCGCCATCAGGACAAGGAAGATGTAAAGTACCGGGTAAGCCACAAGCCACGTGGCAAAGTAAAGATTAATAGAAATGGGCCTAAATATAAGAGTAAGAGCTAGACAATAACAGGCCTGAGCTAATGGGCCAAGCAGTTTAAATAATGTAAGATTCTGTGTGTTTATTTTATAAGTGGGCTCTGAGGACTGGCCGGACTTGGTGGCGGGAGTTGGAGAGAAATTCTCCAGCAAACAAATGGCGTCCACGTGGTGGCAAGAGTTTCCACCTAAAACCTGAGTAAAAAGATTCTAAA